>NC_133122.1:203412316-204012316 GCF_033568475.1 Henckelia pumila
GTAATTTTAGTTATATTATAGTGTTATTCTAGTGTTATTTTAGTTATACTATAGTGTTATTGTAGTGTAAATTTAGTTACACTATAGTGTAAACCTAGTGTAATTTTATTTAAACTATAGTGTAATTCTAGTATTATTTTAGTTATTCTATATTGTTATTGTAGTGTAAATTTAGTTACTTTATAGTGTAAACCTAGTGTAATTTTAGTTATACTATAGTGTAATACTAGTGTTATTTTAGTTTTACTATAGTGTTATTGTAGTGTAAATGTAGTTATACTATAGTGTAAACCTAGTGTAATTTTAGTTATAATATAGTGTAATGCTAGTGTTATTTTAGTTATACTATAGTGTAATCCTAGTGTAATTTTAGTTATATTGTAGTGTAATTCTAGTGTTATTTTAGTTATACTATAGTGTTATTTTAATGTAAATTTAGTTACACTATAGTGAAAATCTAGTGTAATTTTAGTTATACTATAATGTAATGCTAGTGTTTTTTTAGTGGAAACTATAGTGTTATTGTAGTGTAATTTAAGTTATACTATATTGTAATGCTAGTGTTATTTTAGTTATACTATTGTGTTATTGTAGTGTAAATTTAGTTATACTATATTGTAAATCTAGTGTAATTTTAGTTGAACTGTAGTGTAATGCTAGTGTTATTTTAGTTATACTATAGTGTAATCCTAGTGTAATTTTAGTTATACTATAGTGTAATTCTAGTGTTATTTTAGTTATACTATAGTTTTATTGTAGTGTAAATTTAGTTACACTATAGTGTAAACTTAGTGTAATTTTAGTTAAACTATAGTGTAATTCTAGTGTTATTTTAGTTATACTATATTGTTATTGTAGGGTAAATTTAGTTACACTATAGTGAAAACCAAGTGTAATTTTAGTTATACTATAGTGTAAAGCTAGTGTTATTTTAGTTTTACTATAGTGTTATTGTAGTGTAAATTTAGTTATACTATAGTGTAAACCTAGTGTAATTTTAGTTATACTATAATGTAATGCTAGTGTTATTTTAGTTATACTATAGTGTAACCCTAGTGTAATTCTAGTGTTATTTTAGTTATACTATAATGTTATTTTAGTGTAAATCTAGTTACACTATAGTGTAAATCTAATGTAATTTTAGTTATACTAAAATGTAATGCTAGTGTTATTTTAGTTATACTATAGTGTTATTGTAGTGTAAATTTAGTTATACTATAGTGTAATCCTTGTGTAATTTTAGTTATACTATAGTTTAATGTAAGTATTATTTTATTTATACTATAGTGTTATTGTAGTGCAAATTTAGTTATACTATAGTGTAAACCTAGTGTAATTTTAGTTATACTATAGTGTAATGCTAGTGTTATTTTAGTTATACTATAGTGTTATTGTAGTGTAAATTTAGTTATACTATATTGTAAACCTACTGTAATTTTAGTTATACTATAGTGTAATTCTAGTGTTATTTTAGTTATACTATAGTGTTACTGTAGTGTAAATTCAGTTACACTATATTGTAAACCTAGTGTAATTTTAGGTTAACTATAGTGTAATTCTAGTGTTATTTTACTTATACTATAGTGTAATTGTTAGTGTAAATTTAGTTACACTATAGTATAAACCTAATGTAATTTTAGTTTATACTATAGTGTTAATGCAAGTGTTATTTTAGTTTTACTATAGTGTTATTGTAGTGTAAATTTAGTTATACTATAGTGTAAACCTAGTGTAATTTTAGTTATACTATAGTGTAATGCTAGTGTTATTTTAGTTATACTATAGTGTAATCCTAGTGTAATTTTAGTTATATTATAGTGTAATTCTAGTGTTATTTTAGTTATACTATAGTGTTATTTTAATGTAAATTTATTACACTATAGTGTAAATCTAGTGTAATTTTAGTTATACTATAATGTAATGCTAGTGTTATTTTAGTTATACTATAGTGTTACTGTAGTGTAATTTAAGTTATACTATATTGTAATGCTAGTGTTATTTTAGTTATACTATTGTGTTATTGTAGTGTAAATATAGTTATACTATATTGTAAACCTAGTGTAATTTTAGTTATACTATAATGTAATGCTAGTGTTATTTTAGTTATACTATAGTGTAATCCTGGTGTAATTTTAGTTATACTATAGTGTAATGCTAGTGTTATTTTAGTTATATTATAATGTTATTGTAGTGTAAATTTAGTTATAATATAGTATAATCCTATTGTAATTTTAGTTATACTATAGTGTAATTGCTAGTGTTATATTAGTTATACTATAGTGTTACTGTAGTGTAAATTTAGTTATACTATAGTGTAAACCTAGTGTAATTTAAGTTATACTATAGTGTAATGCTAGTGTTATTTTAGTTATACTATAGTGTAAACCTAGTGTAATTTTATTTATTATATATTGTAATGCTAGTGTTAGTTTAGTTATACTATAATGTTACTGTAGTGTAAAATTAGTAATACTATAGTATAATCCTAGTGTAATTTTAGTTATACTATATTGTAATGCTAGTGTTATTTTAGTTATACTATAGTGTTATTGTAGTGTAAATTTAGTTATACTATAGTGTAACTCTGGTGTTATTTTAGTTATACTATAATGTTATTTAGTGTAAATTTAGTTATACTATAGTGTAAACCTAGTGTAATTTTAGTTATACAATAGTGTAATTCTAGTGTTATTTTAGTTATACTATAGTGTTATTGTAGTGTAAATTTAGTTACACTATAGTGTAAACCTAGTGTAATTTTAGTTAAACTATAGTGTAATTCTAGTGTTATTTTAGTTATACTATAGTGTTATTATAGTGTAAATTTACTTATACTATAGTGTAAACCTAGTGTAATTTTAGTTATACTATAGTGTAATGCTAGTGTAATTTTAGTTATACTATAGTGTTATTGTAGTGTAAATTTAGTTATACTATAGTGTAATTCTAGTGTTATTTTAGTTATGCTATAGTGTAAACCTAGTGTAATTTTAGTTATACTATATTGTAATGCTAGTGTTATTTTAGTAATAATATAGTTTAATCCTAGTGTATTTTTAGTTATACTATAGTGTAATTGTAGTGTTATTTTAGTTATACTATAGTTTTATTGTAGTGTAAATTTAGTTATACTATAGTGTAAACCTAGTGTAATTTTAGTTATACTATAGTGTAATTCTAGTGTTATTTTAGTTATACTATAGTGTTATTGTTGTGTAAATTTAGTTACACTATAGTTAAACCTAGTGTAATTTTAGTTAAACTATAGTGTAATTCTAGTGTTATTTTAGTTATAGTACAATGTTATTGTAGTGTAAATTTAGTAACACTATAGTGTAAACCTAATGTAATTTAGTTATACTATAGTGTAATGCTAGTGTTATTTTAGTTTTATTATAGTGTTATTGTAGTGTAAATTTAGTTATACTATAGTGTAAACCTAGTGTAATTTTAGTTATACTATAGTGTAATGCTAGTGTTATTTTAGTTATACTACAGTGTAATCCTAGTGTAATTTTAGTTATATTATAGTGTAATTCTAGTGTTATTTTAGTTATACTATAGTGTTCTTTTAATGTAAATTTAGTTACACTATAGTGTAAATCTATTGTAATTTTAGTTATACTATAATGTGATGCTAGTGTTATTTTAGTTATACTATAGTGTTATTTTACTGTAAATTTAGTTACACTATAGTGTAAATCTAGTGTAATTTTAGTTATACTATAATGTAATGCTAGTGTTATTTAAGTTATCTTATAGTGTTATTGTAGTGTAAATTTAGTTATACTATAGTGTAATCCTTGTGTAATTTTAGTTAAACTATAGTGTAATTCTAGTGTTATTTTACTTATACTATAGTGTAATTGTAGTGTAAATTTAGTTACACTATAGTGTAAACCTAATGTAATATTAGTTATAATATAGTATAATACTAGTGTTATTTTAGTTGTACTATAGTGTTATTATCGTGTAAATTTAGTTATACTCTAGTGTAAACCTAGTGTAATTTTAGTTATACTATATTGTAATGCTAGTATTATTTTAGTTATACTATTGTGTTATTGTAGTGTAAATTTAGTTATACTATATTGTAAACCTAGTGTAATTTTAGTTATACTATTGTGTAATGGTAGTTTTATTTTAGTTATACTATAGTGTAATCCTAGTGTAATTTTAGTTATACTATAGTGTAATGCTAGTGTTATTTTAGTTATATTATAATGCTATTGTATGTAAATTTAGTTATAATATAGTATAATCCTAGTTTAACTTTAGCTATACTATAGTGTAATTGCTAGTGTTATATTAGTTATACTATAGTGTTACTGTAGTGTAAATTTAGTTATACTATAGTGTAAATCTAGTGTAATTTTAGTTATACTATAGTGTAATTCTAGTGTTATTTTAGTTATACTATAGTGTTATTTAGTGTAAATTTTGTTATACTATAGTGTAAACCTAGTGTAATTTTAGTTATACTATAGTGTAATGCTAGTGTTATTTTAGTAATAATATAGTTTAATCCTAGTGTATTTTAAGTTATACTATAATGTAATTGTAGTGTTATTTTAGTTATACTATAGTGTTATTGTAGTATAAATTTAGTTATACTAAAGTGTAAACCTAGTGTAATTTTAGTTATAATATTGTGTAATTCTAGTGTTATTTTAGTTATACTATAGTGTTATTGTAGTGTAAATTTAGTTACAATATAGTGTAAACCTAGTGTAATTTTAGTTAAACTATAGTGTAATTCTAGTGTTATTTAGTTATACTATATTGTTATTGTAGTGTAAATTTAGTTACTTTATAGTGTAAACCTAGTGTAATTTTAATTATACTATAGAGTAATGCTAGTGTTATTTTAGTTTTAGTATAGTGTTATTGTAGTGTAAATTTAGTTATACTATAGTGTAAACCTAGTGTAATTTTAGTTATACTATAGTGTAATGCTAGTGTTATTTTAGTTATACTATAGTGTAATCCTTGTGTAATTTTAGTTATATTATAGTGTAATTCTAGTGTTATTTTAGTTATACTATTGTGATATTTTAATGTAAATTTAGTTAAACTATAGTGTAAATCTAGTGTAATTTTAGTTATACTATAATGTAATGCTAGTGTTATTTTAGTGATACTATAGTGTTATTGTCGTGTAATTTTAGTTATACTATATTGTAATGCTAGTGTTATTTTAGTTATACTATTGTGTTATTGTAGTGTAAATTTAGTTATACTATATTGTAAACCTAGTGTAATTTTAGTTATACTATAGTGTAATGCTATTGTTATTTTAGTTATACTATAGTGTAATCCTAGTGTAATTTTAGTTATATTATAGTGTAATTCTAGTGTTATTTTAGTTATACAATAGTGTTATTGTAGTGTAAATTTAGTTACACTATAGTGTAAACCTAGTGTAATTTTAGATAAACTATAGTGTAATTCTAGTGTTATTTTAGTTATACTATATTGTCATTATAGTGTAAATTTAGTTACACTATAGTGTAAAACTAGTGTAATTTTAGTTATACTATAGTGTAATGCAAGTGTTATTTTAGTTTTACTATAGTGTTATTGTAGTGTAAATTTAGTTATACTATAGTGTAAACCTAATGTAATTTTAGTTATACTATAATGTAATGCTAGTGTTATTTTAGTTATACTATAGTGTAACCCTAGTGTAATACTAGTATTATTTTAGTTATACTATAATGTTATTTTAGTGTAAATTTAGTTACACTATAGCGTAAATCTAATGTAATTTTAGTTATACTATAATGTAATGCTAGTGTTATTTTAATTATAATATAGTGTTATTGTAGTGTAAATTTAGTTATACTATAGTGTAATCCTTGTGTAATTTTAGTTATACTATAGTTTAATGTTAGTGTTATTTTAGTTATACTATAGTGTTATTGTAGTGCAAATTTAGTTATACTATAGTGTAAACCTAGTGTAATTTTAGTTATACTATAGTGTAATGTTAGTGTTATTTTAGTTATACTATAGTGTTATTGTAGTGTAAATTTAGATATAATATATTGTAAACCTAGTGTAATTTTAGTTATACTATAGTGTTATTGTAGTGTAAATTCAGTTACACTATATTGTAAACCTAGTGTAATTTTAGTTAAACTATAGTGTAATTCTAGTGTTATTTTACTTATACTATAGTGTAATTGTAGTGTAAATTTAGTTACACTATAGTATAAACCTAATGTAATTTTAGTTATACTATAGTGTAATGCTAGTGTTATATTAGTTTTACTATAGTGTTATTGTAGTGTAAATTTAGTTATACTATAGTGTAAACCTAGTGTAATTTTAGTTATACTATAGTGTAATGCTAGTGTTATTTTAATTCTACTATAGTGTAATCCTAGTGTAATTTTAGTTATATTATAGTGTAATTCTAGTGTTATTTTAGTTATACTATAGTGTTATTTTAAGGTAGATTTAGTTACACTATAGTGTAAATCTAGTGTAATTTTAGTTATACTATAATGTAATGCTAGTGTTATTTTAGTTATAATATAGTGTTATTGTAGTGTAATTTTAGTTATACTATATTGTAAGGCTAGTCTTATTTTAGTTATACTATTGTGTTATTGTAGTGTAAATTTAGTTATTCTATATTGTAAACCTAGTGTAATTTTAGTTATACTATAGTGTAATGATAGTGTTATTTTAGTTATACTGTAGTGTAATCCTAGTGTAATTTTAGTTATACTATAGTGTAATGCTAGTGTTATTTTAGTTATATTATAATGTTATTGTAGTGTAAATTTAGTTATAATATAGTATAATCCTAGTGTAATTGCTAGTGTTATATTAGATATACTATAGTGTTACTGTAGTGTAAATTTAGTTATACTATAGTGTAAACCTAGTGTAATTTAAGTTATACTATAGTGTAATGCTAGTGTTATTTTAGTTATACTATAGTGTTATTGTAATGACCCACTGTATCAAGACGGGTCTTTTCAGCGTGCTTATGTCCTCACTCACACGCACCCTGAGAAACTTCCCAGGGGGTCACCCATCCTATAATTGCCCCAAGTTAAGCACGCTTAACTTTGGAGTTCCTATTTGATGAGCTTCCGAAAAGAAGATGCACCTTCTTGATATGAGCAATACATATGAAATCTTTTAAGCCGCTCATTGTCCGTGCAACCTCTTGGCACCGGCGATCACTCCCTGCCTCCTCAGCCCCGGGCGTCACAGTTATTGTAGTGAAAATTTAGTTATACTATAGTGTAAACCTAGTGTAATTTTATTTATTATATAGTGTAATGCTAGTGTTAGTTTAGTTATACTATAATGTTACTGTAGTGTAAAATTAGTAATACTATAGTATAATCCTAGTGTAATTTTAGTTATACTATAGTGTAATGCTAGTGTTATCTTAGTTATACTATAGTATTATTGTAGTGTAAATTTAGTTATACTATAGTGTAAACCTAGTCTAATTTTAGTTATACTATAATATAATGCTAGTGTTATTTTAGTTATACTATAATGTTATTGTAGTGTAAATTTAGTTATACTATAGTGTAACTCTAGTGTTATTTTAGTTATACTATAGTGTTATTTAGTGTAAATTTAGTTATACTTATAGTGTAAACCTAGTGTAATGCTAGTGTTATTTTAGTTATACTATAGTGTTATTGTAGTGTAAATTTAGTTACACTATAGTGTAAACCTAGTGTAATTTTAGTTAAACTATAGTGTAATTCTAGTGTTATTTTAGTTATACTATAGTGTTATTGTAGTGTAAATTTAGTTATACTATAGTGTAAACCTAGTGTAATTTTAGTTATACTATAGTGTAATGCTAGTGTCATTTTAGTTATATTATAATGTTATTGTAGTGTAAATTTAGTTATAATATAGTATAATCCTAGTGTAATTTTAGTTATACTATAGTGTAATTGCTAGTGTTATATTAGTTATACTATAGTGTTACTGTAATGTAAATTTAGTTATACTATAGTGTAAACCTAGTGTAATTTTAGTTATACTATAGTGTAATGCTAGTGTTATTTTAGTTATACTATAGTGTTATTGTAGTGCAAATTTAGTTATACTATAGTGTAAACCTAGTGTAATTTAATTTATTATATAGTGTAATGCTAGTGTTAGTTTAGTTATATTATAATGTTACTGTAGTGTAAATTTAGTAATACTATAGTATAATCCTAGGGTAAGTTTAGTTATATTACAGTGTAATGCTAGTGTTATTTTAGTTATACCATAGTGTAAATTTAGTTATACTATAGTGTAAACCTAGTGTAATTTTAGTTATACTATAGTGTAATGCTAGTGTTATTTTAGTTATACTATAGTGTTATTGTAGTGTAAATTTAGTTATACTATAGTGTAATTCTAGTTTTATTTTAGTTATACTATAGTGTTATTTAGTGTAAATTTAGTTATACTATAGTGTAAACCTACTGTAATTTTAGTTATACTATAGTGTAATGCTAGTGCTATTTTAGTAATAATATAGTTTAATCCTAGTGTATTTTTAGTTATACTATAGTGTAATTGTAGTGTTATTTTAGTTATACTATAGTGTTATTGTAGTGTAAATTTAGTTAGACTATAGTGTAAACCTAGTGTAATTTTATTTATACGATAGTATAATTCTAGTGTTATTTTAGTTATACTATAGTGTTATTGTAGTGTAAATTTAGTTACACTATAGTGTAAACCTAGTGTAATTTTAGTTAAACTATAGTGTAATTCTAGTGTTATTTTAGTTATACTATAGTGTTATTGTAGTGTAAATTTAGTTATACTATAGTGTAAACCTAGTGTAATTTTAGTTATACTATAGTGTAATGCTAGTGTAATTTTAGTTATATTATAATGTTATTGTAGTGTAAATTTAGTTATAATATAGTATAATCCTAGTGTAATTTTAGTTATACTATAGTGTAATTGCTAGTGTTATATTAGTTATACTATAGTGTTACTGTAATGTAAATTTAGTTATACTATAGTGTAAACCTAGTGTAATTTTAGTTATACTATAGTGTAATGCTAGTGTTATTTTAGTTATACTATAGTGTTATTGTAGTGCAAATTTAGTTATACTATAGTGTAAACCTAGTGTAATTTAATTTATTATATAGTGTAATGCTAGTGTTAGTTTAGTTATATTATAATGTTACTGTAGTGTAAATTTAGTAATACTATAGTATAATCCTAGGGTAATTTTAGTTATACTACAGTGTAATGCTAGTGTTATTTTAGTTATACCATAGTGTAAATTTAGTTATACTATAGTGTAAACCTAGTGTAATTTTAGTTATACTATAGTGTAATGCTAGTGTTATTTTAGTTATACTATAGTGTTATTGTAGTGTAAATTTAGTTATACTATAGTGTAATTCTAGTTTTATTTTAGTTATACTATAGTGTTATTTAGTGTAAATTTAGTTATACTATAGTGTAAACCTACTGTAATTTTAGTTATACTGTAGTGTAATGCTAGTGTTATTTTAGTAATAATATAGTTTAATCCTAGTGTATTTTTAGTTATACTATAGTGTAATTGTAGTGTTATTTTAGTTATACTATAGTGTTATTGTAGTTTAAATTGAGTTATACTATAGTGTAAACCTAGTGTAATTTTATTTATACTATAGTATAATTCTAGTGTTATTTTAGTTATACTATAGTGTTATTGTAGTGTAAATTTAGTTACACTATAGTGTAAACCTAGTGTAATTTTAGTTAAATTGTAGTGTAATTCTAGTGTTATTTTAGTTATACTATAATGTTATTGTAGTGTAAATTTAGTAACACTATAGTGTAAACCTAGTGTAATTTTAGTTATACTATAGTGTAATGCTAGTATTATTTTAGTTATCCTATTGTGTTTTTGTAGTGTAAAATTAGTTATACTATAGTGTAATCCTAGTGTAATTTTAGTTATACTATAGTGTAATTCTAGTATTATTTTAGTTATATTATAATGTTATTGTAGTGTAAATTTAGTTATAATATAGTATAATCCTAGTGTAATTTTAGTTTTACTATAGTGTTATTGTAGTATAAATTTAGTTATACTATAGTGTAAATCTAGTGTAATTTTAGTTATACTATAGTGTAATGCTAGTGTTATTTTAGTTATACTATAGTGTAATCCTAGTGTAATTTTAGTTATATTATAGTGTAATTCTAGTGTTATTTTAGTTATACTATAGTGTTATTTTAATGTAAATTTAGTTACACTATAGTGTAAATCTAGTGTAATTTTAGTTATACTATAATGTAATGCTAGTGTTATTTTAGTTATACTATAGTGTTATTGTAGTGTAATTTTAGTTATACTATATTGTAATGCTAGTGTTATTTTAGTTATACTATTGTGTTATTGTAGTGTAAATTTAGTTATACTATATTGTAAACCTAGTGTAATTTTAGTTATACTATAGTGTAATCCTAGTGTAATTTTAGTTCTACTATAGTGTAATGCTAATGTTATTTTAGTTATATTATAATGTTATTGTAGTGTAAATTTAGTTATAATATAGTATAATCCTAGTGTAATTTTAGTTATGCTATAGTGTAATTGCTAGTGTTATATTAGTTATACTATAGTGTTACTGTAGTGTAAATTTAGTTATACTATAGTGTAAACCTAGTGTAATTTAAGTTATACTATAGTGTAATGCTAGTGTTATTTTAGTTATACTATAGTGTTATTGTAGTGCAAATTTAGTTATACTATAGTGTAAACCTAGTGTAATTTTATTTATTATATAGTGTAATGCTAGTGTTAGTTTAGTTATACTATAATGTTACTGTAGTGTAAAAATAATAATACTATAGTATAATCCTAGGGTAATTTTAGTTATACTATAGTGTAATGCTAGTGTTATTTTAGTTATACTATAGTGTTATTGTAGTATAAATTTAGTTATACTGTAGTGTAAACCTAGTCTAATTTTAGTTATACTATAATATAATGCTAGTGTTATTTTAGTTATACTATAGTGTTATTGTAGTGTAAATTTAGTTACACTATAGTGTAACTCTAGTGTTATTTTAGTTATACTATAGTGTTATTTAGTGTAAATTTAGTTATACTTATAGTGTAAACCTAGTGTAATTTTAGTTATACTATAGTGTAATTCTAGTGTTATTTTAGTTATACTATAGTGTTATTGTAGTGTAAATTTAGTTACACTATAGTGTAAACCTAGTGTAATTTTAGTTAAACTATAGTGTAATTCTAGTGTTATTTTAGTTATACTATAGTGTTATTGTAGTGTAAATTTTGTTATACTATAGTGTAAACCAAGTGTAATTTTAGTTATACTATAGTGTAATGCTAGTGTTATAATGTTATTGTAGTGTAAATTTAGTTATAATATAGTATAATCCTAGTGTAATTTTAGTTATACTATAGTGTAATTGCTAGTGTTATATTAGTTATACTATAGTGTTACTGTAGTGTAAATTTAGTTATACTATAGTGTAAACCTAGTGTAATTTTAGTTATACTATATTGTAATGCAAGTACTATTTTAGTTATAATATTGTGTTATTGTAGTGTAAATTTAGTTATACTATATTGTAAACCTAGTGTAATTTTAGTTATACTATTGTGTAATGCTAGTGTTATTTTAGTTATACTATAGTGTAATCCTAGTGTAATTTTAGTTATACTATAGTGTAATTCTAGTATTACTTTAGTTATATTATAATGTTATTGTAGTGTAAATTTAGTTATACTATAGTGTAATTGCTAGTGTTATATTAGTTATACTATAGTGTTACTGTAGTGTAAATTTAGTTATACTATAGTGTAAATCTATTGTAATTTTAGTTATACTATAGTGTAATGCTAGTGTTATTTTATTTATACTATAGTGTTATTGTAGTGCAAATTTAGTTATACTATAGTGTAAACCTAGTGTAATTTTATTTATAATATAGTGTAATGCTAGTGTTAGTTTAGTTATACTATAATGTTACTGCAGTGTAAATTTAGTAATACTATAGTATAATCCTATTGTAATTTTAGTTATACTATAGTGTTATTGTAGTGTAAATTTAGTTATACTATAGTGTAAATCTAGTGTAATTTTAGTTATACTATAGTGTAATATAATGCTAGTGTTATTTTAGTTATACTATAGTGTTATTGTAGTATAAATTTAGTTATACTATAGTGTAATTCTAGTGTTATTTTAGTTATACTATAGTGTTATTTAGTGTAAATTTAGTTATACTATAGTGTAAACCTAATGTAATTTTAGTTATACTATAGTGTAATGCTAGTGTTATTTTAGTAATAATATACTTTAATCCTAGTTTATTTTAAGTTATACTATAGTGTAATTGTAGTATAAATTTAGTTATACTATAGTGTAATCCTAGTGTAATTTTAGTTATACTATAGTGTAATTCTAGTATTATTTTAGTTATATTATAATGTTATTGTAGTGTAAATTTAGTTATAATATAGTATAATCCTAGTGTAATTTTAGTTATACTAAAGTGTAATTGCTAGTGTTATATTAGTTATACAATAGTGTTACTGTAGTGTAAATTTAGTTATACTATAGTGTAAATCTAGTGTAATATTAGTTATACTATAGTGTAATGCTAGTGTTATTTTAGTTATACTATAGTGTTTTTGTAGTGCAAATTTAGTTATACTATAGTGTAAACCTAGTGTAATTTTATTTATAATATAGTGTAATGCTAGTGTTAGTTTAGTTATACTATAATGTTACTGTAGTGTAAATTTAGTAATACTATAGTATAATCCTATTGTAATTTTAGTTATACTATAGTGTAATGCTAATGTTATTTTAGTTATACTATAGTGTTATTGTAGTGTAAATTTAGTTATACTATAGTGTAAATCTAGTGTAATTTTAGTTATACTATAGTGTAATGCTAGTGTTATTTTAGTTATACTATAGTGTTATTGTAATATAAATTTAGTTATACTATAGTGTAATTCTAGTGTTATTTTAGTTATACTATAGTGTTATTTAGTGTAAATTTAGTTATACTATAGTGTAAATCTAGTGTAATTTTAGTTATAATATAGTGTAATGCTAGTGTTATTTTAGTAATAATATACTTTAATCCTAGTGTATTTTAAGTTATACTATAGTGTAATTGTATTGTTATTTTAGTTATACTATAGTGTTATTGTAGTATAAATTTAGTTATACTATAGTGTAAACCTAGTGTAATTTTAGTTATAATATAGTGTAATTCTAGTGTTATTTTAGTTATACTATAGTGTTATTGTAGTGTAAATTTTGTTACACTATAGTGTAAACCTAGTGTAATTTTAGTTAAACTATAATGTAATTCTAGTGTTATATTACTTATACTATATTGTTATTGTAGTGTAAATTTAGTTATACTATAGTGTAAACCTAGTGTAATTTTAGTTATACTATAGTGTAATGCTAGGGTTATTTTAGTTATACTATAGTGTAATTCTAGTGTAATTTTAGTTATATTATAGTGTAATTCTAGTGTTATTTTAGTTATACTATAGTGTTATTTTAATGTAAATTTAGTTACACTATAGTGTAAATCTAGTGTAATTTTAGTTATACTATAATGTTATGCTAGTGTTATTTTAGTGATACTATAGTGTTATTGTAGTGTAATTTTAGTTATACTATATTGTAATGCTAGTGTTATTTTAGTTATACTATTGTGTTATTGTAGTGTAAATTTAGTTATACTATATTGTAAACCTAGAGTTATTTTAGTTATACTATAGTGTAATGCTAGTGTTATTTTAGTTATACTATAGTGTAATCCTAGTGTAATTTTAGTTATACTATAGTGTAATTCTAGTGTTATTTTAGTTATACTATAGTGTTATTGTAGTGTAAATTTAGTTACACTATAGTGTAAACCTAGTGTAATTTTAGTTAAACTATAGTGTAATTATAGTGTTATTTTAGTTATACTATATTGTTATTGTAGTGTAAATTTAGTTACACTATAGTGTAAACCTTGTGTAATTTTAGTTATACTATAGTGTAATGCTAGTGTTATTTTAGTTTTACTATAGTGTTATTGTAGTGTAAATTTAGTTATACTATAGTGTAAACCTAGTGTAATTTTAGTTATACTATAATGTAATGCTAATGTTATTTTAGTTATACAATAGTGTAATCCTAATGTAATTTTAGTGTTATTTTAGTTATACTATAATGTTATTTTAGTGTAAATTTAGTTACACTATAGTGTAAATCTAATGTAATTTTAGTTATACTATAATGTAATGCTAGTGTTATTTTAGTTATACTATAGTGTTATCGTAGTGTAAATTTAGTTATACTATAGTGTAATCCTTGTGTAATTTTAGTTATACTATAGTTTAATGTTAGTGTTATTTTGGTTTTACTATAGTGTTATTGTAGTGCAAATTTAGTTATACTATAGTGTAAACCTAGTGTAATTTTAGTTATACTATAGTGTAATGCTAGTGTTATTTTAGTTATACTATAGTGTTATTGTAGTGTAAATTTAGTTATACTATATTGAAAACCTAGTGTAATTTTAGTTATACTATAGTGTAATTCTAGTGTTATTTTAGTTATACTATAGTGTTATTGTAGTGAAAATTCAGTTACACTATAGTGTAAACCTAGTGTAATTTTAGTTAAACTATAGTGTAATTCTAATGTTATTTTACTTATACTATAGTGTAATTGTAGTGTAAATTTAGTTAGACTATAGTATAAACCTAATGTAATTTTAGTTATACTATAGTGTAATGCTAGTGTTATTTTAGTTTTATTATAGTGTTATTGTAGTGTAAATTTAGTTATACTATAGTGTAAACCTAGTGTAATTTTAGTTATAATATTGTGTAATGCTAGTGTTATTTTAGTTATACTATAGTGTAATCCTAGTGTAATTTTAGTTATATTATAGTGTAATTCTAGTGTTATTTTAGTTATACTATAGTGTTATTTTAATGTAAATTTAGTTACACTATAGTGTAAATCTAGTTTAATTTTAGTTATACTATAATGTAATGCTAGTGTTATTTTAGTGATACTATAGTGTTATTGTAGTGTAATTTTAGTTATACTATATTGTAATACTAGTGTTATTTTAGTTATACTATTGTGTTATTGTATTGTAAATTTAGTTATACTATATTGTAAACCTAGTGTAATATTAGTTATACTATAGTGTAATGCTAGTATTATTTTAGTTATACTATAGTGTAATTCTAGTGTTATTTTAGTTATACTATAGTGTTATTGTAGTGTAAATTTAGTTACACTATAGTGTAAACCTAGTGTAATTTTAGTTAAACTATAGTGTAATTCTAGTGTTAGTTTAGTTATACTATATTGTTATTCTAGTGTAAATTTAGTTACACTATAATATAAACCTAGTGTAATTTTAGTTATACTATAGTGTAATGCTAGTATTATTTTAGTTTTACTATAGTGTTATTGTATTGTTAATTTAGTTATACTATAGTGTAAACCAAGTGTAATTTTAGTTATACTATAAGGTAATGCTAGTGTTATTTTAGTTATACTATATTGTAATCCTAGTGTAATTCTAGTGTTATTTTAGTTATACTATAATGTTATTTTAGTGTAAATTTAGTTACACTATAGTGTAAAACTAATGTAATTTTAGTTATACTATTTTGTAATGCTAGTGTTATTTTAGTTATACTATAGTGTTATTGTAGTGTAAATTTAGTTATACTATAGTGTAATCCTTGTGTAGTTTTAGTTATACTATAGTTTAATGTTAGTGTTATTTTAGTTATATTATAGTGTTATTGTAGTGCAAATTTAGTTATACTATAGTGTAAACCTAGTGTAATTTTAGTTATACTATAGTGTAATGCTAGTGTTATTTTAGTTATACTATAGTGTTATTGTAGTGTAAATTTAGTTATACTATATTGTAAACCTAGTGTAATTTTAGTTATACTATAGTGTAATTCTAGTGTTATTTTAGTTATACTGTAGTGTTATTGTAGTGTAAATTCAGTTACACTATAGTGTAAACCTAGTGTAATTTTAGTTAAACTATAGTGTAATTCTAGTGTTATTTTACTTATACTATAGTGTAATTGTAGTGTAAATTTAGTTACACTATAGTATAAAACTAATGTAATTTTAGTTATACTATAGTGTAATGCTAGTGTTATTTTAGTTATACTATAGTGTTATTGTAGTGTAAATTTAGTTATACTCTAGTGTAAACCTAGTGTAATTTTAATTATACTATATTGAATGCTAGTGTTATTTTAGTTATACTATTGTGTTATTGTAGTGTAAATTTAGTTATACTAAATTGTAAACCTAGTGTAATTTTAGTTATATTATAGTGTAATGCTAGTGTTATTTTAGTTATACTATAGTGTAATCCTAGTGTAATTTTAGTTATACTATAGTGTAATTCTAGTATTATTTTAGTTATACTATAGTGTTATTGTAGTGTAAATTTAGTTATATTATAGTGTAATCCTTGTTTAATTTTAGTTATACTATAGTTTAATGTTAGTGTTATTTTAGTTATACTATAGTGTTATTGTATTGCAAATTTAGTTATACTATAGTGTAAACCTAGTGTAATTTTAGTTATAATATAGTGTAATGCTAGTGTTATTTTAGTTATACTATAGTGTTATTATAGTGTAAATTTAGTTATACTATAGTGTTAACCTAGTGTAATTTTAGTTATACTATAGTGTAATGCTAGTGTTATTTTAGTTATATTATAATGTTATTGTAGTGTAAATTTAGTTATAATATAGTATAATCTTAGTGTAATTTTAGTTATACTATAGTGTAATTGCTAGTGTTATATTAGTTATACTATAGTGTTACTGTAGTGTAAATTTAGTTATACTATAGTGTAAACTAGTGTAATTTTAGTTATACTATAGTGTAATGCTAGTGTTATTTTAGTTATACTATATTGTTATTGTAGTGCAAATTTAGTTATACTATAGTGTAAACCTAGTGTAATTTGATTTATTATATAGTGTAATGCTAGTATTAGTTTAGTTATACTATAATGTTACTGTAGTGTAAATTTAGTAATACTATAGTATAATCCTAGTGTAATTCTAGTTATACTATAGTGTAATGCTAGTGTTATTTTAGTTATACTATAGTGTTATTGTAGTGTAAATTTAGTTATACTATAGTGTAATTCTAGTGTTATTTTAGTTATACTATAGTGTTATTTAGTGTAAATTTAGTTATACTATAGTGTAAACCTAGTGTAATTTTAGTTATACTATAGTGTAATGCTAGTGTTATTTTAGTAATAATATAGTTTAATCCTAGTGTATTTTTAGTTATACTATAGTGTAATTGTAGTGTTATTTTAGTTATACTATAGTGTTATTGTAGTGTAAATTTAGTTATACTATAGTGTAAACCTAGTGTAATTTTAGTTATACTATAGTGTAATTCTAGTGTTATTTTAGTTATACTATAGTGTTATTCTAGTGTAAATATAGTTACACTATAGTGTAAACCTAGTGTAATTTTAGTTAAACTATAGTGTAATTCTAGTGTTATTTTAGTTATACTATATTGTTATTGTAGTGTAAATTTAGTTACACTATAGTGTAAACCTAGTGTAATTTTAGTTATACTATAGTGTAATGCTAGTGTTATTTTAGTTTTACTATAGTGTTATTGTAGTGTAAATTTAGTTATACTATAGTGTAAACCTAGTGTAATTTTAGTTATACTATAGTGTAATGCTAGTGTTATTTTAGTTATACTATAGTGTAATCCTAGTGTAATTTTAGTTACATTATAGTGTAATTCTAGTGTTATTTTAGTTATACTATAGTGTTATTTTAATGTAAATTTAGTTACACTATAGTGTAAATCTAGTGTAATTTTAGTTATACTATAATGTAATGCGAGTGTTATTTTAGTTATACTATATTGTTACTGTAGTGTAAATTTAGTTATAATATAGTGTAAACCTAGTGTAATTTTAGTTATATTATAGTATAATTCTAGTGTTATTTTAGTTATACTATAGTGTTATTTTAATGTAAATTTAGTTACACTATAGTGTAAATCTAGTGTAATTTTAGTTATACTATAATGTTATGCTAGTGTTATTTTAGTGATACTATAGTATTATTGTAGTGTAATTTTAGTTATACTATATTGTAAAGCTAGTGTTATTTTAGTTATACTATTGTGTTATTGTAGTGTAAATTTAGTTATACTATATTGTAAACCTAGAGTAATTTTAGTTATACTATAGTGTAATGCTAGTGTTATTTTAATTACACTATAGTGTAATCCTAGTGTAATTTTAGTTATACTATAATGTTATTTTAGTGTAAATTTAGTTACACTATAGTGTAAATCTAATGTAATTTTAGTTATACTATAATGTAATGCTAGTGTTATTTTGGTTATACTATAGTGTTATTGTAGTGTAAATTTAGTTATACTATAATGTAATCCTTGTGTAATTTTAGTTATACTATAGTTTAATGTTAGTGTTATTTTAGTTATACTATAGTGTTATTATAGTACAAATTTAGTTATACTATAGTGTAAACCTAGTGTAATTTTAGTTATACTATAGTGTAATGCTAGTGTTATTTTAGTTATACTATAGTGTTATTGTAGTGTAAATTTAGTTATACTATATTGTAAACCTAGTGTAATTTTAGTATACTATAGTGTAATTCTAGTGTTATTTTAGTTATACTATAGTGTTATTGTAGTGTAAATTTAGTTATACTATAGTGTAATCCTTGTGTAATTTTAGTTATACTATAGTTTAATGTTAGTGTTATTTTAGTTATACTATAGTGTTATTATAGTACAAATTTAGTTATACTATAGTGTAAACCTAGTGTAATTTTAGTTATACTATAGTGTAATGCTAGTGTTATTTTAGTTATACTATAGTGTTATTGTAGTGTAAATTTAGTTATACTATATTGTAAACCTAGAGTAATTTTAGTTATACTATAGTGTAATTCTAGTGTTATTTTAGTTATACTATAGTGTTATTGTAGTGTAAATTCAGTTACACTATAGTGTAAACCTAGTGTAATTTTAGTTAAACTATAGTGTAATTCTAGTGTTATTTTACTTATACTATAGTGTAATTGTAGTGTAAATTTAGTTACACTATAGTATAAACCTAATGTAATTTTAGTTATACTATAGTGTAATGCTAGTGTTATTTTAGTTATACTATAGTGTTATTGTAGTGTAAATTTAGTTATACTCTAGTGTAAACCTAGTATAATTTTAGTTATACTATATTGAATGCTAGTGTTATTTTAGTTATATTATTGTGTTATTGTAGTGTAAATTTAGTTATACTAAATTGTAAACCTAGTGTAATTTTAGTTATACTATAGTGTAATGCTAATGTTATTTTAGTTATACTATAATGTAATCCTAGTGTTATTTTAGTTATACTATAGTGTAATCCTAGTGTAATTCTAGTGTAATTTTAGTTATACTATAGTGTTATTGTATTGTAAATTTAGTTATATTATAGAGTAATCCTTGTTTAATTTTAGTTATACTATAGTTTAATGTTAGTGTTATTTTAATTATACTATAGTGTTATTGTATTGCAAATTTAGTTATACTATAGTGTAAACCTAGTGTAATTTTAGTTATAATATAGTGTAATGCTAGTGTTATTTTAGTTATACTATAGTGTTATTGTAGTGTAAATTTAGTTATATTATAGTGTTAACCTAGTGTAATTTTAGTTATACTATAGTGTAATGCTAGTGTTATTTTAGTTATATTATAATGTTATTGTAGTGTTAATTTAGTTATAATATAGTATAATCCTAGTGTAATTTTAGTTATACTATAGTGTAATTGCTAGTGTTATATTAGTTATACTATAGTGTTACTGTAGTGTAAATTTAGTTATACTATAGTGTAAACTTAGTGTAATTTTAGTTATACTATAGTGTAATGCTAGTGTTATTTTAGTTATACTATACTGTTATTGTAGTGCAAATTTAGTTATACTATAGTGTAAACCTAGTGTAATTTTATTTATAATATAGTGTAATTCTAGTGTTATTTTACTTATACTATAGTGTAATTGTAGTGTAAATTTAGTTACACTATAGTATAAAACTAATGAAATTTTAGTTATACTATAGTGTAATGCTAGTGTTATTTTAGTTATACTATAGTGTTATTGTAGTGTAAATTTAGTTATACTCTAGTGTAAACCTAGTGTAATTTTAATTATACTATATTGAATGCTAGTGTTATTTTAGTTATACTATTGTGTTATTGTAGTGTAAATTTAGTTATACTAAATTGTAAACCTAGTGTAATTTTAGTTATATTATAGTGTAATGCTAGTGTTATTTTAGTTATACTATAGTGTAATCCTAGTGTAATTTTAGTTATACTATAGTGTAATTCTAGTATTATTTTAGTTATACTATAGTGTTATTGTAGTGTAAATTTAGTTATATTATAGTGTAATCCTTGTTTAATTTTAGTTATACTATAGTTTAATGTTAGTGTTATTTTAGTTATACTATAGTGTTATTGTATTGCAAATTTAGTAATACTATAGTGTAAACCTAGTGTAATTTTAGTTATAATATAGTGTAATGCTAGTGTTATTTTAGTTATACTATAGTGTTATTATAGTGTAAATTTAGTTATACTATAGTGTTAACCTAGTGTAATTTTAGTTATACTATAGTGTAATGCTAGTGTTATTTTAGTTATATTATAATGTTATTGTAGTGTAAATTTAGTTATAATATAGTATAATCTTAGTGTAATTTTAGTTATACTATAGTGTAATTGCTAGTGTTATATTAGTTATACTATAGTGTTACTGTAGTGTAAATTTAGTTATACTATAGTGTAAACTAGTGTAATTTTAGTTATACTATAGTGTAATGCTAGTGTTATTTTAGTTATACTATATTGTTATTGTAGTGCAAATTTAGTTATACTATAGTGTAAACCTAGTGTAATTTGATTATTATATAGTGTAATGCTAGTATTAGTTTAGTTATACTATAATGTTACTGTAGTGTAAATTTAGTAATACTATAGTATAATCCTAGTGTAATTCTAGTTATACTATAGTGTAATGCTAGTGTTATTTTAGTTATACTATAGTGTTATTGTAGTGTAAATTTAGTTATACTATAGTGTAATTCTAGTGTTATTTTAGTTATACTATAGTGTTATTTAGTGTAAATTTAGTTATACTATAGTGTAAACCTAGTGTAATTTTAGTTATACTATAGTGTAATGCTAGTGTTATTTTAGTAATAATATAGTTTAATCCTAGTGTATTTTTAGTTATACTATAGTGTAATTGTAGTGTTATTTTAGTTATACTATAGTGTTATTGTAGTGTAAATTTAGTTATACTATAGTGTAAACCTAGTGTAATTTTAGTTATACTATAGTGTAATTCTAGTGTTATTTTAGTTATACTATAGTGTTATTCTAGTGTAAATATAGTTACACTATAGTGTAAACCTAGTGTAATTTTAGTTAAACTATAGTGTAATTCTAGTGTTATTTTAGTTATACTATATTGTTATTGTAGTGTAAATTTAGTTACACTATAGTGTAAACCTAGTGTAATTTTAGTTATACTATAGTGTAATGCTAGTGTTATTTTAGTTTTACTATAGTGTTATTGTAGAGTAAATTTAGTTATACTATAGTGTAAACCTAGTGTAATTTTAGTTATACTATAGTGTAATGCTAGTGTTATTTTAGTTATACTATAGTGTAATCCTAGTGTAATTTTAGTTACATTATAGTGTAATTCTAGTGTTATTTTAGTTATACTATAGTGTTATTTTAATGTAAATTTAGTTACACTATAGTGTAAATCTAGTGTAATTTTAGTTATACTATAATGTAATGCGAGTGTTATTTTAGTTATACTATATTGTTACTGTAGTGTAAATTTAGTTATAATATAGTGTAAACCTAGTGTAATTTTAGTTATATTATAGTATAATTCTAGTGTTATTTTAGTTATACTATAGTGTTATTTTAATGTAAATTTAGTTACACTATAGTGTAAATCTAGTGTAATTTTAGTTATACTATAATGTTATGCTAGTGTTATTTTAGTGATACTATAGTATTATTGTAGTGTAATTTTAGTTATACTATATTGTAAAGCTAGTGTTATTTTAGTTATACTATTGTGTTATTGTAGTGTAAATTTAGTTATACTATATTGTAAACCTAGAGTAATTTTAGTTATACTATAGTGTAATGCTAGTGTTATTTTAATTACACTATAGTGTAATCCTAGTGTAATTTTAGTTATACTATAATGTTATTTTAGTGTAAATTTAGTTACACTATAGTGTAAATCTAATGTAATTTTAGTTATACTATAATGTAATGCTAGTGTTATTTTGGTTATACTATAGTGTTATTGTAGTGTAAATTTAGTTATACTATAATGTAATCCTTGTGTAATTTTAGTTATACTATAGTTTAATGTTAGTGTTATTTTAGTTATACTATAGTGTTATTATAGTACAAATTTAGTTATACTATAGTGTAAACCTAGTGTAATTTTAGTTATACTATAGTGTAATACTAGTGTTATTTTAGTTATACTATAGTGTTATTGTAGTGTAAATTTAGTTATACTATATTGTAAACCTAGTGTAATTTTAGTATACTATAGTGTAATTCTAGTGTTATTTTAGTTATACTATAGTGTTATTGTAGTGTAAATTTAGTTATACTATAGTGTAATCCTTGTGTAATTTTAGTTATACTATAGTTTAATGTTAGTGTTATTTTAGTTATACTATAGTGTTATTATAGTACAAATTAGTTATACTATAGTGTAAACCTAGTGTAATTTTAGTTATACTATAGTGTAATGCTAGTGTTATTTTAGTTATACTATAGTGTTATTGTAGTGTAAATTTAGTTATACTATATTGTAAACCTAGTGTAATTTTAGTTATACTATAGTGTAATTCTAGTGTTATTTTAGTTATACTATAGTGTTATTGTAGTGTAAATTCAGTTACACTATAGTGTAAACCTAGTGTAATTTTAGTTAAACTATAGTGTAATTCTAGTGTTATTTTACTTATACTATAGTGTAATTGTAGTGTAAATTTAGTTACACTATAGTATAAACCTAATGTAATTTTAGTTATACTATAGTGTAATGCTAGTGTTATTTTAGTTATACTATAGTGTTATTGTAGTGTAAATTTAGTTATACTCTAGTGTAAACCTAGTATAATTTTAGTTATACTATATTGAATGCTAGTGTTATTTTAGTTATATTATTGTGTTATTGTAGTGTAAATTTAGTTATACTAAATTGTAAACCTAGTGTAATTTTAGTTATACTATAGTGTAATGCTAATGTTATTTTAGTTATACTATAATGTAATCCTAGTGTTATTTTAGTTATACTATAGTGTAATCCTAGTGTAATTCTAGTGTAATTTTAGTTATACTATAGTGTTATTGTATTGTAAATTTAGTTATATTATAGAGTAATCCTTGTTTAATTTTAGTTATACTATAGTTTAATGTTAGTGTTATTTTAATTATACTATAGTGTTATTGTATTGCAAATTTAGTTATACTATAGTGTAAACCTAGTGTAATTTTAGTTATAATATAGTGTAATGCTAGTGTTATTTTAGTTATACTATAGTGTTATTGTAGTGTAAATTTAGTTATATTATAGTGTTAACCTATTGTAATTTTAGTTATACTATAGTGTAATCCTAGTGTTATTTTAGTTATATTATAATGTTATTGTAGTGTTAATTTAGTTATAATATAGTATAATCCTAGTGTAATTTTAGTTATACTATAGTGTAATTGCTAGTGTTATATTAGTTATACTATAGTGTTACTGTAGTGTAAATTTAGTTATACTATAGTGTAAACTTAGTGTAATTTTAGTTATACTATAGTGTAATGCTAGTGTTATTTTAGTTATACTATACTGTTATTGTAGTGCAAATTTAGTTATACTATAGTGTAAACCTAGTGTAATTTTATTTATTATATAGTGTAATGCTAGTGTTAGTTTAGTTATACTATAATGTTACTGTAGTGTAAATTTAGTAATACTATAGTATAATCCTAGTGTAATTCTAGTTATACTATAGTGTAATGCTAGTGTTATTTTAGTTATACTATAGTGTTATTGAAAGTAAATTTAGTTATACTATAGTGTAAACCTAGTGTAATTTTAGTTATACTATAATGTAATGCTAGTGTTATTTTAGTTATACTATAGTGTTATTGCAGTGTAAATTTAGTTATACTATATTGTAATTCTAGTGTTATTTTAGTTATACTATAGTGTTATTTAGTGTAAATTTAGTTATACTATAGTGTAAACCTAGTGTAATTTCAGTTATAATATAGTGTAATGCTAGTGTTATTTTAGTAATAATATAGTGTAATCCTAGTGTATTTTTAGTTATACTATAGTGTAATTGTAGTGTTATTTTAGTTATACTATAGTGTTATTGTAGTGTAAATTTAGTTATACTATAGTGTAAACCTAGTGTAATTTTAGTCATACTATAGTGTAATTATAGTGTAATTTTAGTTATACTATAGTGTTATTGTAGTGTAAATATAGTTACACTATAGTGTAAACTTAGTGTAATTTTAGTTAAACTATAGTGTAATTCTAGTGTTATTTTAGTTATACTATATTGTTATTGTAGTGTAAATTTAGTTACACTATAGTGTAAACCTAGTGTAATTTTAGTTATACTATAGTGTAATGCTAATGTTATTTTAGTTTTACTATAGTGTTATTGTAGTGTAAATTTAGTTATACTATAGTGTAAACCTAGTGTAATTTTAGTTATAATATAGTGTAATGCTAGTGTTATTTTAGTTATACTATAGTGTTATTGTAGTGTAAATTTAGTTATATTATAGTGTTAACCTATTGTAATTTTAGTTATACTATAGTGTAATTCTAGTGTTATTTTAGTTATATTATAATGTTATTGTAGTGTTAATTAGTTATAATATAGTATAATCCTAGTGTAATTTTAGTTATACTATAGTGTAATTGCTAGTGTTATATTAGTTATACTATAGTGTTATTGTAGTGTAAATTTAGTTATACTATAGTGTAAACCTAGTGTAATTTTAGTTATACTATAGTGTAATGCTAGTGTTATTTTAGTTATACTATACTGTTATTGTAGTGCAAATTTAGTTATACTATAGTGTAAACCTAGTGTAATTTTATTTATTATATAGTGTAATGTTAGTGTTAGTTTAGTTATACTATAATGTTTCTGTAGTGTAAATTTAGTAATACTATAGTATAATCCTAGTGTAATTCTAGTTATACTATAGTGTAATGCTAGTGTTATTTTAGTTATACTATAGTGTTATTGTAGGGTAAATTTAGTTATACTATAGTGTAAACCTAGTGTAATTTTAGTTATACTATAATGTAATGCTAGTGTTATTTTAGTTATACTATAGTGTTATTGCAGTGTAAATTTAGTTATACTATATTGTAATTCTAGTGTTATTTTAGTTATACTATAGTGTTATTTAGTGTAAATTTAGTTATACTATAGTGTAAACCTAGTGTAATTTCAGTTATAATATAGTGTAATGATAGTGTTATTTTAGAAATAATATAGTGTAATCCTAGTGTATTTTTAGTTATACTATAGTGTAATTGTAGTGTTATTTTAGTTATACTATAGTGTTATTGTAGTGTAAATTTAGTTATACTATAGTGTAAACCTAGTGTAATTTTAGTCATACTATAGTGTAATTATAGTGTAATTTTAGTTATACTATAGTGTTATTGTAGTGTAAATATAGTTACACTATAGTGTAAACCTAGTGTAATTTTAGTTAAACTATAGTGTAATTCTAGTGTTATTTTAGTTATACTATATTGTTATTGTAGTGTAAATTTAGTTACACTATAGTGTAAACCTAGTGTAATTTTAGTTATACTATAGTGTAATGCTAATGTTATTTTAGTTTTACTATAGTGTTATTGTAGTGTAAATTTAGTTATACTATAGTGTAAACCTAGTGTAATTTTAGTTATACTATAGTGTAATGCTAGTGTTATTTTAGTTATACTATAGTGTAATCCTAGTGTAATTTTAGTTACATTATAGTGTAATTCTAGTGTTATTTTAGTTATACTATAGTGTTATTTTAATGTAAATTTAGTTACAATATTGTGTAAATCTAGTGTAATTTTAGTTATACTATAATGTAATGCGAGTGTTATTTTAGTTATACTATATTGTTCTTGTAGTGTAAATTTAGTTACACTATAGTGTAAACCTAGTGTAATTTTAGTTATATTATAGTGTAATTCTAGTGTTATTTTAGTTATACTATAGTGTTATTTTAATGTAAATTTAGTTACACTATAGTGTAAATCTAGTGTAATTTTAGTTATACTATAATGTTATGCTAGTGTTATTTTAGTGATACTATAGTGTTATTGTAGTGTAATTTTAGTTATACTATATTGTAATGCTAGTGTTATTTTAGTTATACTATTGTGTTATTGTAGTGTAAATTTAGTTATACTATATTGTAAAACTAGAGTAATTTTAGTTATACTATAGTGTAATGCTAGTGTTATTTTAGTTATACTATAGTGTAATCCTAGTGTAATTTTAGTTATACTATAGTGTAATTCTAGTGTTATTTTAGTTATACTATAGTGTTATTGTAGTGTAAATTTAGTTACACTATAGTGTAAACCTAGTGTAATTTTAGTTAAACTATAGTGTAATTCTAGTGTTATTTTAGTTATACTATATTGTTATTGTAGTGTAAATTTAGTTACACTATAGTGTAAACCTAGTGTACTTTTAGTTATTGTAACACCCGGAATTTTAATACGTAAATTCGCATGCATAATTAGGAGAAATTAATTTTTAAAATAAGGGTTAAATGAATTTATGTGTTATTATGTGATTTATATGCATGATTTAATTTATTTTTTTAAGCATTTAACCCATAATTAGTGATTTTTATGATTTTTAGTATTTTAAATATTTGATCGCGTAGACGGGACCGTGGACGGACGAGATGACAACTTTTCACCCAAATGATTTTATGAGCCTTTTTAGAGCCCTAAAATATTATTTTGAGTCTTATTATCTCAAAATTTTTAGTATTTGATTTTATATAATTTTAGGAGTCCTTTTTATCCAAAATTAGCCAAGATAATGACTTTTAATCACTTTTAAAAATTCCCTTAATTTTAATTTCGGGATTTATGCTTTTACATCAGATTATTATTATTATTAGGACTTTTAAATAAAGTTTTGTTGGTATATTATCTTTATGTTGATTTTTATTATTTATTTAAATCATTATCTATTCTATTTAAACCAAAACAAATCAATTTCTACCCTACACAAATCCTTATCAGCCGACAACTCCCTTAGCTGCCTCCAACCTTTCTCCATCATCTTCTTCACGCCCCACAGCAGATTTCAGCCTCCATAGCCGATTTATTCAAGAAAAAATTCGAGTTCTTCGTAGGTCCGTCGTCCCGGAGTCGTTCACGCGGTCTAGCTTCGTTTTAAAAATCAAAGGCATGTCTATTCTTTCGTTTGAACACCATATAAGCTATTAATCATGAATGATTGTTTTATTTCGGATTTTAATCAGGAGCTTTTTGATTTATGCAAGAAGGTATGATTTTAATGCATGTTTGTTGATTGTTTCATGTCATGGTTCATGTTTCTGTTGCATGGTTCGGTCCAGAGGTTATGGCTCGGTCAAGGGGGTGTCCTAGGGTGCCTAGGGTCGAGCTGGGTCCAGTGGTTCGAGCCATGCATGGCCAGGAGAGGAGCTGGTTCAGAACAGGTCCTAGGGTGCGCAGGTTGAGCGATGTTGGGAGATTGGGTCGTTCTCGGTCCATAAGGCGTTTTTTAGACTGATTCCAGTTGGGTTAGAACCACAAGACATAGGGTAAGGTAATCCAAGTTGTGCTCCGGCCAGTGGTGGCCGGAGCTGGGCGGCCGAATGGTCGGAAGTCCGGCGTCGCGCGCAGGACGCGAGCAGATTAAGGGATAGATGGTTTTGCTTCGTTCTCCTTCGTTAGGGATCGGTTTGGGCTGATTTTTAGCTTGTTGGAAACCTCTTGAAGAGAGCTAGGGGTAGGTGGTGGTGCTCCGGCCAGTGGACGGCCGGAGCACGGCGGCAGCAGCCCCGGAAACCTGCTGCTCGCACGGCCGAAGGTAAGGAGAGGAGGGGGGATCGGGTTGGGGGTTCTGGGTGGTTCCGGGTCGGGTCAGGGTAGTGGGTCGGGTCAGTAGGGTCTAGGGTCGGGTCAGGTAGGTCCGGGTCCGGGCTAGGTGGGCCGGGCTCGAGTATTTTAATTTTAAAATGTTTAATGTTTTAATGGGTTTTTGGGCCATTTAATTAGAAATAAAATTATTTGGGCTTCCAAATAATTTTATTTGGGCTTTCAAAATTATTTTTAAGTTAGCCCAATGATTTTTATGGGCTCGTAGGCCCACAGGAATTTTTGGGCCAGTCAGTGGATTTTGGGCCAGTCTAGAGTTTTATTGGGCTTAAGTTAAGTAATTAGGCTTAAATATTTTATTTAGGTCAAGTTAAGTTTAATTAAGTTATTTGAGCTAAAATATGATTATTGGATTTTATTTAAGTTTAATGGGCTTAGAGTGAGTGACCAGCAGTCTGGACCAACCCATAAAAATAAACTAAGTCCGGAATATATATTTAATTATTTTTATGCATGAAGTCTATTTTAAGTAAAAGTATATTTATTATTAAAATTAATTAAATATATTACGGACACATTTTAAGTGCATGCATACATGAAATATTTTATGATGTGTTTATGATTAAGATTTGAGCATGAAAAATATTTTATGGAAATTGAAGTGATGTGACAGCATAGAAGTGGTTTTACCACTGACACAGAGGTAGTTCTACTACCGGCATAGAAGTGGTTTTACCACTGACACAGAGGTAGTTCTACTACCGGCATAGAAGTGGTTTTACCACTGGCACAGAGGTAGTTTACTACCAGCATAGAGGTGGATTTATCCACCGCCACGTACGATGGTTCTTTAGACTGATCAGTCGGCACAGTTATTAGTCACATTCATGGATATGACCATACACAGTTTTTATGTTTATGACATGCTCAATTATGTTATGTATGATGAAGAAAGTTATGTTATGTATAAGATTTATGATTCAGCATTTATGTTATGAAAAATGTTTCCATGCATGCTCATATACATGTATATGTATTAGTATTTACGTGATGCATTATTTTAACCCTTGTTATAAAGGATTAGACATGTTGAGCCTCTAGGCTCACTACGCTTATATGGTGCAGGTGAGTATGATGTAGCTCCTACCGGTGGCGAGGACGTATGAGCGAGCATGGCAGTGGCCCCGTGACCGTCGCAGTTATTTAGTCTATTATGATGAAATTCTGAAACATGTTTTATTTTATTATTGTTCCGCATATGAGATTTTTCAGCAGCATTGTTTATCATTTTAAATTGATGCAAGAAACATTTTAAGGATTTATTTATTTATTTAATATTTTTCAGGTTATTTAAGAAATATATGTTATTTTTATATACATATATGTATGGGCATATATGTATAGTATATAGCATAAAAAAAAAGTTTTTCCGCATTTTATTAGTATTAGGCGTTTCAATTGGTATCAGAGCACGGTCCTCGGAGGGTGTCCATCTGCCACGTGAAGCTCAGAAATCCTGCTACTGGTCTGTAAGTTTTAAATGTTTTAATAAGATTTAGAAGGAGCATATGTATTAATTTTAAGTATTTCATGTTCAGTAAGACTTTTGAAACCCTTAGTTATGCATTGCGATTTACGTAAAGAAATATGTGGTGGTACAGAATGCCTCCCAGACAGATTCCGTCGAATTTCGAGGACGAAATTCAATTTAAGGGGGGGAGAATTGTAACACCCGGAATTTTAATACGTAAATTCGCATGCATAATTAGGAGAAATTAATTTTTAAAATAAGGGTTAAATGAATTTATGTGTTATTATGTGATTTATATGCATGATTTAATTTATTTTTTTAAGCATTTAACCCATAATTAGTGATTTTTATGATTTTTAGTATTTTAAATATTTGATCGCGTAGACGGGACCGTGGACGGACGAGATGACAACTTTCCACCCAAATGATTTTATGAGCCTTTTTAGAGCCCTAAAATATTATTTTGAGTCTTATTATCTCAAAATTTTTAGTATTTGATTTTATATAATTTTAGGAGTCCTTTTTATCCAAAATTAGCCAAGATAATGACTTTTAATCACTTTTAAAAATTCCCTTAATTTTAATTTCGGGATTTATGCTTTTACATCAGATTATTATTATTATTAGGACTTTTAAATAAAGTTTTGTTGGTATATTATCTTTATGTTGATTTTTATTATTTATTTAAATCATTATCTATTCTATTTAAACCAAAACAAATCAATTTCTACCCTACACAAATCCTTATCAGCCGACAACTCCCTTAGCTGCCTCCAACCTTTCTCCATCATCTTCTTCACGCCCCACAGCAGATTTCAGCCTCCATAGCCGATTTATTCAAGAAAAAATTCGAGTTCTTCGTAGGTCCGTCGTCCCGGAGTCGTTCACGCGGTCTAGCTTCGTTTTAAAAATCAAAGGCATGTCTATTCTTTCGTTTGAACACCATATAAGCTATTAATCATGAATGATTGTTTTATTTCGGATTTTAATCAGAAGCTTTTTGATTTATGCAAGAAGGTATGATTTTAATGCATGTTTGTTGATTGTTTCATGTCATGGTTCACGTTTCTGTTGCATGGTTCGGTCCAGAGGTTGTGGCTCGGTCAAGGGGGTGTCCTAGGGTGCCTAGGGTCGAGCTGGGTCCAGTGGTTCGAGCCATGCATGGCCAGGAGAGGAGCTGGTTCAGAACAGGTCCTAGGGTGCGCAGGTTGAGCGATGTTGGGAGATTGGGTCGTTCTCGGTCCATAAGGCGTTTTTTAGACTGATTCCAGTTGGGTTAGAACCACAAGACATAGGGGAAGGTAATCCAAGTTGTGCTCCGGCCAGTGGTGGCCGGAGCTGGGCGGCCGAACGGTCGGAAGTCCGGCGTCGCGCGCAGGACGCGAGCAGATTAAGGGATAGATGGTTTTGCTTCGTTCTCCTTCGTTAGGGATCGGTTTGGGCTGGTTTTTAGCTTGTTGGAAACCTCTTGAAGAGAGCTAGGGGTAGGTGGTGGTGCTCCGGCCAGTGGACGGCCGGAGCACGGCGGCAGCAGCCCCGGAAAGCAGCTGCTCGCACGCCGAAGGTAAGGAGAGGAGGGGGGATCGGGTTGGGGGTTCTGGGTGGTTCCGGGTCGGGTCAGGGTAGTGGGTCGGGTCAGTAGGGTCTAGGGTCGGGTCAGGTAGGTCCGGGTCCGGGCTAGGTGGGCCGGGCTCGAGTATTTTAATTTTAAAATGTTTAATGTTTTAATGGGTTTTTGGGCCATTTAATTAGAAATAAAATTATTTGGGCTTCCAAATAATTTTATTTGGGCTTTCAAAATTATTTTTAAGTTAGCCCAATGATTTTTATGGGCTCGTAGGCCCACAGGAATTTTTGGGCCAGTCAGTGGATTTTGGGCCAGTCTAGAGTTTTATTGGGCTTAAGTTAAGTAATTAGGCTTAAATATTTTATTTAGGTCAAGTTAAGTTTAATTAAGTTATTTGAGCTAAAATATGATTATTGGATTTTATTTAAGTTTAATGGGCTTAGAGTGAGTGACCAGCAGTCTGGACCAACCCATAAAAATAAACTAAGTCCGGAATATATATTTAATTATTTTTATGCATGAAGTCTATTTTAAGTAAAAGTATATTTATTATTAAAATTAATTAAATATATATTACGGACACATTTAAGTGCATGCATACATGAAATATTTTATGATGTGTTTATGATTAAGATTTGAGCATGAAAAATATTTTATGGAAATTGAAGTGATGTGACAGCATAGAAGTGGTTTTACCACTGACACAGAGGTAGTTCTACTACCGGCATAGAAGTGGTTTTACCACTGACACAGAGGTAGTTCTACTACCGGCATAGAAGTGGTTTTACCACTGGCACAGAGGTAGTTTACTACCAGCATAGAGGTGGATTTATCCACCGCCACGTACGATGGTTCTTTAGACTGATCAGTCGGCACAGTTATTAGTCACATTCATGGATATGACCATACACAGTTTTTATGTTTATGACATGCTCAATTATGTTATGTATGATGAAGAAAGTTATGTTATGTATAAGATTTATGATTCAGCATTTATGTTATGAAAAATGTTTCCATGCATGCTCATATACATGTATATGTATTAGTATTTACGTGATGCATTATTTTAACCCTTGTTATAAAGGATTAGACATGTTGAGCCTCTAGGCTCACTACGCTTATATGGTGCAGGTGAGTATGATGTAGCTCCTACCGGTGGCGAGGACGTATGAGCGAGCATGGCAGTGGCCCCGTGACCGTCGCAGTTATTTAGTCTATTATGATGAAATTCTGAAACATGTTTTATTTTATTATTGTTCCGCATATGAGATTTTTCAGCAGCATTGTTTATCATTTTAAATTGATGCAAGAAACATTTTAAGGATTTATTTATTTATTTAATATTTTTCAGGTTATTTAAGAAATATATGTTATTTTTATATACATATATGTATGGGCATATATGTATAGTATATAGCATAAAAAAAAAGTTTTTCCGCATTTTATTAGTATTAGGCGTTTCAATTGGTATCAGAGCACGGTCCTCGGAGGGTGTCCATCTGCCACGTGAAGCTCAGAAATCCTGCTACTGGTCTGTAAGTTTTAAATGTTTTAATAAGATTTAGAAGGAGCATATGTATTAATTTTAAGTATTTCATGTTCAGTAAGACTTTTGAAACCCTTAGTTATGCATTGCGATTTACGTAAAGAAATATGTGGTGGTACAGAATGCCTCCCAGACAGATTCCGTCGAATTTCGAGGACGAAATTCAATTTAAGGGGGGGAGAATTGTAACACCCGGAATTTTAATACGTAAATTCGCATGCATAATTAGGAGAAATTAATTTTTAAAATAAGGGTTAAATGAATTTATGTGTTATTATGTGATTTATATGCATGATTTAATTTATTTTTTTAAGCATTTAACCCATAATTAGTGATTTTTATGATTTTTAGTATTTTAAATATTTGATCGCGTAGACGGGACCGTGGACGGACGAGATGACAACTTTCCACCCAAATGATTTTATGAGCCTTTTTAGAGCCCTAAAATATTATTTTGAGTCTTATTATCTCAAAATTTTTAGTATTTGATTTTATATAATTTTAGGAGTCCTTTTTATCCAAAATTAGCCAAGATAATGACTTTTAATCACTTTTAAAAATTCCCTTAATTTTAATTTCGGGATTTATGCTTTTACATCAGATTATTATTATTATTAGGACTTTTAAATAAAGTTTTGTTGGTATATTATCTTTATGTTGATTTTTATTATTTATTTAAATCATTATCTATTCTATTTAAACCAAAACAAATCAATTTCTACCCTACACAAATCCTTATCAGCCGACAACTCCCTTAGCTGCCTCCAACCTTTCTCCATCATCTTCTTCACGCCCCACAGCAGATTTCAGCCTCCATAGCCGATTTATTCAAGAAAAAATTCGAGTTCTTCGTAGGTCCGTCGTCCCGGAGTCGTTCACGCGGTCTAGCTTCGTTTTAAAAATCAAAGGCATGTCTATTCTTTCGTTTGAACACCATATAAGCTATTAATCATGAATGATTGTTTTATTTCGGATTTTAATCAGAAGCTTTTTGATTTATGCAAGAAGGTATGATTTTAATGCATGTTTGTTGATTGTTTCATGTCATGGTTCACGTTTCTGTTGCATGGTTCGGTCCAGAGGTTATGGCTCGGTCAAGGGGGTGTCCTAGGGTGCCTAGGGTCGAGCTGGGTCCAGTGGTTCGAGCCATGCATGGCCAGGAGAGGAGCTGGTTCAGAACAGGTCCTAGGGTGCGCAGGTTGAGCGATGTTGGGAGATTGGGTCGTTCTCGGTCCATAAGGCGTTTTTTAGACTGATTCCAGTTGGGTTAGAACCACAAGACATAGGGGAAGGTAATCCAAGTTGTGCTCCGGCCAGTGGTGGCCGGAGCTGGGCGGCCGAACGGTCGGAAGTCCGGCGTCGCGCGCAGGACGCGAGCAGATTAAGGGATAGATGGTTTTGCTTCGTTCTCCTTCGTTAGGGATCGGTTTGGGCTGGTTTTTAGCTTGTTGGAAACCTCTTGAAGAGAGCTAGGGGTAGGTGGTGGTGCTCCGGCCAGTGGACGGCCGGAGCATGGCGGCAGCAGCCCCGGAAAGCTGCTGCTCGCACGGCCGAAGGTAAGGAGAGGAGGGGGGATCGGGTTGGGGGTTCTGGGTGGTTCCGGGTCGGGTCAGGGTAGTGGGTCGGGTCAGTAGGGTCTAGGGTCGGGTCAGGTAGGTCCGGGTCCGGGCTAGGTGGGCCGGGCTCGAGTATTTTAATTTTAAAATGTTTAATGTTTTAATGGGTTTTTGGGCCATTTAATTAGAAATAAAATTATTTGGGCTTCCAAATAATTTTATTTGGGCTTTCAAAATTATTTTTAAGTTAGCCCAATGATTTTTATGGGCTCGTAGGCCCACAGGAATTTTTGGGCCAGTCAGTGGATTTTGGGCCAGTCTAGAGTTTTATTGGGCTTAAGTTAAGTAATTAGGCTTAAATATTTTATTTAGGTCAAGTTAAGTTTAATTAAGTTATTTGAGCTAAAATATGATTATTGGATTTTATTTAAGTTTAATGGGCTTAGAGTGAGTGACCAGCAGTCTGGACCAACCCATAAAAATAAACTAAGTCCGGAATATATATTTAATTATTTTTATGCATGAAGTCTATTTTAAGTAAAAGTATATTTATTATTAAAATTAATTAAATATATATTACGGACACATTTTAAGTGCATGCATACATGAAATATTTTATGATGTGTTTATGATTAAGATTTGAGCATGAAAAATATTTTATGGAAATTGAAGTGATGTGACAGCATAGAAGTGGTTTTACCACTGACACAGAGGTAGTTCTACTACCGGCATAGAAGTGGTTTTACCACTGACACAGAGGTAGTTCTACTACCGGCATAGAAGTGGTTTTACCACTGGCACAGAGGTAGTTTACTACCAGCATAGAGGTGGATTTATCCACCGCCACGTACGATGGTTCTTTAAACTGATCAGTCGGCACAGTTATTAGTCACATTCATGGATATGACCATACACAGTTTTTATGTTTATGACATGCTCAATTATGTTATGTATGATGAAGAAAGTTATGTTATGTATAAGATTTATGATTCAGCATTTATGTTATGAAAAATGTTTCCATGCATGCTCATATACATGTATATGTATTAGTATTTACGTGATGCATTATTTTAACCCTTGTTATAAAGGATTAGACATGTTGAGCCTCTAGGCTCACTACGCTTATATGGTGCAGGTGAGTATGATGTAGCTCCTACCGGTGGCGAGGACGTATGAGCGAGCATGGCAGTGGCCCCGTGACCGTCGCAGTTATTTAGTCTATTATGATGAAATTCTGAAACATGTTTTATTTTATTATTGTTCCGCATATGAGATTTTTCAGCAGCATTGTTTATCATTTTAAATTGATGCAAGAAACATTTTAAGGATTTATTTATTTATTTAATATTTTTCAGGTTATTTAAGAAATATATGTTATTTTTATATACATATATGTATGGGCATATATGTATAGTATATAGCATAAAAAAAAAGTTTTTCCGCATTTTATTAGTATTAGGCGTTTCAATTGGTATCAGAGCACGGTCCTCGGAGGGTGTCCATCTGCCACGTGAAGCTCAGAAATCCTGCTACTGGTCTGTAAGTTTTAAATGTTTTAATAAGATTTAGAAGGAGCATATGTATTAATTTTAAGTATTTCATGTTCAGTAAGACTTTTGAAACCCTTAGTTATGCATTGCGATTTACGTAAAGAAATATGTGGTGGTACAGAATGCCTCCCAGACAGATTCCGTCGAATTTCGAGGACGAAATTCAATTTAAGGGGGGGAGAATTGTAACACCCGGAATTTTAATACGTAAATTCGCATGCATAATTAGGAGAAATTAATTTTTAAAATAAGGGTTAAATGAATTTATGTGTTATTATGTGATTTATATGCATGATTTAATTTATTTTTTTAAGCATTTAACCCATAATTAGTGATTTTTATGATTTTTAGTATTTTAAATATTTGATCGCGTAGACGGGACCGTGGACGGACGAGATGACAACTTTCCACCCAAATGATTTTATGAGCCTTTTTAGAGCCCTAAAATATTATTTTGAGTCTTATTATCTCAAAATTTTTAGTATTTGATTTTATATAATTTTAGGAGTCCTTTTTATCCAAAATTAGCCAAGATAATGACTTTTAATCACTTTTAAAAATTCCCTTAATTTTAATTTCGGGATTTATGCTTTTACATCAGATTATTATTATTATTAGGACTTTTAAATAAAGTTTTGTTGGTATATTATCTTTATGTTGATTTTTATTATTTATTTAAATCATTATCTATTCTATTTAAACCAAAACAAATCAATTTCTACCCTACACAAATCCTTATCAGCCGACAACTCCCTTAGCTGCCTCCAACCTTTCTCCATCATCTTCTTCACGCCCCACAGCAGATTTCAGCCTCCATAGCCGATTTATTCAAGAAAAAATTCGAGTTCTTCGTAGGTCCGTCGTCCCGGAGTCGTTCACGCGGTCTAGCTTCGTTTTAAAAATCAAAGGCATGTCTATTCTTTCGTTTGAACACCATATAAGCTATTAATCATGAATGATTGTTTTATTTCGGATTTTAATCAGAAGCTTTTTGATTTATGCAAGAAGGTATGATTTTAATGCATGTTTGTTGATTGTTTCATGTCATGGTTCACGTTTCTGTTGCATGGTTCGGTCCAGAGGTTATGGCTCGGTCAAGGGGGTGTCCTAGGGTGCCTAGGGTCGAGCTGGGTCCAGTGGTTCGAGCCATGCATGGCCAGGAGAGGAGCTGGTTCAGAACAGGTCCTAGGGTGCGCAGGTTGAGCGATGTTGGGAGATTGGGTCGTTCTCGGTCCATAAGGCGTTTTTTAGACTGATTCCAGTTGGGTTAGAACCACAAGACATAGGGGAAGGTAATCCAAGTTGTGCTCCGGCCAGTGGTGGCCGGAGCTGGGCGGCCGAACGGTCGGAAGTCCGGCGTCGCGCGCAGGACGCGAGCAGATTAAGGGATAGATGGTTTTGCTTCGTTCTCCTTCGTTAGGGATCGGTTTGGGCTGGTTTTTAGCTTGTTGGAAACCTCTTGAAGAGAGCTAGGGGTAGGTGGTGGTGCTCCGGCCAGTGGACGGCCGGAGCACGGCGGCAGCAGCCCCGGAAAGCTGCTGCTCGCACGGCCGAAGGTAAGGAGAGGAGGGGGGATCGGGTTGGGGGTTCTGGGTGGTTCCGGGTCGGGTCAGGGTAGTGGGTCGGGTCAGTAGGGTCTAGGGTCGGGTCAGGTAGGTCCGGGTCCGGGCTAGGTGGGCCGGGCTCGAGTATTTTAATTTTAAAATGTTTAATGTTTTAATGGGTTTTTGGGCCATTTAATTAGAAATAAAATTATTTGGGCTTCCAAATAATTTTATTTGGGCTTTCAAAATTATTTTTAAGTTAGCCCAATGATTTTTATGGGCTCGTAGGCCCACAGGAATTTTTGGGCCAGTCAGTGGATTTTGGGCCAGTCTAGAGTTTTATTGGGCTTAAGTTAAGTAATTAGGCTTAAATATTTTATTTAGGTCAAGTTAAGTTTAATTAAGTTATTTGAGCTAAAATATGATTATTGGATTTTATTTAAGTTTAATGGGCTTAGAGTGAGTGACCAGCAGTCTGGACCAACCCATAAAAATAAACTAAGTCCGGAATATATATTTAATTATTTTTATGCATGAAGTCTATTTTAAGTAAAAGTATATTTATTATTAAAATTAATTAAATATATATTACGGACACATTTTAAGTGCATGCATACATGAAATATTTTATGATGTGTTTATGATTAAGATTTGAGCATGAAAAATATTTTATGGAAATTGAAGTGATGTGACAGCATAGAAGTGGTTTTACCACTGACACAGAGGTAGTTCTACTACCGGCATAGAAGTGGTTTTACCACTGACACAGAGGTAGTTCTACTACCGGCATAGAAGTGGTTTTACTACTGGCACAGAGGTAGTTTACTACCAGCATAGAGGTGGATTTATCCACCGCCACGTACGATGGTTCTTTAAACTGATCAGTCGGCACAGTTATTAGTCACATTCATGGATATGACCATACACAGTTTTTATGTTTATGACATGCTCAATTATGTTATGTATGATGAAGAAAGTTATGTTATGTATAAGATTTATGATTCAGCATTTATGTTATGAAAAATGTTTCCATGCATGCTCATATACATGTATATGTATTAGTATTTACGTGATGCATTATTTTAACCCTTGTTATAAAGGATTAGACATGTTGAGCCTCTAGGCTCACTACGCTTATATGGTGCAGGTGAGTATGATGTAGCTCCTACCGGTGGCGAGGACGTATGAGCGAGCATGGCAGTGGCCCCGTGACCGTCGCAGTTATTTAGTCTATTATGATGAAATTCTGAAACATGTTTTATTTTATTATTGTTCCGCATATGAGATTTTTCAGCAGCATTGTTTATCATTTTAAATTGATGCAAGAAACATTTTAAGGATTTATTTATTTATTTAATATTTTTCAGGTTATTTAAGAAATATATGTTATTTTTATATACATATATGTATGGGCGTATATGTATAGTATTATTTAAAAAAAAAAAAAAAGTTTTTCCGCATTTTATTAGTATTAGGCGTTTCAGTTATACTATAGTGTAATGCTAGTGTTATTTTAGTTTTACTATAGTGTTATTGTAGTGTAAATTTAGTTATACTATAGTGTAAACCTAGTGTAATTTTAGTTATACTATAATGTAATGCTAGTGTTATTTTAGTTATACTATAGTGTAATCCTAGTGTAATTCTAGTGTTATTTAAGTTATACTATAATGTTATTTTAGTGTAAATTTAGTTACACTATAGTGTAAATCTAATGTAATTTTAGTTATACTATAATGTAATGCTAGTGTTATTTTAGTTATACTATAGTGTTATCGTAGTGTAAATTTAGTTATACTATAGTGTAATCCTTGTGTAATTTTAGTTATACTATAGTTTAATGTTAGTTTTATTTTGGTTATACTATAGTGTTATTGTAGTGCAAATTTAGTTATACTATAGTGTAAACCTAGTGTAATTTTAGTTATACTATAGTGTAATGCTAGTGTTATTTTAGTTATACTATAGTGTTATTGTACTGTAAATTTAGTTATACTATATTGTAAACCTAGTGTAATTTTAGTTATACTATAGTGTAATTCTAGTGTTATTTTAATTATACTATAGTGTTATTGTAGTGTAAATTCAGTTACACTATAGTGTAAACCTAGTGTAATTTTTGTAACGCCCAGAATTATTTAATTTTGATCCGAGAATATTTAATTTGGGAATATTTGGAGTTTTGATTTAAATTCTAATATTCTTAAATTATTTAGGATTGAAATTGAATGAAAAGAGACATGGAGGACTGAATTGCAATTTTGGAAGTCTGGAGGGGCCAAAGTGCAATTATTATTGAAGGTATCAGATTTTGTAAGTTATTACTCAGCATGCACGTGTCTTATGAATTTGATTTCATCAGAATTTCAGAAAACAAGAAGGAAGAAATCGAGAGCAGAGATTCCAAGTTTTTCTTCATCTTTCAATTGCGATATCTTGAGCTACGATTATCCGATTTCGATTCCGAAAGATGTTTTGGAATTCTTGCAACGAGACCTTCGATTTGATGTAAGTTTCTTCTTTGTTCTTCAAGGTTTGAGATTTCGAAATGGACAGAGATCAGACTTGTGTTTGAATTGTTGTTGTTGAGCTTGTCTTCTTTGTTCTATCGAGTCCGGGTTGAAGAATGGTTATCGATTATGTTCTTATGAGTTTCCAGCAAGTATTTCAAAATTCCTATTTGATGTTATGCTGTTTTTAATCGATATTCAGCTTTTATAGATTGTGAATGCTTGTGTGAATTGATATAGTTGAGTTTCGGGATGCCGACTTTATACCGTTACGCCGTCAACTTTATGATTTGTAGCTGTTTTGCTATCTTGTATTGAGCTGTGAGTTTGATGACTTCTAGCTGATAATTGTGAGCTTTCAACACTTCATTTCAGATTTGTTTGACTGCCATCGAGCTCGATATCATCGACTCCGAAACCGATAGAAAACAGAACAAGATTGGGAAAGTCTTCCTTGAAGTTTTTGTTGAAGTTTGGGGTTGATATTGAGCAGATTTTTGATATATTCTTGGTGGTTGATCTTGTACAGACTTTGACAAGTTCGAAGACCTCCTAAACACCATATTTGAAAGGTAAAAGTGAACTATGGTTTGAATGGGACTATAACTCGAGATGGTTTGTATCGAGTTTCCCTAAATCACATACTTATTTGCTTATATGCTTTTATATGTTTCCTATGAATGTTTGAATGAGTCTTGATGATAATGAATGTGTTTTGATTGATATGTATTGCATTCATCTTGCGAAACTTGTTCCTTGATTTTGAAATGAACGAAAACGTTCGAATAGACGATTTGAGGAATTGTATATGTTTGGCCTGGGTGGTTGTTTATCCTAGAGTCTGATCTACATATATAATGGCTTCAAAGTCTAGAGAAGTGAGATAAATAGCCCCACCTCGATCGGGAGAGTCGGTGGATTCGGTATGATATCTACTTCTCGGGATCCCAACCGATGAATGACGAAATGAACCTTGTTTTGAAAACATGCATTGTACTTACTTTTATATCATGATCTTGATATAGGTTGTTATGCATGTTTAGTTGCTTTTACTGGGAAATCTATTTCTCACCGGAGTTATCCGGCTATTGTTTTGTTGTATGTGTCATTGCAATAGGAGGGAGTGGAACCGGGCAAAGGCGTGCTTAACAAACAAGGGATGAGTTGAACATAGCGTGATGATCCGAGTTAGAAGTTGTATGAGCTGTCATGATGTATATTTGAGCCTTGAACATAATCATGTTATAGTTATAGTATCAAGACTTGTTGATGATGATATTATGATCTTGTTATTGTATTTAGAACATGTGAGATGTTGTAAGTCCTTTGAAAACAATATGATGTATCTTGAACTTGAATTGTATATAGCTTCTTGTGTATCTTGATGCATCTTGGTTATGTTTTAAAGCCTTGGAGTGATCTAATTGTATTCCTTGTATAGCATGATAGATGTTGCTATTGATTATACCATGTCTATACCTTGGTAGGAGATGATCTTGAATCAAAGGGATGCATGAACTCAATTTTTGAACAGCAGCAGAGTGCAGCCAAATTTCTGGCCGATTGGCCTGCGCACGGGCGAGTTACTGCTCGCGCGCGCGCGAGCCAAGCCAGAGGGCCTCGGTCCCCTTGGCTTGCGCGCGCGCGAGGGGTGATGCCCGCGCGTGCGCAGGGCAATCTATTAAAAAAAAATTTATTCTTTTGTTTAGACATTGATTGTTGTCTATTATTGTTGATTAATGTTTATTAAGAGATTAGAACTCGGGTCGTCATAATTTTAGTTAAACTATAGTGTAATTCTAGTGTTATTTTACTTATACTCTTATACTATAGTGTAATTCTAGTGTAAATTTAGTTACACTATAGTATAAACCTAATGTAATTTTAGTTATACTATAGTGTAATGCTAGTGTTATTTTAGTTTTACTATAGTGTTATTGTAGTGTAAATTTAGTTATACTATAGTGTAAACCTGGTGTAATTTTAGTTATAATATAGTGTAATGCTAGTGTTATTTTAGTTATACTATAGTGTAATCCTAGTGTAATTTTAGTTATATTATAGTGTAATTCTAGTGTTATTTTAGTTATACTATAGTGTTATTTTAATGTAAATTTAGTTACACTATAGTGTAAATCTAGTGTAATTTTAGTTATACTATAATGTAAAGCTAGTGTTATTTTAGTGATACTATAGTGTTATTGTAGTGTAATTTTAGTTATACTATATTGTAATGCTAGTGTTATTTTAGTTATACTATTGTGTTATTGTAGTGTAAATTTAGTTATACTATATTGTAAACCTAGTGTAATATTAGTTATACTATAGTGTAATGCTAGTGTTATTTTAGTTATACTATAGTGTAATGCTAGTGTTATTTTAGTTATACTATAGTGTAATTGTAGTGTAAATTTAGTTACACTATAGTGTAAACCTGGTGTAATATTAGTTAAACTATAGTGTAATTCTAGTGTTATTTTAGTTATACTATATTATTATTATAGTGTAAATTTAGTTACACTATAGTACAAACCTAGTGTAATTTTAGTTATACTATAGTGTAATGCTAGTGTTATTTTAGTTTTACTATAGTGTTATTGTAGTGTTAATTTAGTTATACTATAGTGTAAACCTAGTGTAATTTTAGTTATACTATAATGTAATGCTAGTGTTATTTTAGTTATACTATTGTGTAATCCTAGTGTAATTCTAGTGTTATTTTAGTTATACTATTATGTTATTTTAGTGTAAATTTAGTTACACTATAGTGTAAATCTAATGTAATTTTAGTTATACTATAATGTAATGCTAGTGTTATTTTAGTTATACTATAGTGTCATTGTAGTGTAAATTTAGTTATACTATAGTGTAATCCTTGTGTAATTTTAGTTATACTATAGTTTAATGTTAGTGCTATTTTAGTTATACTATAGTGTTATTGTAGTGCAAATTTAGTTATACTATAGTGTAAACCTAGTGTAATTTTAGTTATACTATAGTGTAATGCTAGTGTTATTTTAGTTATACTATAGTGTTACTGTAGTGTAAATTTAGTTATTCTATATTGTAAACCTAGTGTAATTTTAGTTATACAATAGTGTAATTCTAGTGTTATTTTAGTTATACTATAGTGTTATTGTAGTCTAAATTCAGTTACACTATAGTGTAAACCTAGTGTAATTTTAGTTAAACTATAGTGTAATTCTAGTGTTATTTTACTTATACTATAGTGTAATTGTAGTGTAAATTTAGTTACACTATAGTATAAACCTAATGTAATTTTAGTTATACTATAGTGTAATGCTAGTGTAATTTTAGTTATACTATAGTGTTATTGTAGTGCAAAATTTAGTTATACTCTTGTGTAAACCTAGTGTAATTTTAGTTATACTATATTGAATGCTAGTGTTATTTTAGTTCTACTATTGTGTTATTGTAGTGTAAATTTAGTTATACTAAATTGTAAACCTAGTGTAATTTTAGTTATACTATAGTGTAATGCTAGTGTTATTTTAGTTATACTATAGTGTAATCCTAGTGTAATTTTAGTTATACTATAGTGTAATTCTAGTATTATTTTAGTTATACTATAGTGTTATTGTAGTGTAAATTTAGTTATATTATAGTGTAATCCTTGTTTAATTTTAGTTATACTATAGTTTAATGTTAGTGTTATTTTAGTTATACTATAGTGTTATTGTATTGCAAATTTAGTCATACTATAGTGTAAACCTAGTGTAATTTTAGTTATAATATAGTGTAATGCTAGTGTTATTTTAGTTATACTATAGTGTTATTGTAGTGTAAATTTAGTTATACTATAGTGTAAACCTAGTGTAATTTTAGTTATACTATAGTGTAATGCTAGTGTTATTTTAGTTATATTATAATGTTATTGTAGTGTAAATTTAGTTATAATATAGTATAATCCTAGTGTAATTTTAGTTATACTATAGTGTAATTGCTAGTGTTATATTAGTTATACTATAGTGTTACTGTAGTGTAAATTTAGTTATACTATAGTGTAAACCTAGTGTAATTTTAGTTATACTATAGTGTAATGCTAGTGTTATTTTAGTTATACTATAGTGTTATTGTAGTGCAAATTTAGTTATACTATAGTGTAAACCTAGTGTAATTTTATTTATTATATAGTGTAATGCTAGTGTTAGTTTAGTTATACTATACTATAGTGTAAACCTAGTGTAATTTTATTTATTATATAGTGTAATGCTAGTGTTAGTTTAGTTATACTATAATGTTACTGTAGTGTAAATTTAGTAATACTATAGTATAATCCTAGTGTAATTCTAGTTATACTATAGTGTAATCCTAGTGTTATTTTAGTTATACTATAGTGTTATTGTAGTATAAATTTAGTTATACTATAGTGTAAACCTAATGTAATTTTAGTTATACTATAATGTAATGCTAGTGTTATTTTAGTTATACTATAGTGTTATTGTAGTGTAAATTTAGTTATACTATATAGTAATTCTAGTGTTATTTTAGTTATACTATAGTGTTATTTAGTGTAAATTTAGTTATATTATAGTGTAAATCTAGTGTAATTTTAGTTATACTATAGTGTAATGCTAGTGTTATTTTAGTAATAATATAGTTTAATCCTAGTGTATTTTTAGTTATACTATAGTGTAATTGTAGTGTTATTTTAGTTATACTATAGTGTTATTGTAGTGTAAATTTAGTTATACTATAGTGTAAACCTAGTGTAATTTTAGTTATACTATAGTGTAATTCTAGTGTTATTTTAGTTATACTATAGTGTTATTGTAGTGTAAATATAGTTACACTATAGTGTAAACCTAGTGTAATTTTAGTTAAACTATATTGTACATCTAGTGTTATTTTAGTTATACTATATTGTTATTATAGTGTAAATTTAGTTACACTATAGTGTAAACCTAGTGTAATTTTAGTTATACTCTAGTGTAATGCTAGTGTTATTTTAGTTTTACTATAGTGTTATTGTAGTGTAAATTTAGTTATACTATAGTGTAAACCTAGTGTAATTTTAGTTATACTATAGTGTAATGTTAGTGTTATTTTAGTTATACTATAGTGTAATCCTAGTGTAATTTTAGTTACATTATAGTGTAATTCTAGTGTTATTTTAGTTATACTATAGTGTTATTTTAATGTAAATTTAGTTACTCTATAGTGTAAATCTAGTGTAATTTTAGTTATACTATAATGTAATGCGAGTGTTATTTTAGTTATACTATATTGTTATTGTAGTGTAAATTTAGTTACACTATAGTGTAAACCTAATGTAATTTTAGTTATAATATAGTGTAATGCTAGTGTTATTTTAGTTTTACTATAGTGTTATTTTAGTGTAAATTTAGTTATATTATAGTGTAATCCTAGTGTAATTTTAGTTATACTATAGTGTAATGCTAGTGTTATTTTAGTTATACTATAGTGTAATCCTAGTGTAATTTTAGTTATATTATAGTGTAGTTCTAGTGTTATTTTAGTTATACTATAATGTTATTTTAGTGTAAATTTAGTTACACTATAGTGTAAATCAAGTGTAATTTTAGTTATAATATAATGTAATGCTAGTGTTATTTTAGTTATACTATAGTGTTATTGTAGTGTAAATTTAGTTAGACTATAGTGTAATCCTTGTGTAATTTTAGTTATACTATAGTTTAATGTTAGTGTTATTTTAGTTATACTATAGTGTTATTATAGTGCAAATTTAGTTATACTATAGTGTAAACCTAGTGTAATTTTAGTTATACTATAGTGTAATGATAGTGTTATTTTAGTTATACTATAGTGTTATTGTAGTGTAAATTTAGTTATACTATATTGTAAACCTAGTGTAAATTTAGTTATACTATAGTGTAATGCTAGTGTTATTTTAGTTATACTATAGTATTATTGTAGTGTAAATTTAGTTATACTCTAGTGTAAACTAGTGTAATTTTAGTTATACTATATTGTAATGCTAGTGTTATTTTAGTTATACTATTGTGTTATTGTAGTGTAAATTTAGTTATACTATATTGTAAACCTAGTGTAATTTTAGTTATACTATAGTGTAATGCTAGTTTTATTTTAGTTATACTATAGTTTAATCCTAGTGTAATTTTAGTTATACTATAGTGTAATTCTATTATTATTTTAGTTATACTATAGTGTTATTGTAGTGTAAATTTAGTTATACTATAGTGTAATCCTTGTGTAATTTTAGTTATACTATAGTTTAATGTTAGTGTTATTTTAGTTATACTATAGTGTTATTGTAGTGCAAATTTAGTTATACTATAATGTAAACCTAGTGTAATTTTAGTTATAATATAGTGTAATGCTAGTGTTATTTTAGTTATACTATAGTGTTATTGTAGTATAAATTTAGTTATACTATAGTGTAAACCTATTGTAATTTTAGTTATACTATAGTGTAATGCTAGTGTTATTTTAGTTATATTATAATGTTATTGTAGTGTAAATTTAGTTATAATATAGTATAATCTTAGTGTAATTTTAGTTATAGTATAGTGTAATTGCTAGTGTTATATTATTTATACTATAGTGTTACTGTAGTGTAAATTTAGTTATACTATAGTGTAAACTTAGTGTAATTTAAGTTATACTATAGTGTAATGCTAGTGTTATTTTAGTTATACTATAGTGTTATTGTAGTGCAAATTTAGTTATACTATAGTGTAAACCTAGTGTAATTTTATTTATTATATAGTGTAATGCTAGTGTTAGTTTAGTTATACTATAATGTTACTGTAGTGTAAATTTAGTAATACTATAGTATAATCCTAGTGTAATTTTAGTTATACTATAGTGTAATGCTAGTGTTATTTTAGTTATACTATAGTGTTATTGTAGTGTAAATTTAGTTATACTATAGTGTAAACCTAGTGTAATTTTAGTTATACTATAGTGTAATGCTAGTGTTATTTTAGTTATACTATAGTGTTATTGTAGTGTAAATTTAGTTATACTATATTGTAAACCTAGTGTAATTTTAGTTATACTATAGTGTAATTCTAGTGTTATTGTAGTGTAAATTCAGTTACACTATAGTGTAAACCTAGTGTAATTTTAGTTAAACTATAGTGTAATTCTAGTGTTATTTTACTTATACTATAGTGTAATTGTAGTGTAAATTTAGTTACACTATAGTATAAACCTAATGTAATTTTAGTTATACTATAGTGTAATGCTAGTGTAATTTTAGTTATACTATAGTGTTATTGTAGTGCAAAATTTAGTTATACTCTAGTATAAACCTAGTGTAAATTTAGTTATACTATATTGAATGCTAGTGTTATTTTAGTTCTACTATTGTGTTATTGTAGTGTAAATTTAGTTATACTAAATTGTAAACCTAGTATAATTTTAGTTATACTATAGTGTAATGCTAGTGTTATTTTAGTTATACTATAGTGTAATTTTAGTGTAATTTTAGTTATACTATAGTGTAATTCTAGTATTATTTTAGTTATACTATAGTGTTATTATAGAGTAAATTTAGTTATATTATAGTGTAATCATTGTTTAATTTTAGTTATACTATAGTTTAATATTAGTGTTATTTTAGTTATATTATAATGTTATTGTAGTGTAAATTTAGTTATAATATAGTATAATCCTAGTGTAATTTTAGTTATACTATAGTGTAATTGCTAGTGTTATATTAGTTATACTATAGTGTTACTGTAGTGTAAATTTAGTTATACTATAGTGTAAACCTAGTGTAAATTTAGTTATACTATAGTGTAATGCTAGTGTTATTTTAGTTATACTATAGTGTTATTGTAGTGCAAATTTAGTTATACTATAGTGTAAACCTAGTGTAATTTTATTTATTATATAGTGTAATGCTAGTGTTAGTTTAGTTATACTATAATGTTACTGTAGTGTAAATTTAGTAATACTATAGTATAATCCTAGTGTAATTCTAGTTATACTATAGTGTAATGCTAGAGTTATTTTAGTTATATTATAGTGTTATTGTAGTATAAATTTAGTTATACTATAGTGTAAACCTAGTGTAATTTTAGTTATACTATAATGTAATGCTAGTGTTATTTAAGTTATACTATAGTGTTATTGTAGTGTAAATTTAGTTATACTATATTGTAATTCTAGTGTTATTTTAGTTATACTATAGTGTTATTTAGTGTAAATTTAGTTATATTATAGTGTAAACCTAGTGTAATTTTAGTTATACTATAGTGTAATTGTAGTGTTATTTTAGTTATACTATAGTGTTATTGTAGTGTAAATTTAGTTATACTATAGTGTAAACCTAGTGTAATTTTAGTTATATTATAGTGTAATTCTAGTGTTATTTTAGTTATACTATAGTGTTATTATAGTGTAAATATAGTTACACTATAGTGTAAACCTAGTGTAATTTTAGTTAAACTATAGTGTAATTCTAGTGTTATTTTAGTTATACTATATTGTTATTGTAGTGTAAATTTAGTTACACTATAGTGTATTGTAGTGTAAATTTAGTTATACTATAGTGTAAACCTAGTGTAATGCTATTGTTATTTTAGTTATACTATAGTGTAATCCTAGTGTAATTTTAGTTACATTATAGTGTAATTCTAGTGTTATTTTAGTTATACTATAGTGTTATTTTAATGTAAATTTAGTTACTCTATAGTGTAAATCTAGTGTAATTTTAGTTATACTATAATGTAATGCGAGTGTTATTTTAGTTATACTATATTGCTATTGTAGTGTAAATTTAGTTACACTATAGTGTAAACCTAATGTAATTTTAGTTATACTATTGTGTAATGCTAGTGCTATTTTAGTTTTACTATAGTGTTATTTTAGTGTAAATTTAGTTATATTATAGTGTAATCCTAGTGTAATTTTAGTTATACTATAGTGTAATGCTAGTGTTATTTTAGTTATACTATAGTGTAATCCTAGTGTAATTTTAGTTATATTATAGTGTAATTCTAGTGTTATTTTAGTTATACTATAATGTTATTTTAGTGTAAATTTAGTTACACTATAGTGTAAATCAAGTGTAATTTTAGTTATAATATAATGTAATGCTAGTGTTATTTTAGTTATACTATAGTGTTATTGTAGTGTAAATTTAGTTAGACTATAGTGTAATCCTTGTGTAATTTTAGTTATACTATAGTTTAATGTTAGTGTTATTTTAGTTATACTATAGTGTTATTGTAGTGCAAATTTAGTTATACTATAGTGTAAACCTAGTGTAATTTTAGTTATACTATAGTGTAATGATAGTGTTATTTTAGTTATACTATAGTGTTATTGTAGTGTAAATTTAGTTATACTATATTGTAAACCTAGTGTAAATTTAGTTATACTATAGTGTAATGCTAGTGTTATTTTAGTTATACTATAGTATTATTGTAGTGTAAATTTAGTTATACTTTAGTGTAAACTAGTGTAATTTTAGTTATACTATATTGTAATGCTAGTGTTATTTTAGTTATACTATTGTGTTATTATAGTGTAAATTTAGTTATACTATATTGTAAACCAAGTGTAATTTTAGTTATACTATAGTGTAATGCTAGTTTTATTTTAGTTATACTATAGTTTAATCCTAGTGTAATTTTAGTTATACTATAGTGTAATTCTATTATTATTTTAGTTATACTATAGTGTTATTGTAGTGTAAATTTAGTTATATTATAGTGTAATCCTTGTGTAATTTTAGTTATGCTATAGTTTAATGTTAGTGTTATTTTAGTTATACTATAGTGTTATTGTAGTGCAAATTTAGTTATACTATAGTGTAAACCTAGTGTAATTTTAGTTATAATATAGTGTAATGCTAGTGTTATTTTAGTTATACTATAGTGTTATTGTAGTATAAATTTAGTTATACTACAGTGTAAACCTATTGTAATTTTAGTTATACTATATTGTAATGCTAGTGTTATTTTAGTTATATTATAATGTTATTGTAGTGTACATTTAGTTATAATATAGTATAATCCTAGTGTAATTTTAGTTATACTATAGTGTAATTGCTAGTGTTTTATTATTTATACTATAGTGTTACTGTAGTGTAAATTTAGTTATACTATAGTGTAAACCTAGTGTAATTTAAGTTATACTATAGTGTAATGCTAGTGTTATTTTAGTTATACTATAGTGTTATTGTAGTGCAAATTTAGTTATATTATAGTGTAAACCTAGTGTAATTTTATTTATTATAGTGTAATGCTAGTGTTAGTTTAGTTATACTATAATGTTACTGTAGTGTAAATTTAGTAATACTATAGTATAATCCTAGTGTAATTTTAGTTATACTATAGTGTAATGCTAGTGTTATTCTAGTTATACTATAGTGTTATTGTAGTGTAAATTTAGTTATACTATAGTGTAAACCTAGTGTAATTTTAGTTATACTATAGTGTAATGCTCGTGTTATTTTAGTTATACTATAGTGTTATTTTAGTGTAAATGTAGTTATACTATATTGTAAACCTAGTGTAATTTTAGTTATACTATAGTGTAATTCTAGTGTTATTTTAGTTATACTATAGTGTTATTGTAGTGTAAATTCAGTTACACTATAGTGTAAATCTAGTGTAATTTTAGTTAAACTATAGTGTAATTCTAGTGTTATTTTACTTATACTATAGTGTAATTGTAGTGTAAATTTAGTTACACTATAGTATAAACCTAATGTAATTTTAGTTATACTATAGTGTAATGCTAGTGTAATTTTGGTTATACTATAGTGTTATTGTAGTGCAAAATTTAGTTATACTCTAGTGTAAACCTAGTGTAAATTTAGTTATACTATATTGTAATGCTAGTGTTATTTTAGTTCTACTATTGTGTTATTGTAGTGTAAATTTAGTTATACTAAATTGTAAACCTAGTGTAATTTTAGTTATACTATAGTGTAATGCTAGTGTTATTTTAGTTATACTATAGTGTAATCCTAGTGTAATTTTAGTTATACTATAGTGTAATTCTAGTATTATTTTAGTTATACTATAGTATTATTATAGTGTAAATTTAGTTATATTATAGTGTAATCCTTGTTTAATTTTAGTTATACTATAGTTTAATGTTAGTGTTATTTTAGTAATACTATAGTGTTATTGTATTGCAAATTTAGTTATACTATAGTGTAAACCTAGTGTAATTAGTTATAATATAGTGTAATGCTAGTGTTATTTTAGTTATACTATAGTGTTATTGTAGTGTTAATTTAGTTATACTATAGTGTTAACCTAGTGTAATTTTAGTTATACTATAGTGTAATGCTAGTGTTATTTTAGTTATATTATAATGTTATTGTAGTGTAAATTTAGTTATAATGTAGTATAATCCTAGTGTAATTTTAGTTATACTATAGTGTAATTGCTAGTGTTATATTAGTTATACTATAGTGTTACTGTAGTGTAAATTTAGTTATACTATAGTGTAAACCTAGTGTAATTTTAGTTATACTATAGTGTAATGCTTGTGTTATTTTAGTTATACTATAGTGTTATTGTAGTGCAAATTTAGTTATACTATAGTGTAAACCTAGTGTAATTTTATTTATTATATAGTGTAATGCTAGTGTTAGTTTAGTTATACTATAATGTTACTGTAGTGTAAATTTAGTAATACTATAGTATAATCCTAGTGTAATTCTAGTTATACTATAGTGTAATGCTAGTGTTATTTTAGTTATAATATAGTGTTATTGTAGTATAAATTTAGTTATACTATAGTGTAAACCTATTGTAATTTTAGTTATACTATAATGTAATGCTAGTGTTATTTTAGTTATACTACAGTGTTATTGTAGTGTAAATTTAGTTATACTATATTGTAATTCTAGTGTTATTTTAGTTATACTATAGTGTTATTTAGTGTAAATTTAGTTATATTATAGTGTAAACCTAGTGTAATTTTAGTTATACTATAGTGTAATGCTAGTGTTATTTTAGTAATAATATAGTTTAATCCTAGTGTATTTTTAGTTATACTATAGTGTAATTGTAGTGTTATTTTAGTTATACTATAGTGTTATTGTAGTGTAAATTTAGTTATACTATAGTGTAAACCTAGTGTAATTTTAGTTATACTATAGTTTAATTCTAGTGTTATTTTAGTTATACTATAGTGTTATTTTAGTGTAAATAGTTACACTATAGTGTAAACCTAGTGTAATTTTAGTAAAACTATAGTGTAATTCTAGTGTTATTTTAGTTATACTATATTGTTATTGTAGTGTAAATTTAGTTACACTATAGTGTAAACCTAGTGTAATTTTAGTTATACTCTAGTGTAATGCTAGTGTTATTTTAGTTTTACTATAGTGTTATTGTAGTGTAAATTTAGTTATACTATAGTGTAAACCTAGTGTAATTTTAGTTATACTATAGTGTAATGCTAGTGTTATTTTAGTTATACTATAGTGTAATCCTAGTGTAATTTTAGTTACATTATAGTGTAATTCTAGTGTTATTTTAGTTATACTATAGTGTTATTTTAATGTATATTTAGTTATTCTATAGTGTAAATCTAGTGTAATTTTAGTTATACTATAATGTAATGCGAGTGTTATTTTAGTTATACTATATTGTTATTGTAGTGTAAATTTAGTTACACTATAGTGTAAACCTAATATAATTTTAGTTATACTATAGTGTAATGCTAGTGTTATTTTAGTTTTACTATAGTGTTTTAGTGTAAATTTAGTTATATTATAGTATAATCCTAGTGTAATTTTAGTTATACTATAGTGTAATGCTAGTGTTATTTTAGTTATACTATAGTGTAATCCTAGTGTAATTTTAGTTATATTATAGTGTAATTCTAGTGTTATTTTAGTTATACTATAATGTTATTTTAGTGTAAATTTAGTTACACTATAGTGTAAATCAAGTGTAATTTTAGTTATAATATAATGTAATGCTAGTGTTATTTTAGTTATACTATAGTGTTATTGTAGTGTAAATTTAGTTAGACTATAGTGTAATCCTTGTGTAATTTTAGTTATACTATAGTTTAATGTTAGTGTTATTTTAGTTATACTATAGTGTTATTGTAGTGCAAATTTAGTTATACTATAGTGTCAACCTAGTGTAATTTTAGTTATACTATAGTGTAATGATAGTGTTATTTTAGTTATACTATAGTGTTATTGTAGTGTAAATTTAGTTATACTATATTGTAAACCTAGTGTAAATTTAGTTATACTATAGTGTAATGCTAGTGTTATTTTAGTTATACTATAGTATTATTGTAGTGTAAATTTAGTTATACTCTAGTGTAAACTAGTGTCATTTTAGTTATACTATATTGTAATGCTAGTGTTATTTTAGTTATACTATTGTGTTATTGTAGTGTAAATTTAGTTATACTATATTGTAAACCTAGTGTAATTTTAGTTATACTATAGTGTAATGCTAGTTTTATTTTAGTTATACTATAGTTTAATCCTAGTGTAATTTTAGTTATACTATAGTGTAATTCTATTATTATTTTAGTTATACTATAGTGTTATTGTAGTGTAAATTTAGTTATACTATAGTTTAATCCTTGTGTAATTTTAGTTATACTATAGTTTAATGTTAGTGTTATTTTAGTTATACTATAGTGTTATTGTAGTTCAAATTTAGTTATACTATAGTGTAAACCTAGTGTAATTTTAGTTATAATATAGTGTAATGCTAGTGTTATTTTAGTTATACTATAGTGTTATTGTAGTATAAATTTAGTTATACTATAGTGTAAACCTATTGTAATTTTAGTTATACTATAGTGTAATGCTAGTGTTATTTTAGTTATATTATAATGTTATTGTAGTGTAAATTTAGTTATAATATAGTATAATCCTAGTGTAATTTTAGTTATACTATAGTGTAATTGCTAGTGTTATATTATTTATACTATAGTGTTACTGTAGTGTAAATTTAGTTATACTATAGTGTAAACCTAGTGTAATTTAAGTTATACTATAGTGTAATGCTAGTGTTATTTTAGTTATACTATAGTGTTATTGTAGTATAAATTTAGTTATACTATAGTGTAAACCTATTGTAATTTTAGTTATACTATAATGTAATGCTAGTGTTATTTTAGTTATACTATAGTGTTATTGTAGTGTAAATTTAGTTATACTATATTGTAATTCTAGTGTTATTTTAGTTATACTATAGTGTTATTTAGTGTAAATTTAGTTATATTATAGTGTAAACCTAGTGTAATTTTTGTTATACTATAGTGTAATGCTAGTGTTATTTTAGTAATAATATAGTTTAATCCTAGTGTATTTTTAGTTATACTATAGTGTAATTGTAGTGTTATTTTAGTTATACTATAGTGTTATTGTAGTGTAAATTTAGTTATACTATAGTGTAAACCTAGTGTAATTTTAGTTATACTATAGTTTAATTCTAGTGTTATTTTAGTTATACTATAGTGTTATTGTAGTGTAAATATAGTTACACTATAGTGTAAACCTAGTGTAATTTTAGTTAAACTATAGTGTAATTCTAGTGTTATTTTAGTTATACTATATTGTTATTGTAGTGTAAATTTAGTTACACTATAGTGTAAACCTAGTGTAATTTTAGTTATACTCTAGTGTAATGCTAGTGTTATTTTAGTTTTACTATAGTGTTATTGTAGTGTAAATTTAGTTATACTATAGTGTAAACCTAGTGTAATTTTAGTTATACTATAGTGTAATGCTAGTGTTATTTTAGTTATACTATAGTGTAATCCTAGTGTAATTTTAGTTACATTATAGTGTAATTCTAGTGTTATTTTAGTTATACTATAGTGTTATTTTAATGTATATTTAGTTATTCTATAGTGTAAATCTAGTGTAATTTTAGTTATACTATAATGTAATGCGAGTGTTATTTTAGTTATACTATATTGTTATTGTAGTGTAAATTTAGTTACACTATAGTGTAAACCTAATGTAATTTTAGTTATACTATAGTGTAATGCTAGTGTTATTTTAGTTTTACTATAGTGTTATTTTAGTGTAAATTTAGTTATATTATAGTGTAATCCTAGTGTAGTTTTAGTTATACTATAGTGTAATGCTAGTGTTATTTTAGTTATACTATAGTGTTATTGTAGTGTAAATTTAGTTATACTATAGTTTAAACCAAGTATAATTTTAGTTATACTATAGTGTAATGCTAGTGTTATTTTAGTTATATTATAATGTTATTGTAGTGTAAATTTAGTTATAATATAGTATAATCTTAGTGTAATTTTAGTTATAGTATAGTGTAATTGCTAGTGTTATATTATTTATACTATAGTGTTACTGTAGTGTAAATTTAGTTATACTATAGTGTAAACTTAGTGTAATTTAAGTTATACTATAGTGTAATGCTAGTGTTATTTTAGTTATACTATAGTGTTATTGTAGTGCAAATTTAGTTATACTATAGTGTAAACCTAGTGTAATTTTATTTATTATATAGTGTAATGCTAGTGTTAGTTTAGTTATACTATAATGTTACTGTAGTGTAAATTTAGTAATACTATAGTATAATCCTAGTGTAATTTTAGTTATACTATAGTGTAATGCTAGTGTTATTTTAGTTATACTATAGTGTTATTGTAGTGTAAATTTAGTTATACTATAGTGTAAACCTAGTGTAATTTTAGTTATACTATAGTGTAATGCTAGTGTTATTTTAGTTATACTATAGTGTTATTGTAGTGTAAATTTAGTTATACTATATTGTAAACCTAGTGTAATTTTAGTTATACTATAGTGTAATTCTAGTGTTATTGTAGTGTAAATTCAGTTACACTATAGTGTAAACCTAGTGTAATTTTAGTTAAACTATAGTGTAATTCTAGTGTTATTTTACTTATACTATAGTGTAATTGTAGTGTAAATTTAGTTACACTATAGTATAAACCTAATGTAATTTTAGTTATACTATAGTGTAATGCTAGTGTAATTTTAGTTATACTATAGTGTTATTGTAGTGCAAAATTTAGTTATACTCTAGTATAAACCTAGTGTAAATTTAGTTATACTATATTGAATGCTAGTGTTATTTTAGTTCTACTATTGTGTTATTGTAGTGTAAATTTAGTTATACTAAATTGTAAACCTAGTGTAATTTTAGTTATACTATAGTGTAATGCTAGTGTTATTTTAGTTATACTATAGTGTAATTTTAGTGTAATTTTAGTTATACTATAGTGTAATTCTAGTATTATTTTAGTTATACTATAGTGTTATTATAGAGTAAATTTAGTTATATTATAGTGTAATCATTGTTTAATTTTAGTTATACTATAGTTTAATATTAGTGTTATTTTAGTTATATTATAATGTTATTGTAGTGTAAATTTAGTTATAATATAGTATAATCCTAGTGTAATTTTAGTTATACTATAGTGTAATTGCTAGTGTTATATTAGTTATACTATAGTGTTACTGTAGTGTAAATTTAGTTATACTATAGTGTAAACCTAGTGTAAATTTAGTTATACTATAGTGTAATGCTAGTGTTATTTTAGTTATACTATAGTGTTATTGTAGTGCAAATTTAGTTATACTATAGTGTAAACCTAGTGTAATTTTATTTATTATATAGTGTAATGCTAGTGTTAGTTTAGTTATACTATAATGTTACTGTAGTGTAAATTTAGTAATACTATAGTATAATCCTAGTGTAATTCTAGTTATACTATAGTGTAATGCTAGAGTTATTTTAGTTATATTATAGTGTTATTGTAGTATAAATTTAGTTATACTATAGTGTAAACCTAGTGTAATTTTAGTTATACTATAATGTAATGCTAGTGTTATTTAAGTTATACTATAGTGTTATTGTAGTGTAAATTTAGTTATACTATATTGTAATTCTAGTGTTATTTTAGTTATACTATAGTGTTATTTAGTGTAAATTTAGTTATATTATAGTGTAAACCTAGTGTAATTTTAGTTATACTATAGTGTAATTGTAGTGTTATTTTAGTTATACTATAGTGTTATTGTAGTGTAAATTTAGTTATACTATAGTGTAAACCTAGTGTAATTTTAGTTATATTATAGTGTAATTCTAGTGTTATTTTAGTTATACTATAGTGTTATTATAGTGTAAATATAGTTACACTATAGTGTAAACCTAGTGTAATTTTAGTTAAACTATAGTGTAATTCTAGTGTTATTTTAGTTATACTATATTGTTATTGTAGTGTAAATTTAGTTACACTATAGTGTTATTGTAGTGTAAATTTAGTTATACTATAGTGTAAACCTAGTGTAATGCTATTGTTATTTTAGTTATACTATAGTGTAATCCTAGTGTAATTTTAGTTACATTATAGTGTAATTCTAGTGTTATTTTAGTTATACTATAGTGTTATTTTAATGTAAATTTAGTTACTCTATAGTGTAAATCTAGTGTAATTTTAGTTATACTATAATGTAATGCGAGTGTTATTTTAGTTATACTATATTGCTATTGTAGTGTAAATTTAGTTACACTATAGTGTAAACCTAATGTAATTTTAGTTATACTATTGTGTAATGCTAGTGCTATTTTAGTTTTACTATAGTGTTATTTTAGTGTAAATTTAGTTATATTATAGTGTAATCCTAGTGTAATTTTAGTTATACTATAGTGTAATGCTAGTGTTATTTTAGTTATACTATAGTGTAATCCTAGTGTAATTTTAGTTATATTATAGTGTAATTCTAGTGTTATTTTAGTTATACTATAATGTTATTTTAGTGTAAATTTAGTTACACTATAGTGTAAATCAAGTGTAATTTTAGTTATAATATAATGTAATGCTAGTGTTATTTTAGTTATACTATAGTGTTATTGTAGTGTAAATTTAGTTAGACTATAGTGTAATCCTTGTGTAATTTTAGTTTTACTATAGTTTAATGTTAGTGTTATTTTAGTTATACTATAGTGTTATTGTAGTGCAAATTTAGTTATACTATAGTGTAAACCTAGTGTAATTTTAGTTATACTATAGTGTAATGATAGTGTTATTTTAGTTATACTATAGTGTTATTGTAGTGTAAATTTAGTTATACTATATTGTAAACCTAGTGTAAATTTAGTTATACTATAGTGTAATGCTAGTGTTATTTTAGTTATACTATAGTATTATTGTAGTGTAAATTTAGTTATACTTTAGTGTAAACTAGTGTAATTTTAGTTATACTATATTGTAATGCTAGTGTTATTTTAGTTATACTATTGTGTTATTATAGTGTAAATTTAGTTATACTATATTGTAAACCAAGTGTAATTTTAGTTATACTATAGTGTAATGCTAGTTTTATTTTAGTTATACTATAGTTTAATCCTAGTGTAATTTTAGTTATACTATAGTGTAATTCTATTATTATTTTAGTTATACTATAGTGTTATTGTAGTGTAAATTTAGTTATATTATAGTGTAATCCTTGTGTAATTTTAGTTATGCTATAGTTTAATGTTAGTGTTATTTTAGTTATACTATAGTGTTATTGTAGTGCAAATTTAGTTATACTATAGTGTAAACCTAGTGTAATTTTAGTTATAATATAGTGTAATGCTAGTGTTATTTTAGTTATACTATAGTGTTATTGTAGTATAAATTTAGTTATACTACAGTGTAAACCTATTGTAATTTTAGTTATACTATATTGTAATGCTAGTGTTATTTTAGTTATATTATAATGTTATTGTAGTGTACATTTAGTTATAATATAGTATAATCCTAGTGTAATTTTAGTTATACTATAGTGTAATTGCTAGTGTTTTATTATTTATACTATAGTGTTACTGTAGTGTAAATTTAGTTATACTATAGTGTAAACCTAGTGTAATTTAAGTTATACTATAGTGTAATGCTAGTGTTATTTTAGTTATACTATAGTGTTATTGTAGTGCAAATTTAGTTATATTATAGTGTAAACCTAGTGTAATTTTATTTATTATATAGTGTAATGCTAGTGTTAGTTTAGTTATACTATAATGTTACTGTAGTGTAAATTTAGTAATACTATAGTATAATCCTAGTGTAATTTTAGTTATACTATAGTGTAATGCTAGTGTTATTCTAGTTATACTATAGTGTTATTGTAGTGTAAATTTAGTTATACTATAGTGTAAACCTAGTGTAATTTTAGTTATACTATAGTGTAATGCTCGTGTTATTTTAGTTATACTATAGTGTTATTTTAGTGTAAATGTAGTTATACTATATTGTAAACCTAGTGTAATTTTAGTTATACTATAGTGTAATTCTAGTGTTATTTTAGTTATACTATAGTGTTATTGTAGTGTAAATTCAGTTACACTATAGTGTAAATCTAGTGTAATTTTAGTTAAACTATAGTGTAATTCTAGTGTTATTTTACTTATACTATAGTGTAATTGTAGTGTAAATTTAGTTACACTATAGTATAAACCTAATGTAATTTTAGTTATACTATAGTGTAATGCTAGTGTAATTTTGGTTATACTATAGTGTTATTGTAGTGCAAAATTTAGTTATACTCTAGTGTAAACCTAGTGTAAATTTAGTTATACTATATTGAATGCTAGTGTTATTTTAGTTCTACTATTGTGTTATTGTAGTGTAAATTTAGTTATACTAAATTGTAAACCTAGTGTAATTTTAGTTATACTATAGTGTAATGCTAGTGTTATTTTAGTTATACTATAGTGTAATCCTAGTGTAATTTTAGTTATACTATAGTGTAATTCTAGTATTATTTTAGTTATACTATAGTATTATTATAGTGTAAATTTAGTTATATTATAGTGTAATCCTTGTTTAATTTTAGTTATACTATAGTTTAATGTTAGTGTTATTTTAGTAATACTATAGTGTTATTGTATTGCAAATTTAGTTATACTATAGTGTAAACCTAGTGTAATTAGTTATAATATAGTGTAATGCTAGTGTTATTTTAGTTATACTATAGTGTTATTGTAGTGTTAATTTAGTTATACTATAGTGTTAACCTAGTGTAATTTTAGTTATACTATAGTGTAATGCTAGTGTTATTTTAGTTATATTATAATGTTATTGTAGTGTAAATTTAGTTATAATGTAGTATAATCCTAGTGTAATTTTAGTTATACTATAGTGTAATTGCTAGTGTTATATTAGTTATACTATAGTGTTACTGTAGTGTAAATTTAGTTATACTATAGTGTAAACCTAGTGTAATTTTAGTTATACTATAGTGTAATGCTTGTGTTATTTTAGTTATACTATAGTGTTATTGTAGTGCAAATTTAGTTATACTATAGTGTAAACCTAGTGTAATTTTATTTATTATATAGTGTAATGCTAGTGTTAGTTTAGTTATACTATAATGTTACTGTAGTGTAAATTTAGTAATACTATAGTATAATCCTAGTGTAATTCTAGTTATACTATAGTGTAATGCTAGTGTTATTTTAGTTATAATATAGTGTTATTGTAGTATAAATTTAGTTATACTATAGTGTAAACCTATTGTAATTTTAGTTATACTATAATGTAATGCTAGTGTTATTTTAGTTATACTATAGTGTTATTGTAGTGTAAATTTAGTTATACTATATTGTAATTCTAGTGTTATTTTAGTTATACTATAGTGTTATTTAGTGTAAATTTAGTTATATTATAGTGTAAACCTAGTGTAATTTTAGTTATACTATAGTGTAATGCTAGTGTTATTTTAGTAATAATATAGTTTAATCCTAGTGTATTTTTAGTTATACTATAGTGTAATTGTAGTGTTATTTTAGTTATACTATAGTGTTATTGTAGTGTAAATTTAGTTATACTATAGTGTAAACCTAGTGTAATTTTAGTTATACTATAGTTTAATTCTAGTGTTATTTTAGTTATACTATAGTGTTATTGTAGTGTAAATATAGTTACACTATAGTGTAAACCTAGTGTAATTTTAGTAAAACTATAGTGTAATTCTAGTGTTATTTTAGTTATACTATATTGTTATTGTAGTGTAAATTTAGTTACACTATAGTGTAAACCTAGTGTAATTTTAGTTATACTCTAGTGTAATGCTAGTGTTATTTTAGTTTTACTATAGTGTTATTGTAGTGTAAATTTAGTTATACTATAGTGTAAACCTAGTGTAATTTTAGTTATACTATAGTGTAATGCTAGTGTTATTTTAGTTATACTATAGTGTAATCCTAGTGTAATTTTAGTTACATTATAGTGTAATTCTAGTGTTATTTTAGTTATACTATAGTGTTATTTTAATGTATATTTAGTTATTCTATAGTGTAAATCTAGTGTAATTTTAGTTATACTATAATGTAATGCGAGTGTTATTTTAGTTATACTATATTGTTATTGTAGTGTAAATTTAGTTACACTATAGTGTAAACCTAATATAATTTTAGTTATACTATAGTGTAATGCTAGTGTTATTTTAGTTTTACTATAGTGTTATTTTAGTGTAAATTTAGTTATATTATAGTATAATCCTAGTGTAATTTTAGTTATACTATAGTGTAATGCTAGTGTTATTTTAGTTATACTATAGTGTAATCCTAGTGTAATTTTAGTTATATTATAGTGTAATTCTAGTGTTATTTTAGTTATACTATAATGTTATTTTAGTGTAAATTTAGTTACACTATAGTGTAAATCAAGTGTAATTTTAGTTATAATATAATGTAATGCTAGTGTTATTTTAGTTATACTATAGTGTTATTGTAGTGTAAATTTAGTTAGACTATAGTGTAATCCTTGTGTAATTTTAGTTATACTATAGTTTAATGTTAGTGTTATTTTAGTTATACTATAGTGTTATTGTAGTGCAAATTTAGTTATACTATAGTGTCAACCTAGTGTAATTTTAGTTATACTATAGTGTAATGATAGTGTTATTTTAGTTATACTATAGTGTTATTGTAGTGTAAATTTAGTTATACTATATTGTAAACCTAGTGTAAATTTAGTTATACTATAGTGTAATGCTAGTGTTATTTTAGTTATACTATAGTATTATTGTAGTGTAAATTTAGTTATACTCTAGTGTAAACTAGTGTCATTTTAGTTATACTATATTGTAATGCTAGTGTTATTTTAGTTATACTATTGTGTTATTGTAGTGTAAATTTAGTTATACTATATTGTAAACCTAGTGTAATTTTAGTTATACTATAGTGTAATGCTAGTTTTATTTTAGTTATACTATAGTTTAATCCTAGTGTAATTTTAGTTATACTATAGTGTAATTCTATTATTATTTTAGTTATACTATAGTGTTATTGTAGTGTAAATTTAGTTATACTATAGTTTAATCCTTGTGTAATTTTAGTTATACTATAGTTTAATGTTAGTGTTATTTTAGTTATACTATAGTGTTATTGTAGTTCAAATTTAGTTATACTATAGTGTAAACCTAGTGTAATTTTAGTTATAATATAGTGTAATGCTAGTGTTATTTTAGTTATACTATAGTGTTATTGTAGTATAAATTTAGTTATACTATAGTAAACCTATTGTAATTTTAGTTATACTATAGTGTAATGCTAGTGTTATTTTAGTTATATTATAATGTTATTGTAGTGTAAATTTAGTTATAATATAGTATAATCCTAGTGTAATTTTAGTTATACTATAGTGTAATTGCTAGTGTTATATTATTTATACTATAGTGTTACTGTAGTGTAAATTTAGTTATACTATAGTGTAAACCTAGTGTAATTTAAGTTATACTATAGTGTAATGCTAGTGTTATTTTAGTTATACTATAGTGTTATTGTAGTATAAATTTAGTTATACTATAGTGTAAACCTATTGTAATTTTAGTTATACTATAATGTAATGCTAGTGTTTTTAGTTATATACTATAGTGTTATTGTAGTGTAAATTTAGTTATACTATATTGTAATTCTAGTGTTATTTTAGTTATACTATAGTGTTATTTAGTGTAAATTTAGTTATATTATAGTGTAAACCTAGTGTAATTTTTGTTATACTATAGTGTAATGCTAGTGTTATTTTAGTTAATAATAGTTTAATCCTAGTGTATTTTTAGTTATACTATAGTGTAATTGTAGTGTTATTTTAGTTATACTATAGTGTTATTGTAGTGTAAATTTAGTTATACTATAGTGTAAACCTAGTGTAATTTTAGTTATACTATAGTTTAATTCTAGTGTTATTTTAGTTATACTATAGTGTTATTGTAGTGTAAATATAGTTACACTATAGTGTAAACCTAGTGTAATTTTAGTTAAACTATAGTGTAATTCTAGTGTTATTTTAGTTATACTATATTGTTATTGTAGTGTAAATTTAGTTACACTATAGTGTAAACCTAGTGTAATTTTAGTTATACTCTAGTGTAATGCTAGTGTTATTTTAGTTTTACTATAGTGTTATTGTAGTGTAAATTTAGTTATACTATAGTGTAAACCTAGTGTAATTTTAGTTATACTATAGTGTAATGCTAGTGTTATTTTAGTTATACTATAGTGTAATCCTAGTGTAATTTTAGTTACATTATAGTGTAATTCTAGTGTTATTTTAGTTATACTATAGTGTTATTTTAATGTATATTTAGTTATTCTATAGTGTAAATCTAGTGTAATTTTAGTTATACTATAATGTAATGCGAGTGTTATTTTAGTTATACTATATTGTTATTGTAGTGTAAATTTAGTTACACTATAGTGTAAACCTAATGTAATTTTAGTTATACTATAGTGTAATGCTAGTGTTATTTTAGTTTTACTATAGTGTTATTTTAGTGTAAATTTAGTTATATTATAGTGTAATCCTAGTGTAATTTTAGTTATACTATAGTGTAATGCTAGTGTTATTTTAGTTATACTATAGTGTAATCCTAGTGTAATTTTAGTTATATTATAGTGTAATTCTAGTGTTATTTTAGTTATACTATAATGTTATTTTAGTGTAAATTTAGTTACACTATAGTGTAAATCAAGTGTAATTTTAGTTATAATATAATGTAATGCTAGTGTTATTTTAGTTATACTATAGTGTTATTGTAGTGTAAATTTAGTTAGACTATAGTGTAATCCTTGTGTAATTTTAGTTATACTATAGTTTAATGTTAGTGTTATTTTAGTTATACTATAGTGTTATTGTAGTGCAAATTTAGTTATACTATAGTGTCAACCTAGTGTAATTTTAGTTATACTATAGTGTAATGATAGTGTTATTTTAGTTATACTATAGTGTTATTGTAGTGTAAATTTAGTTATACTATATTGTAAACCTAGTGTAAATTTAGTTATACTATAGTGTAATGCTAGTGTTATTTTAGTTATACTATAGTATTATTGTAGTGTAAATTTAGTTATACTCTAGTGTAAACTAGTGTAATTTTAGTTATACTATATTGTAATGCTAGTGTTATTTTAGTTATACTATTGTGTTATTGTAGTGTAAATTTAGTTATACTATATTGTAAACCTAGTGTAATTTTAGTTATACTATAGTGTAATGCTAGTTTTATTTTAGTTATACTATAGTTTAATCCTAGTGTAATTTTAGTTATACTATAGTGTAATTCTATTATTATTTTAGTTATACTATAGTGTTATTGTAGTGTAAATTTAGTTATACTATAGTTTAATCCTTGTGTAATTTTAGTTATACTATAGTTTAATGTTAGTGTTATTTTAGTTATACTATAGTGTTATTGTAGTTCAAATTTAGTTATACTATAGTGTAAACCTAGTGTAATTTTAGTTATAATATAGTGTAATGCTAGTGTTATTTTAGTTATACTATAGTGTTATTGTAGTATAAATTTAGTTATACTATAGTGTAAACCTATTGTAATTTTAGTTATACTATAGTGTAATGCTAGTGTTATTTTAGTTATATTATAATGTTATTGTAGTGTAAATTTAGTTATAATATAGTATAATCCTAGTGTAATTTTAGTTATACTATAGTGTAATTGCTAGTGTTATATTATTTATACTATAGTGTTACTGTAGTGTAAATTTAGTTATACTATAGTGTAAACCTAGTGTAATTTAAGTTATACTATAGTGTAATGCTAGTGTTATTTTAGTTATACTATAGTGTTATTGTAGTGCAAATTTAGTTATACTATAGTGTAAACCTAGTGTAATTTTATTTATTATATAGTGTAATGCTAGTGTTAGCTTAGTTATACTATAATGTTACTGTAGTGTAAATTTAGTAATACTATAGTATAATCCTAGTGTAATTTTAGTTATACTATAGTGTAATGCTAGTGTTATTTTAGTTATACTATAGTGTTATTGTAGTGTAAATTTAGTTATACTATAGTGTAAACCTAGTGTAATTTTAGTTATACTATAATGTAATGCTAGTGTTATTTTAGTTATACTATAGTGTTATTGTAGTGTAAATTTAGTTATACTATAGTGTAATTCTAGTGTTATTTTAGTTATACTATAGTGTTATTTAGTGTAAATTTAGTTATACTATAGTATAAACCTAGTGTAATTTTAGTTATACTATAGTGTAATGCTAGTGTTATTTTAGTAATAATATAGTTTAATCCTAGTGTATTTTTAGTTATACTATAGTGTAATTGTAGTGTTATTTTAGTTATACTATAGTGTAATCCTAGTGTAATTTTAGTTATACTATAGTGTAATTCTAGTGTTATTTTAGTTATACTATAGTGTTATTGTAGTGTAAATTTAGTTACACGATAGTGTAAACCTAGTGTAATTTTAGTTAATCTATAGTGTAATTCTTGTGTTATTTTAGTTATACTATAGTGTTATTGTAGTGTAAATTTAGTTACATTATAGTGTAAATCTAGTGTAATTTTAGTTATACTATAGTGTAATGCTAGTGTTATTTTAGTTTTACTATAGTATTATTGTAGTGTAAATTTAGTTATACTATAGTGTAAACCTAGTGTAATTTTAGTTATACTATAGTGTAATGCTAGTGTTATTTTAGTTATACTATAGTGTAATTGTAACGCCCGAAATTATTTAATTTTAATCCGAGAATAATTAATTTGAGAATAATTGGAGTTTTGATTTAAAACTAATATTCTTAAATTGATTAGGATTGAAATTGAATGAAATGAGAAGCTGATGACCAAAATTGCAATTTTTGAATAGTTGAGTGGCTAAAGTGCAATTATTATTGAAGTTATCAGAATTTGGAAGTGAATACTCAGCATGCACGTGTGATTCACATGCTTCATCAGAAAAAAAAAAAAAAAAGGAAACCGAGAGAAGGAACAAGGAATAGCTTCACCATTTTCTTCATCTTCAAATTGAGATATCTTGAGCTCCGGATATCCGATTTTGATTCCAAAAGATGTTCTGGAATCCTTGCAACGAGGCCTTCGATTTGATGTAAGTTTTATTTCAGTTCATCAGGGTTTGAGAATTCGAAAATGGTAGTTATCAAATTTGTGTTGTGAATTGAGGTTGATGAGCTTCTATACCTTGTTTTCTTGAAGTTGGGTTGAGGAATCATTGTTGTATCATGTTCTTATGATTTATCAGCCACTATTAGATTTATATACCTGCTGATATGTTGAGGACTATGTTGGTTTTGAAGCTTATACAACTGATATTGTTATAGTTGCGTTCGGTATTGCCGAATTTATACCGATATGCCGACGAACTTTTGATTTGAAGTGTTTTGCTATCTTATGTTTGAGCTGATATTGAGATGAGCTTAAGCTGATATTCTTTGGCAATTATGTTGTGGTTTCAGCTTATAAACAGGACGCATCGACTTGATAATATTGACTTCGAAACCGATAGAAGAAAGCACAAGGTTGGTAGCGTTTTGCCTTGACGTTTGAGTTGAAAATTGAGCAGATTTTGGATTAGGCTTATGTTTGATACTTGTACAGATTTTGACAAGCTTGAAGACACCATAACCCTCACATTTGAAAGGTAAAAGTGGACTACTACTTGAATGGGATTATAACTCGAGATGGTTTGTATCGAGTTCCCTAAATCACATACTTATTTGCTTAATTGATTTTCTATGCTCTTCTATGATTTATTGAATGAGTATTAGATGTTAATGAATGCTCTTGTGATGATATATATTGCATTCATCTTGAAAGACTTATTCTTTGATATTGAAATGAACGGAAACGTTCGAATAGACGATTTGAGAGATTATATATGTATGGCCTGGGTTGTTGACGTAGCCTAGCGTCTGAAATGCATATGTAGTGGCTTCAAAGTCTAGAGAAGTAAGATAAGTAGCCCCACCTCGATTGTGAGAGTCGGTGGTTAGCTATGATATCTTCTTCTCTGGATCCCAACCGACGAGATAAGAGATGAACCTTGTTTTAAAACATTCATTGTCTTTATTTATATCATGAGTTTGATATATGTTTTATATGCATGTTTAGTTGCTTTTACTGGGAAATCTATTTCTCACCGGAGTTATCCGGCTATTGTTGTGTTGTATGTGTCATGGCAATAGGCGGGAGTGGAACCGGGCAAAAGCGAACTTGAAGAACAAGGGATAAGAAGAATAGCGTGATGATCCGAGTTTAGATGGTTTGAGTGAGTTGTCAATGAAAGTGTTGAATGTCATAAACATGATTATGTTATAGCTACTTGTACCAAGATTTGCTGATAATAAGTTGTTGTCTTGTTTATGTATATAAGATTTGGAAAGATGTGTAAATCTTTGAGACAACATGTTGTTGTAGCTTAATGTTTTTACTATCATAATGAATCTTCTATGGTTCATGTGTTTATATTGAGATGATTTTAAGGAATTGTGATGATCCAATTCTATCAACTTTATCATGTGAGAATGCATGTTGGCTTATGATATTTGAATAGGTTTTGTATGAGTTGATATTGGATGAAAAATGCATGAAGGAACTCGTTTTTTACAGCAAAAGTTCTTCTGTTCTTTTTCTGGAAAATTCTCTCGCTCGATCGGTGAATTATCACGGATCGAGCGAGGCCATTATTGCAGGGACAGAAAACTTGAAGATTGTGGATTGCTCGATTGGTGAATTGTTGCAGATCGAGCGAGGCCACCATTTTGTTGCACCCGAGAGTTGGGCCTTTTTGCTCGCTCGATCGGTAACTTTTTACCGATCGAGCGAGGTGCTCTGATTTAAAAAAAAAAAAAAATTTACTTTGTTTAGTCTTTGATTCCTTGACTATTAATTATGATGATTTGATTAAATGAGAGATTAGAACTCGGGTCGTCACAACAGGTGGTATCAGAGCAAGAAAGTTCTGGACTAAGATAGATAGCGAGTGGGGTAGATCGAGTCTTCTTCCTTACTTGTTTATTATGCTATGATTTATTACATGCTTGACTTACATGGTATAAATGCTAGCATGTTTTACTTTCAAGTATTTTATTACATGATGTTGTATTTATTTTATTTGAAAGTATGATTGATAATGATTAAAGATGCATGCTTATTGCACTATCTGACATGATACAAGCATGTGATCTGTTGTTTACGACATGCTACCTGATTATCTGAGTCGATTGGAAGCATGTGCTATCTGAATACCTCGATTATTTATTTACGATTGAATCAGAACCGAGTCTTGATCAAAGGTAAGATGATCAGAGGAGGACTGAAATAGATTTGATGATTCTGGTATCCTAACCCTTTTGATAATCAGATATGTCTTGACGACCAGGCCGACCTCCTCTCAGACCACAGGTTCCTACTCCTAGGCCAGAGCACACAGTGCATCCTCTGCCAGAACAAACAGTAGTACCTCCAACAGTGCCTCAAGCTACTGCAATTCCGAGTAATGAACAGGGAAGTACTTCTCGAGATATGACTGATATGTCAGCTACTCCGATGGAAACACTGCTCAAACGTTTTCAATCATACCATCCGCCTACACTGAAGGGTACTGAGAATGCAGTCGAATGTGAAGGATGGCTTGATGATATGGAGATGTTGTTTGATTCACTCGACTATGGTGATGAGCGGAGAGTCAGACTGATTGGGCACCAATTGCATGAGGTTGCGAAGAGCTGGTGGTTCACGACTAAGAAGGCTCTGGAGTGTAGAGGAACAGTACTCACCTGGACAGTCTTCAAAACTGAATTCTATCAACGATTCTTTCCGGTGTCTTACCGCAAAGATAAGGGTGCAGAGTTTGCTAATTTGAAGCAGGGAAATTTGAATATTGAAGACTATGTTGCAAAATTCTCTACATTGCTACGTTTTGCTCCACACGTTGCTGACAGTGATGAGGCTATGGCTGATCAGTTCATTAATGGACTGAATCCAGAGGTATTTACTTTGGTGAACACAAGGCGACCAAATACATTTGCTGATGCCTTGAACAGTGCCAAAGGAGCAGAAGCTAGTTTGATACAACAGCGAGGAGCTTTGTATTCTATTCAACCTCCGAGACAGCCACAATCTTCAACTCCAATCTCACAACAACCTCCTCGGTTTGAAAGTGGTGGCAGTAGCAGTGGCAAGAAGAAATTTTGGCAAGCTCGAGGAAAGTAGTTTAAGAGGTCTGGGAGCAGTTCTTCGAGTTCGAGTGGATCAAAACCGAAGTCTGGCATGGTTTGTAACAGTTGTGGTGGAAGTCATCCGACTGATCAGTGCCGAGGCGTATTTGGGAGTTGCCATATATGCTATCAGACAGGACATTTTGCGAGAGTGTGTCCTCAGAGAGGTTCCGAAAAGTCACGATGTACAGAGTCATCACGATCAGTGGCTCAACCTGGGAGGCAAGCCTCATCTGTCCATTCCTTCCAACCACCACACCCACAGCAACAACCAAGGCCAGGAGGGAGTCAGACAGGTAGCCAGCCTTCGAGACAACAGGCTCATGTCTTTGCATTGACAGAGGAACAGGCACAGGGAGCACTGGATGATGTTATTGCAGGTAACTGTTCTCTTTATGGTTATCCTGCCTATGTATTGATAGATACAGGTGCATCCCATACATTTATCTCTGAACGATTTGTGTCATTACATGCTTTGCCTGCTGAATCTTTACCTATTGTTGTATCTGTCTCTTCTCCTTTAGGGAGAGGTCTTATATCAATTCAGACAGTTAAGGATTGTTTATTACAGTACGATGGTAATGAAATAGAGATAGATTGTATTGTGCTTGGTTTGTCTGATTTTGACTGCATTATCGGAATTGATATTCTAACCAAGTACAGAGCTACCGTGGACTGTTTTCAGAAAGTAGTGAGGTTCAGACCTGAGATGGCTGGAGAATGGAATTTTTATGGTAAGGGTTCTCGTGCTAAGATTCCTCTGATTTCTGTATTATCCATGACCCGACTTTTGCAGAAAGGAGCGGAGGGATTTATTGTTTATGCAGTTGATGTTTTGAAAGCTAGCCCGAACCTGGCTGACTTTCCAGTGGTTAGTGAATTTGCGGACGTTTTTCCTGATGAGATTCCAGGACTACCTCCATATCGTGAGATTGATTTTAACATAGAACTGATGCCAGGTACAGCACCGATTTCGAAAGCACCTTATCGAATGGCACCAGTTGAATTGAAAGAATTGAAAGAGCAGTTGGAAGATTTACTGGCCAAGGGATACATTCGACCCAGTGTTTCTCCTTGGGGAGCTCCAATGTTGTTTGTCAGAAAGAAAGACGGTTCAATGAGATTGTGCATTGACTACCGACAAATGAACAAGGCAATGGTAAAGAACAAATACCCTTTGCCTCGTATTGATGATTTATTTGACCAGTTGCAGGGTTCTTCTGTGTATTCCAAGATCGATCTGAGATCTGGATATCATCAGCTGAGAGTCAGGGATTCTGATATTTCGAAAACTGCGTTCAGAACCAGGTATGGCCACTATGAGTTTATAGTTATGCCGTTTGGTCTGACAAATGCTCTAGCTGTGTTTATGGCTTTGATGAACCGTGTGTTTCAGAAATATCTCGATGAATTCGTGATTATTTTTATTGATGATATTCTGATATATTCGAAGAATTTGATTGATCATTCTGAGCATTTGAGAACTGTGTTGAAGACTCTGAGATCTGAGAAACTGTATGCTAAACTGTCGAAATGTGAGTTTTGGCTGAAACAGGTTGTTTTTCTTGGACATATTATATCCGGAAATGGTATAGCTGTTGATCCAAGTTGTGACGACCCGAGTTCTAATCTCTCATTTAATCAAATGTCCAATATTAGACAAGAAACAATGTCTAAACAAAAGAGTAAAAACTTTTTTTTTTTAAAAAAGAATTGCCCTGCGCACGCGCGGGCATCACCCCTCGCGCGGGCGCAGTTCAACGAGCCCGAGGCTCCATGGGCTGGCTTGCGTGCGCGCGAGCAGTAGCTCGCCCGTGCGCAGGCCACTGCACCAGAAATAAAACGAAGGGGCTCAGCTGCTGTCAAATAGGTTCTATCATGCAATTATCATCTAATATAAGTTCATGCAAAGCCTTTTTCAATATCATAAGCTATCATGCATTCTAACATGATCTAATTAATAGAAATGAATCATAACAAAGCTTTAAAACATAACCATAAGGCTCATTATCCTGAAAGAAGCAATGTTATTCATTCAAGATCATGCTACACCATGTTGTTTCAAAGGATTTAAACATCTATCAAATCCTAAATACAACAACAAGATAACAACTAGATCATCTACAAGTTGTGAAACAAGTAGCTATAACAAGATCATGTTTAAAGCTCAACTCTACATCATGACAGCTCACTCAACCATCTAACTCGGATCATCACGCTATATCTCTTCAACCCTTGTTCTTCAAGATTGCCTTTGTTCTGCTCCATTCCCTCCTATTTCCATGACACATACAACATAACAATAACCGGATAACTCCGGTGAGAAATATATTTCCCAGTAAAAGCAACTAAACATTCATATCAAACATATATCAAGATCATGATATAAAAGTAAATACAATGCATGTTTTCAAAACAAGGTTCATTTCATCATTCGTCGGTTGGGATCCCGAGAAGTAGATATCATAACTAATCCACCGACTCTCCCGATCAAGGTGGGGTTACTTATCTTTCTTCTCTAGACTTTGAAGCAATCATATATGCAAATCAGACGCTAGGCTAAAACAACCACCCAGGCCATACATATACGATTCCTCAAATCGTCTATTCGAACGTTTCCGTTCATTTCAAAATCAAGGAATAAGTCTTCAAGATGAATGCAACATATATCATCATCAAGGCATTCATAACATCAAAAACTTATTCAACAACTCAAATGAAAGCACATAAGAGCAATTAAGCAAACAGGTATGTGATTTAAGGGAACTCGATACAAACCATCTCGAGTTGTAATCCCAATCAAATAGTAGTCCACTTTTACCTTCGTATTTCGTCTGTTCTGAATTCTTCAACCTCAAAACATGCACATCAATCTTCGTTCAATTCATTCCTTTCAGAATCGAGTCAAAATCATCAAAACATCTTCAATCAAATTCATTTCAACCTCAAGCGAACTTCCTCGGTTCACAATTCGACCTCTTGAGTTGATTGAGTTCGTAGCACGTCTGAAATATAAAGATTGCATCTAACAAAATCAGTATACAATCCCAAGATCATTAGCTCAATCATAGACTATCAGTATGGTTTCAAAACATAACCAAGCATCGTAGCGATTGACAATCGGGAATCGTTACGGTATCGAATTCATTTATAATTTCATTTCCATTCATACGGCTTTTCATATCCGTTCATTGTCATTCAACTCTTCAAACCAACAGCTATTATCATAAACATATCAAAGAATATCTTATCTCAAAAATCATCTATCAAACTTGTCTCAAAACACGAATCGACGGCGTAGCGATTAAAAATCGGTAACCGATGAAATATCGAAACCATTTTCAATTTCAATTATGGTTTCTCATCTACATATCAGCAACATAACATCATATTCTCAGCATATCAGAAGCATACATTCGAAATACATGCTGTAAAAACTCATTGGAATTCATACGGCATCGTAACTGATTCGACATCGATACGAAACTACATAATTCAATAGAAAGCCATATTCATGCTCAACATCTGATCTCTGCAATATTTCAATCTTCAACCATACCGAAGTAATCAGAAACTTACATCAAATCGAAGTACTCATCGCAAGGATTCCAGAACATCTTTCGGAATCGAAATCGGACGAACGGATCAAAAGTTACGGCGATTTGAAACAATCGAATTCAAAGAAGTGGAAATGGTTTCGAGCCCTGTTCTTCCTAATTCTGAATTGCCACTCAATTACACGTATACAATCTGATTCATAGCTTAGAAATCATATATGTATTGACATATTTGCAATATAGTCCCTCAAATCTTCAGTAATTGCAATTCAGTCCTCGGCCTTCATTTTAATTCAATTTCAATCCAAAATAATTTAAGAATATTAGAATTTAAATTAAAACTCTAAATATTCCCAAATTAAATATACTCGAATTAAAATAAATTAAATTCGGATTAATTAAATAATCCCGGACTTTTGCATTCTAGCCCTTCAAATATCAGTATGTGCAAATCAGTCCCTGATCGAGTTGTATCTTCAAAATTCATCTTCTTTAATTTCCGAAACATGGAATTAAATCTTCAATTCCATAAATATTCAAATCGAATATTTATTCTTTTAATTTAAGAATTCTCGGAATTTAATTCTCAAAATTCGTAAATTCTCAAATTAAATATTTTTAACTCGGAAATTAAATCTATCATTTCCATAACTTCTCAAATCAATATTAGCCCATAATATGGAATTTAATTCTCAAATTCCATAATTAATAATTGAATATTTTCGGGCCTTACAATTCCTCCCCTCTAAGAAATGATTTCGTCCTCGAAATCGTAGTCAAGCCAAATATCAAATCTGATAGACTGAATAATTATATGAAGTTATTTTCACTTCAATCATTCAACTCTAATCTATTCAGTTGTACTCTAAGTACTGAATGTAATTCTCTCAGTATTCCTCTTGTCTGATTCAAGTACACAGAAGGAATCTATCAATATTTCCTTACTTTAGATACGTGAAACAATTCAGATTCATTGTATCAAGCTGAAAAGAATAAGTCTTTCCCATCGTCAATTCCATCTGACATCTTATTCAATGAAGTTCAATATTCAACTTCATATTCTGAATCTGTAAATGAAATTCTGCTTTTTCTCTATTCTGAATTGAATGATGTTTCAAGAATAACTTTGTCGCTTAACTAATCCGTTTCAGCTTCCAAAGTTATATCTATCATTCAATTACTAATTCTGGTTCTTCTTTTCTGTTTTCATTTCATACAGATTCATTGTCAAATTCGTTGTGTATTTCGAATCAAATCCGATCTGATATCGACAAATCATGTCTGATCTGATGTCATATACCTCGGTAATATCATTTCAACACAAGAAATAAGATTTCTTTTCATTATAACATCATAGCATTATTTCAAAATCGGCTCAATAGCTATTACAGAAATTATAATCCTCAAGTGCCAACATATCAAATCAAATAATACCGAATCAGGTATTAAAGTTCTGAGAATATCCTCAATATTTGGAAAATCGACTCAGATAATCCATCAATCGAATTCAACTCTCAGAACATCAGTCAATCAATCGATGCCACATTCTGTCAAATAAATCTAAAGTCTTAATTCGGACAATAGATTTTAATCATTCCTGTACTTTCATCATATCTCTATCTTCTTCATGGATCTGAATGGATAGCTGTTCGTCACATCTCATACAGAGTATTCTGCCAAATTCTGATTAGTCTATTCGGACTATCAATTAATCAGAGTATAATATGTTGTAGTCACAGATTTCAAAGTATTTAGAACTGTTGATAATCGGTATCATATCAGATAAAAATTCATTCTCACAAATTCAAGTCATCATCTCTGACTATTCTTCCCATTCAAGGATAATATATTGTACCTTTTCCTCAAAAAGTACTCAAAGTTTTCGGATCTTCTGTATTAAAATTAATAATAAACCCAATGTTTCAATCTGAAACATTATTTCCTGGCTTACTGTTCATCTTGCAACGAATTTAATCATAATTCAGTGACTTGTTCATACAGACAGATCATCGTATACAGTAATGTTCATGAATCAGTTCATATCTACCACCTGTTTATCTCATCTATACTGTTTCATCACAGTAGTTTTTGTAAAATATTCTTTCAAAGTATAATCTTGTTTCAATGTTTGGAGTTTCCAAACTATCACTGAACTCATCTGGTGAACGAGCTTCAAATTCATCGGAAACTCTCGGTACATTTAACTTCAAAAATGTACTAATTCTGTTACTTCTATTTTCTTTATCTTCTGATAAAACAATTATCGAATGAATATTGAATTCATTGTTGTGCATTTCTTCAAATTCTGGTATCTCTTTTCGGAAATATCAGGCACAATCAAATAATCAATCATAATATAATTCATTCATTCGGATCTGAGGCTTCAATTCATATCTCAATCTGGCATTCTGTACTGAATTCTAATCACTTCAGTTTACTTTCTGTGTTGCTTTCATCTTCTGAACAATTCTGCCTTACTTCCAATCGAAAAATCATTCTGATTGGTAATATATTCATCTGAATATTCAAAACAAAATACACAAAAATCTAAAATCAATTCATCGGATGCCTATTTCATTCCTTATTCCTATCTCCAAATACCGATAATGCATATCATCTAACCCAAAAATCATGGATCATATTCAAATTCTTCTATCAGTTACGAGCCACTATCTTAAAATACGCTGAAATATCATCAAAGGATCAATAATTCTCAAAATCAAAAGAAATAAATCAAGATTGAGAAAATCCCTCAATCAAGGTCATCCAAAATCAAATCGTCTAGATAACAAACTCTGCAAAGTGAAAACAACTCACTTGCATCACATAACTCAGAATGAGTAAATCAACACAGGTTCTAAATGAAAGCAATGTGCCATGAGAGCCAATCAATATTAAATCATTCAAGAATTATATCTCCAGTTGATGTAATCGATTCAGCATAATAAAAAAAAAGACTCATCTGTAACTGATTTTCATATCATCGTATATCTTCTAAACCTCAAGATTAATATCCAATTCATAATCTCATCAAGTTGGTAATTCATAAATTCTTCAATTATTCAATTCAATATTGAATTCCAGTTCACAACTTAAACTAAAGTCAAAAATATCTTACTGCAACATATCTGTAATCTCTATTCAATAGCGTACTTATCAATACTAATTTAGATCTTGAACATATTTCGTGCATCGAATATATTGATTTCGGAATATTTCTGTAATCAAACATCATATATCAAACCGAAATCACAGAATCTTAATTCGAGATTCTATATCATATCATCATATTCATATGCATATCATGTTCTTGTTGATCTAATTTTTTTCGCTTCTTATCATCATACTGATTGGTTAAATCACAAAATCCAGTGATTCAATAATCTGCAACTATCACTAATCAATACTTAGGTAAATTCTCACATGAACACTATCATGTTCAATTTCAGTTCATCGAAGCAATAGTTCTATTCTTCAGTTCAATTCACAAAATCTCTTTTCTGATACAGAGGTAATCATATAATAAGCTTTCCGCTATCCTATATCTATTGCACCTACAACATAAACATGTTACCTGTAAATCTCATTCTCAGGTGCAATTTCATTCTGATCCTCTGTATACTTATGCTATTTGTTCTTCATTCGAATCTTCCTAGAATCTATGTTTTTTTTTTCGAACAGATTCTAACACATATATCTAAATTTTCTTTACACTGCTTGTTCGGATATCTTTCTCCATAATAAGTGTAATAATTTCTAATATACTCTGCATTCAGAATCAGACTAATCCATCTCGATTCGCTAGAGTTAGAGATTTAGTTTCATATCATTCACTTCATATCTGTTCTAGAATACAAATTGTAGATAAAGTTGTGAATATCTCCCATACTCTTGCATATCTACAATTTCATTCGCCTAACTCATCATTCAGCTTCAATTCTTTTAGACAAGGCTATGTCTTTAAACAAAATGTTTCAATCATCAACATTTATCCGACATAATCTGCAGATTCAAGACATTAAATAATTCACTCAATCTTGAGCTTTTCATCATCTACAATTCAAAGAATTGTAATAGACTTGAAAATTCTACTAAGGCATTCCTCAAATTCAAAATCTTCAACTTCTACAGGGTATATTTTCTTTCTCAGAATTTCTATCTGTTGTGGCAGAGAACTATAAACAAAATTCTGTTCTATGCACTTACCAACAATCAACATACCTCTGCCTTCTTATCATTTTTTTTTATCAAAATCCACCAGCTGGTTGCTAGGTTTCGGAGTTGGTATTCAATCAATCTGATCCGATATTCATCTGAATCTTTCCGGTATTTGAACAACTAGTCAAATTCTTCAAACCAACTATTACCTACAACATCATCTATTTGCTAATCTTTTGTTCTGTTCAATCAGAGATACTTCATTCAGCTGAGCAATACCGTTCTGTTTTGTTCAATCTGACCATACCATTCTGTTCAGTCTGGCCATACTATTCTGTCAATCTGGGGTGCTTACGTCACCCAAAGAACACTGTTCTATTCAATTATGGGTGCTTACATCACCCGGTAAAAATCATATAACAAAACGGTAAAAAAATTTAAAAAATTTACAAATCAGTAAATTAGGCAATTTAATTTCAAAGATAGATCATGCTCACATGCAATTTATCAAATCATCGAATCATCAAATCAAGTAATGCATAATCATGTTATACTGTAAATGCATGTGACTCAATCTACCCCGCTCAGCTTCTATCTCAATCCAAGAACTTACGCTTTGATACCACCTGTTGTGACGACCCGAGTTCTAATCTCTCATTTAATCAAATGTCCAATATTAGACAAGAAACAATGTCTAAACAAAAGAGTAAAAAAAAATTTTTTTTTTTAAAAGAATTGCCCTACGCACGTGCGGGCATCACCCCTCGCGCGGGCGCAGTTCAACGAGCCCGAGGCTCCATGGGCTGGCTTGCGCGCGCGCGAGCAGTAGCTCGCCCGTGCGCAGGCCACTGCACCAGAAATAAAACGAAGGGGCTCAGCTGCTGTCAAATAGGTTCTATCATGCAATTATCATCTAATATAAGTTCATGCAAAGCCTTTTTCAATATCATAAGCTATCATGCATTCTAACATGATCTAATTACTAGAAATGAATCATAACAAAGCCTTAAAACATAACCATAAGGCTCATCATCATGCAAGAAGAAATGTTATTCATTCAAGATCAAGCTACACCATGTTGTTTCAAAGGATTTAAACATCTATCAAATCCTAAATACAACAACAAGATAACAACTAGATCATCTACAAGTTGTGAAACAAGTAGCTATAACAAGATCATGTTTAAAGCTCAACTCTACATCATGACAGCTCACTCAACCATCTAACTCGGATCATCACGCTATATCTCTTCAACCCTTGTTCTTCAAGATTGCCTTTGTTCTGCTCCATTCCCTCCTATTGCCATGACACATACAACATAACAATAGCCGGATAACTCCGGTGAGAAATATATTTCCTAGTAAAAGAAACTAAACATGCATATCAAACATATATCAAGATCATGATATAAAATTAAATACAATGCATGTTTTCAAAACAAGGTTCATTTCATCATTCGTCGGTTGGGATCCCGAGAAGTAGATATCATAACTAATCCACCGACTCTCCCGATCAAGGTGGGGTTACTTATCTTTTTTCTCTAGACTTTGAAGCAATCATATATTCAAATCAGATGCTAGGCTAAAACAACCACCCAGGCCATACATATACGATTCCTCAAATCGTCTATTCGAACGTTTCCGTTCAATTCAAAATCAAAGAATAAGTCTTCAAGATGAATGCAACATATATCATCATCAAGGCATTCATAACATCAAAAACTTATTCAACAACTCAAATGAAAGCACATAAGAGCAATTAAGCAAACAGGTATGTGATTTAAGGGAACTCGATACAAACCATCTCGAGTTGTAATCCCAATCAAATAGTAGTCCACTTTTACCTTCGTATTTCGTCTGTTCTGAATTCTTCAACCTCAAAACATGCACATCAATCTTCGTTCAATTCATTCCTTTCAGAATCGAGTCAAAATCATCAACACATCTTCAATCAAATTCATTTCAACCTCAAGCGAACTTCCTCGGTTCACAATTCGACCTCTTGAGTTGATTGAGTTCGTAGCACGTCTGAAATATAAAGATTGCATCTAACAAAATCAGTATACAATCCCAAGATCATTAGCTCAATCATAGACTATCAGTATGGTTTCAAAACATAACCAAGCATCGTAGCGATTGACAATCGGGAATCGTTACGGTATCGAATTCATTTCTAATTTCAATTCCATTCATACGGCTTTTCATATCCGTTCATTGTCATTCAACTCTTCAAACCAACAGCTATTATCATAAACATATCAAAGAATATCTTATCTCAAAAATCATCTATCAAACTTGTCTCAAAACACGAATCGACGGCGTAGCGATTAAAAATCGGTAACCGATGAAATATCGAAACCATTTTCAATTTCAATTATGGTTTCTCATCAACATATCAGCAACATAACATCATATTCTCAGCATATCAGAAGCATACATTCTAAATACATGCTGTAAAAACTCATTGGAATTCATACGGCATCAAATAACTGATTCGACATCGATACGGAACTACATAATTCAATAGAAAGCCATATTCATGCTCAACATCTGATCTCTGCAATATTTCAATCTTCAAACCATACCGAAGTAATCAGAAACTTACATAAAATCGAAGTACTCGTCGCAAGGATTCCAGAACATCTTTCGGAATCGAAATCGGACGAACGGATCAAAAGTTACGGCGATTTGAAACAATCGAATTAAAAGAAGTGGAAATGGTTTCGAGCCCTGTTCTTCCTAATTCTGAATTGCCACTCAATTACACGTATACAATCTGATTCATAGCTTAGAAATCAGATATGTATTGACATATTTGCAATATAGTCCCTCAAATCTTCAGTAATTGCAATTCAGTCCTCGGCCTTCATTTTAATTCAATTTCAATCCAAAATAATTTAAGAATATTAGAATTTAAATTAAAACTCTAAATATTCCCAAATTAAATATACTCGAATTAAAATAAATTAAATTCGAATTAATTAAATAATCCCGGCCTGTTGCATTCTAGCCCTTCAAATATCAGTATGTGCAAATCAGTCCCTGATCGAGTTGTATCTTCAAAATTCATCTTCTTTAATTTCCGAAACATGGAATTAAATCTTCAATTCCATAAATATTCAAATCGAATATTTATTCTTTTAATTTAAGAATTCTCGGAATTTAATTCTCAAAATTCGTAAATTCTCAAATTAAATATTTTTAACTCGGAAATTAAATCTATCATTTCCATAAATTCTCAAATCAATATTAGCCCATAATATGGAATTTAATTCTCAAATTCCATAATTAATAATTGAATATTTTCGGGCCTTACACAAGTAAAGTCGAGGCAGTGATCAGTTGGTCGAGACCAACATCTGTTCCTGAGATACGTAGTTTCATGGGTTTGGCTGGGTATTATCGTCAATTCATCAAAGATTTTTCCAGTATTGCGAAGCCGATTACTCAGTTGACTCAGAAAAATGCTCCTTTTTTCTGGTCTGAAGCCTGTGAATCCAGTTTTCTTGAGTTGAAGAAACGACTGACCAGTGCACCAGTAATGACGATTCCTTCAGGTACTCGTGGTTTCACTGTTTATTGTGATGCATCTCATCGAGGTTTGGGGTGTGTTTTGATGCAGCGAGGGCATGTGATTGCTTATGCCTCGAGACAGTTGAAGCCTCATGAGACCAGATATCCGATTCATGATCTTGAATTGGCCGCCATTGTATTTGCTTTGAAGATTTGGCGACATTATCTGTACGGGGAACAGTTTGAAATCTATTCTGATCACAAGAGTCTGAAATATTTGTTTTCACAGTCAGAATTAAATATGAGACAACGGAGATGGCTTGATTTGCTGAAAGACTTTGATTGTGAGATTAAGTACTATCCGGGGAAATCGAATGTAGCAGCTGATGCATTGAGTCGAAAGGTATGTTCCTTGTCCTTATCGACGATTGGTGTATCAAATTTGATTGAAAACTGTTGTCTTTCTGGATTGGTATTTGATACGAATTATCAGCCTCTGCGACTTTATCAAATTTAAGTTGAACCAGAGTTACTTTTGAGAATCAGAGAAGCTCAGAAACTTGATCAGAGTGTGCAGAATTCAATTGAGAAAGTTCGGTCAGGACATGTGTCTGAATATCAGGTTCGCGATGATCTTCTTTATGTTCATAATCGCCTTGTAGTGCCTGATATTTCTGATGTGAGACAACAACTACTGAAAGAGGCGCATTGTAGTCGATATAGCATTCATCCTGGAGGGAGAAAGATGTACAATGATCTGAAGACTCGATATTGGTGGAAATCAATGAAGTCAGATATCACTGATTTTGTGTCTCGATGTCTTAATTGCCAACAGGTGAAGGCTGAAAGGAAGAAACCGCCTGGTTTGTTACAGAGTTTATCAGTGCCAGAATGGAAATGGGATCATATTTCCATGGACTTCGTGACGAAGTTACCTCGATCTTCTAGAGGTTGCGATGCTATCTGGGTGATTATCGACAGATTAACAAAGTCAGCGTGTTTTATTCCTTATTGTATGACATATCGACACGATCAGATGGCAGAACTTTATGTCCGAGAAGTTGTCAGATTACATGGAGTGCCGAAGTCTATTGTATCAGATCGTGATCCTCGATTTACATCTCACTTATGGTACAGCTTACAGAATGCTTTGGGTATTCAGCTACACTTGAGCACAGCGTATCATCCACAAACAGACGGACAGTCTGAACGTACCAATCAGACATTGGAGGACATGTTGAGAGCTGTAGTGCTTGATTTTGGCACTAGTTGGCAAGAATCACTATCACTTTGTGAATTCTCGTACAACAACAGCTATCAATCGAGTATTGAGATGGCTCCGTATGAAGCTCTGTATGGTAGAAAATGTCGATCTCCTCTTTATTGGGATGATATCTCTGAAGTACCTGATATTGGGCCTGATATGATTCGAGATATGACAGAACAAGTGAAGCTTATTCAGAAAAGAATGAAGACAGCTTAGGATAGACAAGCGAAGTATGCCAATATTCGACGTCGACCATTGTCTTTTGAACAGGGGGATCGTGTATTTCTGAAGATTTCTCCGTTCAGAGGCACCGTACGATTTTGCAAGCAAGGGAAGTTGTCTCCACGCTACATTGGTCCGTATGAAATTCTGGAGAAAATAGGCAATCTTGTCTATCGATTAGCTCTTCCTCCGGCTTTGAATAGAGAATAGTGGATTGCACGAATTCATCATAATGAAATACTGAAAAGAAACAGACAATAATCAGTGATTGTTTAATTAATTTACTAAAACGTAAAATAAGGCGAGATTAATTTTATGAATTACACTCCCACTATTTTAATGATTTCACCACCCTCTAGTGAAAATGAGAAACTGGTTTCCTTAGTGGGAACATGGAGTCCAATTGACAAATAATAGTTCCGAATAATATCAGCCAACCATAATTTTCAAAAGGTAGAGCCCAATTGCTTCCAAAACAACCCCCATGTTTTTAACTCATGTCCAAAAAGAGCCCAATAATATGATGTCGTTTATTGTGACATGTCAAGATGAACCACAAATATTAAGTTGTGATGGACGGTCGCCGTATGGATCCCCCAATAATATGAGCCAATCCCACGGGAGTTTCACCCAATTTACAACATGTGTCGATCCAATGTATAGCTTTCCGACGAACGGACCCCCCAATAATATGAGACGGACCATGCCCGCGGGTAGCATCTCATACATTGATCGTTGATGGAAGGTAGGAACATTTAAACAATATTTAAATTCACTTTTGTTAATCTTGATATCCATTTTAAATCATATTTAAAATGAGGGATTTTAATTTTGAAAAATTTGTCTCATCATTTAAAAATTTGTATGCTTGCGGGATTCATGCAATTTAGTCTAAACATTCATACAACAAAAAAATCAAATATTATATAAAGGATGATCGATGCCTAAATCTACTCGACCCATGGTTGCCAATCACGAGTCTAAGTCCAATCCTAGGTGATATGCAAGTATGCAATGCAATCCTATTACATTGAGCTTCCAATTTACATTTCTTCGGTATTTATTGTCTGCTGGTCCCACCATTGTCTTCAAATCTTTATCTCCCACTAAATCTCATAAATTTACAATAAATTTCGATGACAAGTAGGGGATACATATTTAAGGGTAGGAACAGGCCATAAACCAGGCCCACTTTTATTACAAATGAAAAATCAAATTTGGGCCATAAACCAAGCTCATTAATAAAACCCAACAGTAATAATAAAAACCAAATGTAAACAACCTAACATACACCTAAAAAATTGGTCATGGCAATCGATCATCCTTTTATCCAATTATTTAATTCAATTAAATGATTGGATAACATGCAATTCAAAGTGGCAATAATTTTAAATAGATAAAATCATATTTCATACATAAAATCTTATTTTATATATAAAATCATATTTTATCTAGTTTATCCATAAAATTATATTATATATATAAAATCTAACTTCATATATAAAATCATATTTTATAATCAATTGTACCAAAATAATTAATTTTAAAAATTTTAATTTATTGGATTAAATTTATAAATTTCCAAAATTCAAAATTTATCCAAAAATTAATTTTCTTAAAATTTTGGGCTCAAATAATTTTGACCCATTGCCTCGTGGACCAACTGAAACAATTTTCAATCGGACCAAAAACTGGGCCCAACAACAATTAACGGGCCGAAATCCAAAATTTCAAAAATCAAATTTTAATTTTTCTGGGCTGCCCGGGACAATCCCGGGCAGTCACCGACTGTCGGGCTGGGGGCCCAGCTGTGCACCGGGCTAGGGCGACGTTTGCCCTAGCCCAGCACGCTGGGTTGCTGGGCCGCGCTCGCGGCCCAGCTGCGCACAGGGCAGCGGGCAGCCTTCCGAAATTTTTTTTTATTTTATTTTTCTGAAAAATCGTGGCTTTGTACAATCGAAAAATTTTAATCGTTTGATCTGAGAACAACCTGCTCTGATACCACTGTAGGAACATGTTCTCGGATCAGTCAGATGTGATACCCGTAGCAGCGGAAGTTTAAAATTTTTATTTTCTGATCTGAAACGATTCCAGATCATGAGTATCAAATCCTAATGATTAAAACAAACAAGTAAAATAAAAAAGAATTAAATTTTACCTCTCAAGTCTTGACTTGAGGTTATGGACTCCAACAGAAAATTCTGCTCTTCTTGTATATCCCAGAAACTGATGACTCGCTCGATCAACTCCTGAATCATGTCCACGAACAGAATTCTTAATCCTTCTGATAGACTGCACTAGAAAGTCTATCAGAAGTTTCTACAAAGAGAATAAACAGATCTGATCTGTTTAATTAGACTGCAAATTCAAAAATTTGCAGACTGAAAAATCGAACACAGAGAAATGGGGGGCGGCCGAAACCCTAGGAAGAGTGCTCTCTAGGTTTTGAAATTTGTGAGCTGTGTTGTGTAATTTCTGTACTGCAATAACTTATTTATAACATGGACTGCTAACAGCTTAAGGCCCATTAGTCATAAGTTCAAGCCTGACAAGCAAAGCCCGCATGTTCAGAAATTTATATAAAATTCATCGTGACTTAAATTGACAAACCGATTTTACCAATTTGTACAGAAACCTTTTTTGTACATTTTAAATTCAAGATAAATTTTCTGAATTCGAATTTAGTGGTTTCCAAAAATGGCATCCCTATGTCATTTTAGGAAATCTCACTCCCTCTACTCATTAATAAGAAGTCCTACTTCTCATTTGCTAAATTTAACTCATTAAATTTAATTATCTCAACGGGGATTAGAAATCTATTACTTGTGTAACTCTCAATGGTTCAGGGATACAGCTAGCCGTGGACCCACAACTCCTTGTGACTCGGAACAACAATTTCCAACTTACCCATCGAATCATGGTAAGAGCGCCTAGCAACATCGCCCCATGATTCCCTAGGTATCACTGATAGTGCCTGCAAAAACCAGTAGGTTTTAATTAGCGTACAGTACGGTCCCTTCATCCATATATCCCGATCGAATCAACAACCATTGGTATATCGAGAGTCGTTCGAGATTCGATAACTATACAATAAATCTTGAAGATCAAATAGTGACATCGCATGTGCAACTAGGAAACCAAGTAACCCAAAGCACATCATGTACTTTGGCCAGAGATTTGTCACACTACTATCTCCTTAGATCGCATAGGATATCCACACTCGCAAGCGTGTGGTGAATCCTTGACAACAAAGCATTGACTCCTATATGTGTCATAACTGTACCAAATCTCGACACCTGATGACCCTCATAGATTCGGTAAATGAGTCAAAGTACAGTACTAGCATATAGAGTCTCCATGATGTTTCATGTAGTAAGGACTAATGGTGTAAAAAAAACCGCGGACTTATCCATTCAATTAGTGAAAACCACTTGGAAAGTCCGAATAGGGTAGTTCGATCATCCATCAAATGAATATCCATTTGCATGCTTCGAATATCTCTATGTTCCATACCAATGAAACGTGGTACTCGCCATTGCAAATGCTAGTCTCAATCTTGAGCGATCCTTATCCTTATTGCGGACGACTCAATTGACTAGGAACTGGTTTAGAATATACAGTGATTACAAGATGTGTTTCATGATAGTCATCCATATCCACTATCACATCTTGCATACACTTTAGTATATTCAAGGTCTTTATCTAAACATCGTATAGCACGTCACAACATAGCAATATGATAAAAGATAAAGTAAATGCCAATATAAAGTGTAAATTATATTAAACAAAGATTTTTTACAAATATAGTCATAAAGGCCCTTAGCCACAAGTTGGCTAATAGGGCACCCACTCTTTCAATCTCCCACTTGACTTAAAGCCAACTAGTCATACTTCTTAGTCTAATTGCTTCGCGATGTTTTTCAAATAATGGTCCTGGCAAGGGCTTAGTAAGTGGATCAGTGATATTGTCTGCAGAGGCCACTCTCTCGACAGTAATGTCTCCTCTTTCCACGATCTCCCGGATGATGTGGTATTTCCTCAGTATGTGTTTGGATCTTTGATGAGACCTTGGTTCCTTTGCCTGAGCAATGGCACCAGTGTTGTCACAGTACACCGAGACTGGACCAACAGCTTCAGGAATGACCCCCAACTCTTGGACGAAATTCCTCATCCAAACGGTCTCTTTAGCAGCAGCTGATGCTGCAATGTACTCTGCCTCAGTGGTGGAATCCGCTGTGGTGTCCTGCATGGAACTCTTTTAAGAGACAGCACCGCCATTGAGCATGAATACAAATCCAGAGGTTGCCTTCGAGTCATCCACGTCGCTTTGGAAGCTAGAGTCGGTATAGCCTTCAAATTTCAATTCTCTTCCCCCATAAACCATGAATATATTCTTAGTCCTTCTCAAGTACTTAAGAATATCCGTCACAGCTTTCCAATGCATTTGACCAGGGTTCGCTTGATATCTGCTCGTGACACTGAGAGCAAAGGCTACATCTGGTCTGGTAGATATCATCCAATACATGATACTACATATAGCTGATGCATATGGTATGTGTGTCATTTTCTCTATCTCTTCGTCAGTCTTGGGAGACATTGACTTGGATAGAGAAACTCCATGGCACATAGGTAGATGTCCTCTCTTGGACTCATCCATGGAAAACCTCTTCAATATGGTGTCGATGTAGGTTTCTTGAGTGAGTCCTATCATTATTTTAGATCTATCTCTATAGATCTGTATTCCTAGAATATAGGATTCCTCACCCAAGTCCTTCATCGAGAATCTACCTGATAACCATATCTTTGTTGACTGCAACATCCCTACATCATTTCCAATGAGTAGGATGTCATCAACATAAAGTACTAAGAATGTCACATCATCCTTAACTACTTTCTTGTACACGCACGGTTCCTCCGGGTTCTTGATGAAACCAAAGTCTTTTATAGTTTCATCAAATTTCTGGTTCCAACTTCTTGACACCTGTTTGAGACCATAGATTGATCTCTGAAGCTTGCATACCTTATGCTCGCTTCCCATGGATATGAATCCCTCGGGCTGCATCATATAGATTTCTTCCCTAATGTTTCCATTAAGAAACGCAGTCTTCACATCCATCTGCAATATCTCATAGTCATACCATGCTGCTATGGCAATTAAGATTCTTATGGACTTGAACATTGCGACTGGTGAAAAAGTTTCATCATAGTCAACACCTTGTCTATGTGTATAACCTTTTGCGACCAATCATGCCTTGTAGGTCAGCACCTTACCATCAGACCCAAGTTTTCTCTTGTAGATCCATTTACACCCTATAGGAACAATTCCATCGGGAGGATCTACTAAAGACCAAACTTGGTTTGCATGCATGGAGTCTATTTCAGACTGCATGGCTTCAAGCCATAAATTCGAATCGGCATAAAAAATTGACTCCTTGAAGTTTCTTGGATCACATCCAACGATGGGCTCACTTTGATCCCCTTCAAGTAGGAGATTAAGTCGATCAGGAGGTCTAAAAGTCCTTTCGGATCTTCTAAGAGGTGGCATGTCAATTATTGGTTCCTGAGGTGTGGGGTTGCTGTTTTGTATCTCGGGTTCTTCTCGAACTTTTTCGAGTTCCATCATTTTGCCTTTTCTATCAAGTAAAAATTCCTTCTCAAGGAAGGTGGCATTCCTAGAAACAAACACTTTTGTTTCAGTAGGATGATAGAAATAATATCCGATCGAATTCTTCGGATACCCTACAAAATAACATAAAATGGATCGACTATCCTACTTATCTCCCACTGTCTGCTTCACGTAAGCAGGACATCCCCAAATCCTCAAGTACGAATACTTAGGAGTTTTTCCAGTCCATAATTCATATGGTGTTTTGTTTACTGCTTTAGTGTGGACATTGTTCAACAACAATACCGTTGTTTCAAGTGCATAGCCCCAAAACGAGGGTGGGAGCTCAGAGAAGTTCATCATAGATCGAACCATGTCCAACAGAGTTCGATTACGATGCTCTGCTACACCATTAAGCTGAGGTGTGGCAGGAGGAGTCCACTGAGAAATAATTCCATTTTCTTTCAGTAGTCCAAAAACTCGGTACTCAAGTATTCACCACCTCGATTAGATCGAAGTGTTTTAATACTTTTACCTAGCTGGTTTTCTACTTCATTCTTGAATTCTTTGAACCTTTCAAACGATTTAGATTTATATTTTATTAAATATAAATATCCATACCTAGAATAATCATCAGTAAAGGTAATGAAGTAGGTGTGACCATATTTAGTACCAATACTAAATGGGTCACAAACATCTGTATGGATCAAATCCAATAGACTTTGACTACGCTCAGTTTTTCCCTTAAAAGGTGTTTTAGTCATTTTTCTTTTCAGACAGGACTCACAAGTAGGTAGAGAGTTTATATCTGACGAATCAAACATTCCCTCTCCCACTAGCTTGTTCATCCTTCATGAGGAAATATGACCTAGCCTAGCATGCCAAAGGTTTGCCGGGTTTTGACTATCGTTTTTCATTTTAATTGTTGTTGCCGGTTTATCAACATAATTAACTGGTACGTCTTTCAATTTTAAGTTATATAGATCGTTTTCAAGTTGTCCACATCCAATTAAACATTCATTCTTGTAAATATTGCAAATCCCATTCACAAAATTGCAAGAAAAACCATCTCTATCAAGCATAGAAACATAAATAATGTTTTTAACCAAATCTGGCACAAATAAAACATCTCTCAAAAATAACTTAAAATTGTTCTGCAGAATTAAATAAACGTCTCCCACAGCTTTGGCTTCAACTCTAGAACCATTTTCGAGCCTCAACTGGGCCTCACCCATCCTAAGCTTACGACTTCTTGTCATCACCTGCAAGTCATTGCAAATGTGAGATCCACATCCGGTATCCAATACCCAAGAAGTAGTATTAAGTGAAACATTTATTTCAATATAAAACATACCCTTTGCAGTTCGCAACTGCTCGAGATATTCTTTGCAGTTACGTTTCCAATGACCGGGTTTCTTGCAGTGATGACAAACATCTTCAGATTTGTTCACCTTTGAAGCCTTTGTCTTGTTCTTCTTCTTGGGTCCAGTTTTCTTGGGTGGGGCAGAACGTTTCTTACCCTTTGCACTTGGTTCCTTCTTAGAGTTAGAAGAGGAGCCTACCAAGAGTACCGGTTTATCCTTCTTTAATGTGGCCTCATAAGTGACAAGCATATTGACCATCTCTTCAAGGGTGGCCTCTATCTTTTTCATATTGAAGTTCATCACAAAACCGTCAAATGATGAAGGAAGAGAGAGAAGTAATAAGTCCGCATTCAGTTCGTGCTCCAATGTCAAATCGAGTGTTACCAACTTTTCAATGAGCCCGATAATGTGTACCCCATGCTCACGGACAGAAGTCCCATCTCGCATGCGGCATGTCATTAGCTCTTTGACAGTGGCGTACCTCTCGGATCTCGACTGAGCTCCAAAAAGTTTCTTGAGGGTCTTGTGAATGTCAGCAGCATTCACTGCATCCTCAAATCGCCTCTGAAGTTCATCACACATCGAAGCCTGCATGTAGCATTTGGCCTTGATATTATGGTCCCACCATTTATCAAGTTTGGCCAACTCTTCCGGACTCACATTAGCCGGGGCTTCCTTCGGAGGAGACTTTTTAGCTAACTCGTAGAAAACCTTTTCCGAACTTAGAACAATCTTTAACTTACGGAACCATTCCGTATAGTTAGCACCAGTCAGTTTGTTTTGTTCGAGAATAGAGAATAGTGGATTGCACGAATTCATCATAATGAAATACTGAAAAGAAACAGACAATAATCAGTGATTGTTTAATTAATTTACTAAGACATAAAATAAGGCGAGATTAATTTTATGAATTACACTCCCACCATTTTAACGATTTCACCACCCTCTAGTGAAAACGAGAAACTTGTTTTCTTAGTGGGAACATGGAGTTCAATTGACAAATCATAGTCCCGAATAATATCAGCCAACCATAATTTTCAAAAGGTAGAGCCCAATTGCTTCCAAAACAACCCCCATGTTTTTACCTCATGTCCAATAAGAGCCCAATAATATGACGCCGTTTATTGTGACATGTCAAGATGACCCACCAATATTAAGTTGTGATAGACGATCGCCGTATGGATCCCCCAATAATATGAGCCAATCCCACGGGAGTTCCACCTAACTTACAACATGTGTCGATCCAATGTATATCTTTCCGACGAACGGGCCCCCCAATAATATGAGACGGACCATGCCCGCGAGTAGCATCTCATACATTGATCGTTTATGGACTCCAACTGAAAATTCTGCTCTTCTTGTATATCCCAGGAACTGATGACTCGCTCGATTAACTCCTGAATCAGGTCCACGAACAGAATTCTTAATCCCTCTGATAGACTGCACTAGAAAGTCTATCAGAAGTTTCTACGAAGAGAATAAACAAATCTGATATGTTTAATCAGACTGCAAATTTGAAAATTTGCAGACTGAAAAATCGAACACAGAGAAAGGGGGGGCGGCCGAAACCCTAGGGAGAGTGCTCTCTAGGTTTCAAAATTTGTGAGTTGTGTTGTGTAATTTCTGTACTGCAATAACTTATTTATAACATGGGCTGCTAACAGCTTAGGGCCCATTAGTCATAAGTTCAAGCCTGACAAGCAAAGCCCGCATGTTCAGAAACTAATATAAAATTCATCTTGACTTAAATTGACAAACCGATTTTACCAATGTGTACAGAAACCTTTTCTGTACATTTTAAAGTCAAGATAAATTTTCTGAATCCGAATTCAGTGGTTTTCAAAAATGGCATCCCTATGTCATTTTAGGAAATCTCACTCCTTCTACTCATTAATAAGAAGTCCTACTTCTCATTTGCTAAATTTAACTCATTGAATTTAATTATCTCAATGGGGATTAGAAATCTATTACTTGTGTAACCCTCAATGGTTCAGGGATACAGCTATCCGTGGGCCCACAACTCCTTGTGACTCGGAACAACAATTTCCGACTTACCCATCGAATCATGGTAAGAGCGCCTAGCAACATCGCCCCATGATTCCCTAGGTATCATTGATAGTGCCTGCAAGAACCAGTAGGTTTTGGTTAGCGTACAGTACGGTCCCTTCATCCATATATCCCGATCGAATCAACAACCATTGGTATATCGAGAGTCGTTCGAGATTCGATAACTATGCAATACATCTTGAAGATCAAATAGTGACATCGCATGTGCAACTAGAAAACCAAGTAACCGAAAGCACATCATGTACTCTGGCCAGAGATTTGTCACACTAATATCTCCTCAGATCGCATAGGATATCCACACTCGCAAGCGTGTGGTGAATCCTTGACAACAAAACATTGACCCCTATATGTGTCGTAACTGTACCCAATCTCGACACCTGATGACCCTCATAGAGTCGGTAAATGAGTCAAAGTACATTACTAGCATATAGAGTCTCCATGATGTTTCAAGTAGTAAGGACTAATGGTGTACAACCAAAACCGCGGAATTATCCACTCAATTAGTGAAAACCACTTGGAAAGTTCGAATAGGGTAGTTCGATCATCCATCAAATGAATATCCATTTGCATGCTTCGAACAACTCTATGTTCCATACCAATGAAACGTGGTAATCGGCATCGCAAATGCTAGTCTCAATCTTGAGCGATCCTTATCCTTATTGAGGACGGCTCAATTGACTAGGAACTGGTTTAGAATATACAGTGATTACAAGATGTGTTTCATGATAGTCATCCATATCCACTATCACATCTTGCATACACTTTAGTATATTCAAGGTATTTATCTAAACATCGTATATCACGTCACAACATAACAATATGATAAAAGATAAAGTAAATGCCAATATAAAGTGTAAATTATATTAAACAAATATTGTTTACAAATAGAGTCATAAAGGCCCTTAGCCACAAGTTGGCTAACAGGGCACCCACTCTTTCATTGACGTGTAGGCTTTTCAGTGGATAAATGTAATTGATATCGGCCGAATCTTCATCTTCCTTGGGTGCCTATAAATATGAAATCAAAGGATCAGTCGGGCAATCAAAATACATTCATAATCCATAGAACGATAAGATGTCGGGCCCTGGAGGAGATTTTGCTGAAGAGTTCAACACTGCTTTGACTAGAGTGAGATCTCGTGAATATGAAGATATGGTGTTTGGTCAAGTCGTTGAATAATGGGAGTCGATTGAGGAGTTGCGTCTCTATATTTTTGCTGTTCATTCACAAGATTTGATGGATCCAAAGAGAGACTATGCTGCCCAGATGTGGCAGTATGAAGAAAATCTCGGGTGAACTGATCCGGTGAAGATCTTCAGTCCTGAGGGCGTGTTCTTGCTCTTGCTCTATAAGGAGCTGAACGGATTGGAGCGCATTCAGTCGGAGTACATTGGATCCGTTCGCTTGCCTACCAGAGAGCTTACGTTCTTCATGCTCTCATGGAAGAATGCAGTGAAGATGGAGATAGCTAAGGCAGTAGCAGCCTTCGAGGCTTTAATGTAATCGATTCCTCCTGTAAAAGCTCCAAATAAAAGTAAAAAAATATTTTGTGCATTATTTGCTGATCATACGTATAAGTATCGTAGAAGATATCATTATCACACCGATTCACATAACAGATGTATTTAGCATTAAAAACGATGTGACAAAAAAATATAGATGATTATGAGTTATATTCGGGAAAGTCGAGAAAGGATAATAATAATAATCAAAAGAGGTACGATGCAAATAGTGACTATTTTAATCTTTCAATAAATGCATGGTACACAAATATCGATAAAGTATGCTTATCCAAGGTCTATGCCAATATCTTGTAAAGATATTCTCGATGGTTCAGTGTAGGTAACTGTTGGCCTACTTGACCTTTGGCTTTCTAGTTTCCGTGCTTATAAATATTGTGCCTTTGAGAAAGAAAGAAAATATAACTTAGTTCAAAATATAAAGCATATAGCGATGAATGAGTTTGATTTTGAGAGAAGAAAATCTTTGTACAGAAGTAGAGTCATAGCAAGAGGCATGCATATCTGGCTTTTTCTGGAGGGGATATGTCGCAACCTGCCGACTGGTTTAGCTCTTATGGATCCACGAGTTGCTGAGGGCTTACTGCGATGCAAACTTACCTTTCATACTCAGAGCACTCGAGATGTGCCAAGTCCTTCTGCTGTGAGACTTTTGATTCTTTTGGCAGAGAGAGACGAGATGCAGAACATCTATTTTGAGGATGATGTCTGCAGTGGTAAAGGTTCACTCTCTCGCTGGATGATCGAGTGGAGTCACGAGATGATGACCAGAATCTCTGCTGCTAATTACGAGTATAGACGCAGTAGGGGTTAATGTGAAATGTTGTATATGCCAAATGTAATGAAGTTATTTTATTGATATGCAGTATTCCCCCTAAACTCATGCTTATCTTAACTTAACTCTATTAAGCCAAGTACATTACGGAAATAAGAAAAATTAGCGTTCGGTAGTGGCTTGGTGAAGATGTATGCTGCTTGCTGGTCAGTAGATATGTAGATCATCTGAATCTCCTTCTTGAGCACATGTTCTCATATAAAATGATGTCGCACATCAATGTGCTTTGCCCTTGAATGCATCACTGGATTCTGAGTGATTGCAATGACACTAGTGTTGTCGCAAAATATAGGGGCTTCACTTGACTGTATTCCATAGTCTCGAAATTGTTGATGTATCCAAAGTATTTGAGCACAACAACTGCCAGCTGCTAGGTACTCTGCTTCAGTGGTAGAGGTTGCAATAGATGTTTGTTTTTTACTAAACCATGAAATAAGTCTGTCTCCCAGAAATTGACAAGATCCACTAGTACTTTTTCTGTCAATTTTGCAACCTGCATAATCTGCATCTGAATAACCAACAAGATTAAATTCTGAGTCTTTGGAGTACCAAAGACCCACATTTGTAGTACCCTTAAGGTATTTAATAATCCTTTTGGCAGCAATATAATGAGATTTTTTAGGGGCTGCTTGAAATCTTGCACATAGGCATACGACGAACATAATATCAGGTCTACTAGCAGTGAGATAAATTAATGAACCTATGAGACCTCGATACATTGCTACCTCAACTGGTGCTCCTGCCTCGTCCTTATCAAGCTTGATGGAAGCACTCATATGAGTGGAGATGGCAGAGCAGTTCTCCATACCAAACTTTTTGATAAGTTCTTTGGTATACTTGGCCTGATTTATGAAGATGTCATTGTCCAGCTGTTTTACTTGTAATCCGATAAAGAAATTTAATTCTCCCATCATGCTCATCTCAAATTGTTCCTGCATCAACTTAGAGAATTTCTCGCATAAACGAGGATTAGTTGATCCAAATATGATATCATATACATATATTAGTAAAATATGATCTCCTTTGACAAATTTAAAGAGAGTTTTATCTACTGTTCCTATGACAAAATTGTGATCCAATAGAAACTGTGATAATGTGTCATACCAAGCTCGTGGTACTTGTTTTAGACCATAAAGAGCAAGTTTAAAAACATGATTAGGAGTTGAGGAACTGATAAAACATGGTGGTTGCTCAACATACACTTCTTCCTGAAGTAACCCATTGAGGAAAGCTGACTTAACATTCATTTGATAAATTTTGAAGTTTTTGTAAGTAGCATAGGCAAGAAATATCCTGATGACTTCAAGCCTTGCTACTGGAGCGAATGATTCGTAAAACTCAATACCCTCCTCTTGTCTAAAGCCTTGAGCAACCAGTCTGGATTTATTTTTGATCACCGTTCCATCCTCATTTAATTTGTTGCGAAACACCCATCGGGTGCCTATGATGTTTTGGTTGTCCGGTCGAGGAACTACATTCCAAACTTTGTTTCTTGTGAACTGATTTAGCTCCTCTTGCATTGCTTCAATCCAGCTAGCATCTTGTAATTCTTCACCTATGTGTTTGGGCTCTAGTTGTGAAATAAATGTTGCATGCAATAGTTCATTAATCATTTGATTACGTGTATGGAGAGGGGCAATTGGATTACCGATGACCATCTCGAGTGGATGATTTTTATCCACCGAAGATTTGGTCCAAGAGGATTGGTTCCTGTTGGGATATCGTCCTCATTTCTGATTGTGTTATCAGGTTCAACGACTTCTTCTCCAATTCTATGTCCGTCATTGTTTTGATCTATTCTTCCTTCATTGGGTTGAACGATCTCTTCTACTGGTTCATCTCTTGTTACATGAGGTTCATCACTGTCACTTTCATCATCTAGAACAGTTGACTCCAGCCTATTTGTTAGATCTTTGATATAGGTTAGGGGCTTATCTGCACATATAGTAGTTTCATCAAAAATAACATGAATGGATTTCTCTACTATCAGTGACTTTTTGTTGAATACTCGATAAGCTCGACTGACAGAGGAATATCCAACAAATATGCCTTCTTCTTCTTTAGCATCAAAAGTCGTTAAGTGGTGTTTTCCATTATCATGAATGAAACAAGTGCAACCAAATACTTTAAAATAAGAGACATCAGGTTTTGTGCCATTCCAGATCTCATATGGTGTTTTGTTGTGCTTCTTGTTAATCATAGATCGGTTTTGAGTGTAACACACTGTGTTAATTGCCTCTGCCCAGAGTCTTTGAGATACGTAAGAATCAGCAATCATAGTTCTAGATGCTTTTTTTAGTGTTCTATTTCTTCTTTCAGCAACACCATTTTGCTGTGGGGTCCGAGATGCAGATAACTCATGCTTGATTCCCTGGTCATCTAGATAGGATTCAAGGGTTTTGTTTAAAAATTCAGTGCCTCTATCACTCCTTATCCGATCTATCCCAGTACGTTTCTCATTTTGCAAATGTTTAAAAATCTGTATCAGATGAGTAGCTGTTTGATCTTTGGACGATAAGAAAATTACCCAAGTAAAACGAGAGTAATCGTTCACAATCACTTAGTGGAGTTCAAATATAAGTTTCACTTACTAATTAAGCTAATCAAAGTCTAAATATTGTATTTAATAATTTTTAAAGTTTATAATGATATCTAGTTATGCAATTGTAATCATTGTGCAATGAATAATATCATCATATGTGATCTCATTCAATAATGAACTATGCATTCATCTTTCACATTTGTCAAAGTAGTGCACATGACATTAGATGATCAATACTAATGTAATTGGGCGACAAATAATGTGACAATGAAATCTCATCATAAACATCATAATGTGTGTTATGCATCAAATCATAATATCTTCGCATCGATGCAAAGAATGAGTCTCTTATACTCAAGTGTTTCTCTATTTGTGCCGAGCATATCCGACATTGTTCCAAATTAATATGAAATAATTCTTAATCAAAGAAAATTCAAACCTAATTTATTTTCACTTGGAAAAGTCTATCTTAGTGGTTCAAAATTTAATCCTGGTAAGTAGAACAACTTATGTTGAATTAGATCGCATGTGTACTCTTATTGTTCATGTGTCGTGTCAAACTCCATGATCAAGCATGCTATTTTAATAGTGGAATTTAAATACAAGTGTCGTCTTACAAATTAGGCAAATCAATGCTTAAATATCATATTCAATAATTTTTAAAGTTTATAATTACATCTAGTTACACAATTGTAGACATTAGACATTGAATGATATCACCACATATGATTTCATTCTAAAATGAGCAATAAATTCATCTTCTACATTTGTCAAAGTAGCACACATGACATTAGATGATCAATACCAATGTAATTGAGTTACAAATAATGTGACAATGAAATCTCATTATAAGCATCATAATGTGTGTCATGCATCAAATCATAACATATTTGCATTGGTGCAGAGAATGAGTCTCTTATACCCAAGTGCTTCTCTATTTGTGTGGAAAATATCCTATATTGTTCCAAATTAATATGGAATGATTCCGAATCCAAAAAAATTCGAACCTAATTTATTTTCACTTGGAAAAGTCTATCTTAGTAGTTCAACGTTTTATCCCAGTAAGTAGAACAACTTATGCTAAATTAGATCGCATGTGTACTCTTATTGTTCATGTGTTGTGTCAAACTCTACGACCACGCATGTTATTTTAATAATGAAATTCAAATATAAGCGTCGTCTTACAAATTAGGTTAATCGATGCTTAAATATCATATCAATAATTTTTTAAGTTTATAATTACATCTAATTACGCAATTGTAACATTGGATATTGAATGGTATCACCACATATGATTTCATTCTATAATGAGCAATACACTCATCTTCTACATTAGTAAAAGTAGCACACATGACATAAGATGATCAATACCAATGTAATTGGGCGACAAATAATGTGACAATGAAATCTTATCATAAGCATCATAATGTGTGTTATGCATCAAATCATAACATCTTTGCATTGGTGCGAAAAATGAGTTTCTTATAACCAAGTGCTTCTCGATTTGTTCCGCAAATATCCGTCATTGTTCCAAATTAATATGGAATGATTCTTAATCCAAGAAAATTCGAACCTAATTTATTTTTACTTGGCGAAGTCGATCTTAGTGGTCCAAAATTTTATCCCGGTAAGTAGAACAACTTATGCTAAAATAGGTCACATGCACACTTTTATTGTTTATGTGATGTGCCAAACTCCATGATCAAGAATCATCTTTTAATATTGAAATTCAAATATAAGATCCGTCTTAAAAATAAGGCTAATCGATGTATAAATATTATATTCAACATTTTTTAAGTTTATAATTACATCTAGTTACACAATTGTAGACATTAAGTAATAAATGATATCACCACAAGTGGATCTCATTCAATAATTAGCAATACATTACTCTTTTACATTTGTCAAATTAGTGCACATGACATTAGATTATCAACACCAATGTAATTGAGCAACAACTCTTACAACAATGAAAAATCATCATGGACATCATAATTATGTGTTATGCACCAAAATATTACATCTTCGCATTGGTGCAAAAAATGAGTCTTTCATATCCAATTACTTCTCTATTTGTGTCGCAAATATCCAAGATTGTTCCAAATTAATATAAAATGATTCCGAATACAAGAAAATTTGAACCTAATTTATTTTCATTTGTCAAGGTCGATATTAGTAGTCCAAAATTTTATCCTGATAAGTAAAATAATTTATGCTGAATTAGGTCACATGTGTACTCTTGTTACTCATGTATTGTGTCAGACTCCCTGATCAAACAAGTGAATCCTCGTCTAAAAAATAAAAAGTAAAAAGCAAAAAATCAGCATGATTTATGAATAATAATTTGTCCTCCAATAAAGTTTAATGTTGGTTGTCATAGAGTGTGTTTTCCAGATTAATTTCACAAAACTCTAATTTCATTAAAATTTTCTGTTGATTAGTCATTTGAGACCTCGACGGTTGTGAATATGAAAAATGACCAGAAATTAATAATCAATGCTAAAAATCAAGAACTTGGCGGTTTATGTAAGAAATGTCATTTTGTTCGTGGTATGACAAGATGCTTGATTACCACAAAATTTGAAGATTCAGGACCATCATCTAAGTATTTTGTCTTCAAAGTGTCAATATTATACCACAAAATTTCAATTTTATTCTTAAGATCATCAACAACAGCTTACAAGTTTATGCATTGTAAATTATTATTTTGCCACCAAATTTCGTTATATCTTCATTCAATTGTATTGTAGGTTCACACACAAGTTAATTTATTTTTAACAAATTATGTACAAGTTTATGTTAAAAATTAATTCCGATCATAAACAAAATATATCTTCCAACTTCCAATTTTAAAAATCAAAAACCTTCTGGCGTTCGAAAATAGAGTAGGCAATAAATTAAATATAGAAAAAAGCAGAAAATGAAAAAAAAAACGGGAAGGGGAATGATCGACGATGTAGCAGCGACAAAATAAAAGATTTAGCCTGCGATTTCTGTAATTCCCACTCACAAGGTTGGAAGAAATCCCACTCCAGTTTTATAAACTCTAAAAAAATTTGGTCTTCTTGATTGAATAATCACCATTACAAGAAGAGCAAAAAAAAAAAAAACCTTTTGAAGGTAATAGAGGAATTATGTGTGAAAATTTGCTTAGATTTCTACAATGAGTTTTTTAAAAAAAAAAAGTAAGTACCTGAAATGAAGAAGTTTGTTGGAAGAATACGAGGGAAGAAGAAGGTTGGCGTATGATTGGAGAGAGAAGAAGGGCAAAATGGTGAAAATGTTAATTAGGGAGTTGAAACAAATACATAGGTTATGTCAGGGAGTATAAAAACAATTTTACTAACATAGGGACTGAGAGAACATTTATATTTGTTATCAGGGATTTTACAGCAATTCCCCCTTATTTCGGATATTTGGAGATAAATCTCTATTACCAAACCCAACTTAGAGATCAGTCCCCATGCCCTTCAATTTAGTACTGCACTCCCTGAACCTCAAAATTTATTTCTTTTAACTCCCTGGTCAACACAATCACGTGTATTTCACCTTCTCTCTCTTCCCTTCACCTCTTTTCTCATCCCGTTTGTTTTTAACCTATTTTCTCACAAGCAAGTTTATTTTTCACCTATTTTTTTATCTTCTCTTACACGATTTTGACTGTAAAACCCCAGCCATGGACGACGAAGGCCACCGAAGAGGAAGCTGACCTCTTCCCTTCACGTTTTTCACCTCTTTTCTCATCTTCTCTTTCAAGATTTGTACAGTAAAACTCCACGATGGACGAGGAAGGCGACTAGAGAGAAAGCTGACTCCGTGATAAAAATTATACGGTAAATCATATCCTTGTATTTTTTCTAGTTGATACGATCTTACCTTGCGATTTTCTCCTCTCCTCTATTTCACGATTTCTACATTAAATCCCTAGCCTCTCGGACAACGAAGGTGCTGAAGATGAATCTGAAAACCTTGAATTAATATTTGTAATCCCAGTAAGCATGCCAATGTTTCTGTAGTTTTCCTAGATTTGATTTTTCACATTATGCCTCATGATTTTGATTCAATTTTCTTGATGTGTATATGTAGATTGATGTAATTGATTTTGTTGTTTTGAATGTTGCTTTGATTGTTCGAATCAAAGATGCTTTGATTGTTCGAATCAAAGCAACGACATCAATTATCCTATTGAAATTCTCTTTGGTGGTATTTTTTTGATTTGAATTGAATTAGAGATTCCGTTAATATAATCTATGTTTCTGGATATATTTTTCGGATTGGAAATTAATGTAAGCTAATCGATGTTTTTAAAAAAAAAAATTGAAGTGTCATTGATTCCATTTTTTCAATTTTTATGATTATAGAGAAGATTAGATGGTTTGAATTTCTTGAGTTCAAGTTGGTTTTTAATCTCGGTTTACTGCTATTATTTTGTGAACTTATTGTTTATAAGTCAATTATAATTAATATGTGTTATTATATTTATGAAATGATTCCTAAACATTGGTTTTGAACAAGTATTTCTTACTTATCAAGATTTTTTTGTAATGAAATAATTAGAAAGTTAAGAAAAAAGATAAATCTTTAACACTAGAACATATTTGGATTCTTTTTAGTTTGTGTTGGTTTAAGGTTGAAACTTATATTTGTTTGATTAATCTTCATGTTATTTGTTTGCTGGTAATTGTACTTCGAATTCCTTATTTTTTCCAGCTGTTGGTTGTTGTGTATTTTGCTCAAATTTATTTGTGATTTTTTTGTTGGTGATTGTTGTAATATATTGTCGATTTGACACTTTCTTTTTAGTTGTATATAACTATATATTATAATTTTGTTTTTATAGTGTTCTTGTAGTTTGTAAAAATGTTTATCAGATTTGGTCATTGTTTAATCAATTTTTCCAATTTGTTAATGAAGATTATGTTTTGTTAACATAATTTTTAGTAGTTTGGCGTACAAGTAATATTATGATCCTATAATTTTGTTTTGATATATTATGATTTATTTGGAAAAAAAATACTAATTTGTTTTCTAATGTCATAGGGAAAGGAAAATGGTAGATCACAGACTTTGCAAAACCACGTCTACAAGAAGGTTTACTCGATCTCGCGAAAGTATTGGTGATGCATCATTCCCTTGGTCCTTTTGCGAGACTCACTTTGATTTTATTGTATTTTGTTGAGTGGTAAGCCATGTATTTGTGTGGTAGTAAGTCATATAGTACTCAACTGTTTATTAGATGTTTCATTTAATTTTCATGTCTGGTCGGCACTTGTTGGTGTAATATTTTAAATTGTTAAGGTCATAGTTTGAATTATTTTTATATACACTGATGTCTGAGTTTTTCGGGATGTCCTATTTACGAGGAGATTATGCCGAAATTTTTATAAGCACAAATTTTTTTTAAATCAATCGTAATTAGTCCGTGATATATGCCGAAATGAATTAAGATTATGTCGCTATTTCCATCACTATCATTCTTCTAGGAGAAAATACTTTGAAAGATTAGCACATCTTTTTCCCAAATATATATGCTCGAATCTCCTCGATGTATGCTGAACTGGATTAAGTTTATGCCAGTATTGGACTTATATTTGTCCAAGTTAAGTTATTTTATACCGAAAATTATTTTAAAATAATTTTATTCTTATTAGATACAAATCACAAGAAGAGTTATATTTTCATCACTATTATTCTTCTAAGAGACATAATATTTTGAAAGAGGAGCACATCTTTTCTCCCAAATATATATGCTCGAATAACTTCGATATATGCTGAATTGGATCGATATTATGCCAGTATTAGATTAAAATGTGTTAAAATTAATCTATATTATACCAAAATTTATTTTAAAATAATTGTGTTCCTATTAAATATAAATCACAAGAACAGTTATATTTCCACCACTATCATTCTTCTAGGAGACAAAAAACTTTGAAAGATTAGCACATCTTTTTCCCAAATATATATGCTCCAATTGCCTCGATATATGATGAATTGGATTAAGTGTATGCCAGTATTGGACTAAATTGTGCAAAAGTTAAGTTATTATAAAAATGCCCAAATGTAAAACATGTATGGAAGTTGTATCAAATTTAACAAATTCTCATATCACAATTAGACATAGTATTATACTTCATTTCAAGCAAAAGTACTACGTATCGTTACAAGTAGTACTGCGTTTCTGATCACGTACCAACACCATAATATAAAACATATATGAAAGATGTACCAAATTTAACAAATTTTCATACCACAATTAGACGCTATTATACTTCATTTTCAAGCAAAAGTACTACGTATAGTTACAAATGGAACTGCATTTCTGATCACGTACCAGCACCACAATGTAAAACATGTATGAAAGATGTACCAAATTTAACAAATTCTCATACCACAATTAGATGTTATTATACTTCATTTTCAAGCAAAAGTACTACGTATCGTTACAAATAATATTGCGTTTTTGATCACGCACCAACACCACAATGTAAAATATGTATGAAATTTGTACTAAATTTAACAGATTTTTATACCACAATTAGAGGTTATTATACTTCATTTTCAAGTAAACGTACTACGTATCAATACAAATAATAATGTGTTTCTGAACCATGCACCAACACCACAATTTGAGGTTATTATACTTTATTTGCTAGCTAAAGTACTACGTATATATATAAATGGTACAGTGTTTCTGACCACGCACCAACACCACAATGTAAAATATGTATGGAAGATATACTAAATCTAACAAATTCTCATACCACGATTAGACGTTATTATTCTTCAGTTTTAAGCAAAGGTACTACGTATTAATACAAATGGTACTATGTTTCTGACCATGCACCAACACCATAATGTAAAATATGTATAGAAGATGTACCAAATTTAACACATTTTCATACCACAGTTAGACGTTATTATACTTTATTTCCTAGCTAAAATACTACATATAGATATAAATGGTACTGCGTTGCTGACCACTTCATTTTCAAGCTAAAGTATTTTGATTTATACTACAAAATTAGACATTTGATGAGAAAACATTTGTTAATCACCATTGATGATACAAAATCAGGACATTGTAGGAATAGATAGAATTATTTTAACCATATATGTTACAAACACTTACAATGGATACATATACATTTGTTTGTTAATAACCATATATGCTACTAAATTAGACATTAGAATGCATAAACACATGTTTATGCATAAATTTTCTAATTTTATAGCATCAATAATGATTTGGCACATGTTTATGCATGAAATGGCTAATTTGTTAGCATATATGGTGATTAACAAACACATGTATATGTATCCATTATATATGTTTGTAACATCTATGGTTAAAACAACATTATGTATGCATCCAATGTCCTAATTTTGTAACATCAATGGTGATCAACACATGTTTACACATCAAATGTCTAATTTTGTAGCATCAATAATGATTATCACATGTTTATGCATTCTAATGTCTAATTTGATAGCTTGTATGGTGATTAACAAACACATGTATATGTATCCATTGTATATGTTTGTAACATCTATGGTTAAAACAACCTTATGTATGCATCTAATGTCCTAATTTTGTAACATCAATGGTGATGTTGGTGTGTGGTCAGACGTAGTACCAGTTATATTGACCAGTAGTACAATAGATCAAAAATAAAGTATAATGGAGACTATTTGTGGTATGATGGTTTGTTAAATTTGGTACATCTTCCATACATGTTACTATGGTGGTGTTGGTGCACAGTCAAAAACGCAGTATCGATTTTAGAGCCCAGTAGTATAATATATGGAAAATGTGGTATAATAGGGGCTATTTGCGGTATTATATGTTGTTAAATTTGGTACATTGATGAAACTTAAAATTTGTAATTATTTATATGTTAAAAAGTGTGTTTTAAAATTTAAGTTTAATTAAAATTATGAAGTTGTATTATTTTAGTGTTATGTGTTTATATTTAAATGTTTTACTAAAATGTTGTATTTTACGGTTTACGCAGGTTTGGTAAAAATAAAATTACTCAAGCTACAGAGGTCATAATGGAGTAATCTCAAAACCTGTAGAATCACAAAAGAGGCATCTTCAACTTTGTAGAAGACAAGAAATTCCAAAAACTTCATTAAGATGATCAAAATAATCAAACATCAAAATGGAGATAGATTTACTTTTACTATGACCAGCTTAGAGTAAAAATATCATAAGTATTTCATATGTTATCCAAAAGGGGTGAATGAGTTGTCCAAACACATCTACACAAAATATCCTACGTGTTCTATGTTGAAAAGAAAGGCTGAATCGGTGGTCTAAGGCATCAAACATGTCAATTAAAGTTGGGTCATGGTATTGACATTCAAGGAGACAAGCACCCACCAACTTTACTATTTCACATTTAATGAGCCTTGGACTCTTGCTCTCATTTGGCCTATAAATAGATGTGTTGTATAAGCTTTGTAGTGTGCAAGAGTGTAGAGAATTCTTCATTTGTAAAATAAATATTGTGTGTGTGAGAATAAAAGTTTGAGTGTGCAAGTTTCTCAAGTTCAAGTATGAAATTTCTTTTATCTTTATTCTTGAGTTTCATGTTCATGGAAAGCTAAATCTATTTATGTCAAGGTGAAAAGGTTTCATTGTTGGTCAAGTAAGATTGTTTATATTTTGTATATTCTTTTCTTTTCTATTTTTATTTTTACTAATTGATCTTTATTTGTAGGTATAATTTTGGATGATTTGTTGTTATCTATTTACATCAAATGCTTGGTACCTTGAATGTGGTTACCTTGATTTGTTGTTAAATATGATACAATAATTACTACAATAATTATATACTATAAATATATGTATCTATTTATAATAAAGTCATATATATTATTTAGACGATAGCGTGACACTGTCGGTTGTTTTAAATAATATAATGTGATTTGAACTAACATTTACTTTCTCGCATCTAACTTTTACTTTATCGCAACTAACATTTACTTTTCCGCAACTAACATTTACTTTCTCGCATCTAACTTTTACTTTTCCGCAACTAACATTTACTTTATCGCATCTAACATAAAGTCATATATTTTATTTAGACGATAGCGTGGCTCTACCGGTTGTTCTAAATAAAATATTGTGATTTGATCTAACATTTACTTTTATGTCAATTTATATTTATGCATTTATATATATATTATGGGTACCATGTATTAAATATCGGTTGATATTAATATAGTGGGAACTATATTATATGATATACTTGTTTAAATATTTAATTGTTCTTTTTATGTTTATATTTATTCATCTATATATATATTATGGGTACCATGTATTAAATATCGGTTAATCTGATATTAATATAGTGGGAACTATATTATATGATATACTTGTTTAAATATTTCATTGTTCTTTTATGCTTATTTTTATTTTTATTTATTTTTATTTAGCAATCTTAAATAAACCAACAATGAACCTTTGAAACCTTGACAATTTTATAATTTGTGTATTTGAAGTTTTATATTAATATTTTCATCTATAATATATTATTGCTAAAATTAAACTTACAACATCCTCTCCGTGGATCGATCTCGTACTCACGAGTATATTACTTGCAGACAACCTACACTTGGGTGAATTACAATTTAAGTTGTAGCAAGTTTTTTGGCGCCGTTGCCGGGGAGGTATAAATTAAGTTTAATTTTGTTATTATGTAAATAGTATGTTGTTTTTTATTGTATGATTGTTTGGAGTCGTAAACAAAGTGGTAGACTTGTTCGAGTAACTGAAAATATTTTAAACATGGACGATAATTCTAATAATCAAGATGATAATAATAATAATAATCATCATCAAGAACATGAACAACCAAGAACACTTAGGCACCATATGAATCCAATAAGAACTAGTACACCATCTTGTTTAGTTTTTCCTCCTGATGCATCTAATTTCAATTTTAAGCCACAAGTCATTCAACTTTTACCAAATTTTCATGGCTTAGATTCTGAAAATCCATATTGCATTTAAGAGAATTTGAGGAGGTTTGCAACACTTATAATGATCAAAATTGTAGCATGGATACTGTTCGATTAAAGCTTTTCCCTTTTTCCTTAAAAGATAAAGCTAAAACATGGTTGCAAAATTTGAGATCAAGTTCAATAAGATCATGGGAAGAAATGCAACAACAATTTCTAAAAAAGTTTTTTCCTTCCCATAGAACAAACTCTTTTAAAAGACAAATTACAACTTTTTCTCAAAAACAAGGGGAAACATTTTATCAATGTTGGGATAGATATAAAGAGTTACTTAATACATGCCCACATCATGGTTTTGAAATATGGAGAATAGTTTCTCACTTTTATGAAGGTTTAATACCTAAAGATAGGCAAATGATAGAATTCATGTGTAATGGAACTTTTGAAGATAAAAACCCAAATGAAGCTACGGAATATTTGGAGTCATTAGCAGAAAATGCTCAAAATTGGGATAATATAGGCTCAATTGAACCACCAAGTAAAACCAATAATTCAACAAATGGAGGTGGTATTTATCATCTTAAAGATGATGTAGATGTTCAAGCTAAACTTGCATCTTTAGCAAGAAAAATCGATTCATTAGAAATGAAAAAGAGTGATCAATTAAAAAGTGTTCAAGAAATTGTTTGTCATATATGTGACACACATGATCATCTTACAAAAAATTGTCCTACTTTGCCTTCATTTAAAGAATGTCTCCATGAACAAGCCAATTATGTTAACAATTTTAAAAAACCAACATTAGATCCTTTTTCACAAACATACAATCCTGGTTGGAGAAATCATCCCAATTTTAGTTGGAGGAACGATAATAATGTACAACCTTCACAACAACCTTTTCAAAATAACCAAAATCATCAAGGTTATGCTCCTTATATCCCACCTCCAAGAAAAAATTTTGAAGATGAAATTCATGCATACATTCAAAAGCAAGAGTCTATCAATATTCAAAACATTCAATCTATGAATGATTTGAAAGAAACTCTTGCAAAATTTGCATCTGCACTTAATATTCATGAAAAAGGAAAATTTCCATCTCAACCACAACCTAATCCTAAAAATCAAAATCAAGAAAAATTTGATCAAGTAAAATCTGTTATTACTCTTAGAAGTGGTAAAATAGTTAATGATCCATATAGTGATGAAAACAAAGATCAATTAAACTCAAAGAGTAAGGATTCAAATCCTGATACTTTTGAGAAAGATGATGCTTTGAGTCCTAAAAATAAGAAAATTGATGATAAAATAAATAAACATGTTCCTTTTCCTCATGCATTAGTAAATAATAAAAAACAAAAAAATGATTCTGATATTTATGAAGTTTTTAAACAAGTAAAAATAAATATTCCATTATTAGATGCTATTAAAACAAGTGCCTTCTTATGCAAAGTTTTTAAAAGATTTATGTACTGTGAAAAGACAATTGCATGTAAAGAAGAAAGCATTCTTAACGGAGCAAGTAAGCTCTATTATTCAAAATAATTCTACCTTGAAATATAAAGATCCCGGTTGTCCAACAATTTCATGTATTATTGGAAAAAATAAAATTAAAAAAGCTTTGTTAGATTTGGGAGCAAGTGTGAATTTAATTCCTTATTCAGTTTATGAAAAGCTTAAGTTGGGAGATTTAAAACCTACATCTGTCACTCTTTTACTAGCCGATAGGTCAATCAAAATACCTAGAGGTATCGTAGAAGATGTGTTAGTTCAAGTCGATAAATTCATATATCCTGTGGATTTTATTGTCTTGGATACACAACCAATAGAAGTACATAACGAAATTCCAGTAATATTGGGACGTCCATTTCTAGCAACTTCAAATGCTTTAATTAATTGTCGAAATGGAATAATGAAATTGTCTTTTGGAAATATGACTTTAGAACTTAATGTGTTCAATTTATGTAAACAACCAAGTATTAATGAAGATGAAGATGATAATGCAATAGAAACAATTGTGGAAGAAAATATACACCAAGAAAACTTAAATCAACAATCTGAAGTTTGTTTAGTGGAAAGTTTTGATTCAAAAAATGTTTTTAAATCAAAGTTATTTGAAGAAATTAATGAACTTGAAGAAGTAAAAGAAAATGATCATCCAAAACTTGAATTAAAACCCTTGCCAATAGAACTAAAATATGCTTTTCTTGGTGAAAATCAAACATATCCTATTGTAATATCTTCTACCCTCTTACCAAAACAAGAAGAAGATGTAATAACACTACTTAAAAAACACAAAAATGCAATTGGATGGACTTTGCAAGATATAAAAGGTATAAATCCTTTAATCTGCACACATAGAATTCACTTGGAAGAAAATGCTAAAACATATCAACAACCACAAAGAAGATTAAATCCACACATGAAAGAAGTTGTTAAAAATGAAGTTTTAAAACTATTAGATGCCGGAATCATTTATCCAATCTCGGATAGTAAATGGGTAAGTCCAACACAAGTAGTACCAAAAAAATCAGGCATCACTGTTATAAAAAATGAAAAGGGAGAATTATTACAAGCTAGGATTCCATCTAGTTGGCGTATGTGCATTGATTATAGAAAATTAAATGATGCAACTAGAAAAGATCACTTTCCGTTACCATTTTTAGATCAAATTTTAGAGAAAGTGGCAGGTAATCCTTATTATTGTTTTCTTGATGGGTATTCGGGGTATTATCAAATACCAATATCATTAGAAGATCAAGAGAAAAAACTACTTTCACTTGTCCGTTCGGAACTTTTGCTTTTAAAAGAATGCCATTTGGTTTATGTAATGCCCCGGCTACTTTTCAAAGATGCATGCTAAGTATTTTTAGTGACATGATTGAAGAATTTGTGGAAGTTTTTATGGATGATATAACTGTTTTTGGAAACTCATTTGAAAACTGTCTTAAAAATTTGGAAGAAGTTTTAAAAAGATGTGAAGAAAAAAATCTTGTTTTAAATTGGGAAAAATGTCACTACATGGTTAAATCCGGAATTGTGTTAGGGCATGTCATATCTGAAAAAGGAATTGAAGTTGATAAAGCTAAGGTTGATGTTATTGCTAATCTACCATCACCAAACACGATCAAAGAAATTCGATCATTTTTGGGTCATGCGGGATTTTATAGAAGATTTATAAAAAATTTTAGCATAATATCGAAACCAATTTCAAATCTTTTAACAAAAGATGCACAATTTGAATGGACTCAAGAATGTGAAACTGCTTTTAAAAAGATAATTAATCTTTTAACTACATCACCTATTTTACAACCTCCTGATTGGTCTTTACCATTTGAATTAATGTGTGATGCAAGTGATTATGCTGTAGGAGCCGTGTTAGGACAAAGAAAAGAAGGTAAACCTTATGTGATCTATTATGCAAGTAGAACCTTAAATAGTGCTCAAATCAATTATTCAACAACTGAAAAAGAATTACTTTCAGTAGTGTTTGCATTAGATAAATTTCGATCCTATTTAATTGGTTCTACTACTATTGTTTACACTGATCATTCTGCCATAAAATATTTATCAAATAAACAAGATGCTAAGCCGAGATTAATAAGATGGATTTTGTTGTTACAAGAATTTGATCTTGTAATAAAAGATAAAAAAGGAAAAGAAAATGTAGTAGCCGATCATTTATCAAGAATAATTTCTGAATCATCTCAAAATGAAATACCAATAAATGAAAATTTTCCGGATGATCAACTATTTTATGCTACTACTATGCCTTGGTTTGCTAATATTGTAAATTTTCTTGTGACAAATAAAATGCCTTCTCATTGGAGTTCACAAGATAAAAATAAATTCTTGAAAGAGGTCAAAAAATTTTATTGGGATGATCCTTATTTGTTTAAGTATTGTCCTGATCAAATTTTTCGACGATGCATACCCGACAATGAGGTAAGTAGTGTCATTAAATTTTGTCATTCTGAGGCATGTGGAGGTCATTTTTCGTCAAAGAAAACAGCTGCAAAAATCTTTCAATGTGGATTTTATTGGCCTTCTTTATTCAAAGATACACATTCATTTTGCAAATCTTGTGAAAATTGTCAGAAAATGGGTTCAATTTCAAAACGAAACATGATGCCTTTAAATCCAATCATGATTATTGAAATATTTGACAGTTGGGGAATAGATTTTATGGGTCCATTTCCATTATCTTTTGGATTCACTTATATTTTAGTAGCTGTCGATTATGTTTCAAAATGGATTGAAGCAATTGCATGTAGAACTAATGATCATAAAGTTGTGATAAAATTTTTGAAAGAAAATATTTTTAGTCGATTTGGAATACCTAGAGCTATAATAAGTGATGGGGGAAGTCATTTTATAAATAAATCATTTTCTTCGTTGTTAAGAAAATATGGTATTACACATAAAGTTTCTACTCCATATCACCCTCAAACGAATGGTCAGGTTGAACTTGCAAATAAAGAAATAAAACAAATTTTGGAAAAAACAGTCAATTCAAATCGAAAAGATTGGTCTTTAAGATTAAGTGATGCATTATGGGCATATAGAACTGCATTTAAAACATCATTGGGGATGTCACCATATAGATTAGTTTTTGGAAAGCATTGTCATTTACCTGTTGAAATTGAACATAAAGCTTATTGGGCAATTAAAGCGTTTAATACTAATTTAGATGATGCATCTAAATCAAGAAAATTGCAATTAAATGAACTAGAAGAATTAAGAAATGATGCATATGAAAATGCAAAGATTTATAAAGATAAAACAAAAGCATTTCATGATAAAAATATTATGAGAAAATCTTTTGAAATCGGACAAAAAGTTTTACTTTATAATTCTCGCTTGCATTTGTTTCCAGGAAAACTTAGATCGCGATGGTCTGGACCATTTATTGTTAAATTTGTCTATCCTCATGGTGCTGTTGATGTTGAAAATCCTAAAAATAATAATGTATTTAAAGTTAATGGGCAAAGACTTAAACCGTTTATAGAAAATGAAGTTCTTAATGAAGAGTTTATGCCTTTATATGATCCAACTTAATTGTTACTTATATTTTTATTTTATTTTTGCAGAATTGAGTTCACTTCCCGGTTAAGTGGCGGATAACGGTACTCCGTGACTACTTTCAGTCGGTTTTATTTCAATTTCCCAAAATAATTGAATATATATATATATAAATATATATTATGGATGAAGCTATCAAAAAACTTGGTAAATATTTTCCATCTGTTTCTAAAAAAGTTCTGAGAATGATTTATGAAGGCAGATGTGAAAGATTGAGAATGCTTATGCAAAAAGGAATCCCGGAGGATATTCGTCTTATAATTGAAGCCAAGGTTCGATTAGGTGGTGAAGTTCCAAAATTCTTACTTGTTCGAAATATGTCTGGACTAGGAAAAAGTACCTATGCGAAGAAAAGAAGGGCTAAAAGGTTAGATGTTTGTCATAATTGTGCCAGATGGACTTGTAATAGACAATGCAGATCTTTGGGATATGTTTCCACAAATAGAGAAGATAAAATTGATTTCATTAAGAATGGGCTGAGTAAAGAGTCATTGGATGATATCTCATTGACTCTTGAGACGCATTCTAGTGGAGATGTACAAGGTCAACTTCTCCATTTATGGAAACTATTCCAAGCGCAGCGTCATGGTGATGGTCTTGGGAATCTGACTAAAAAAGACCCTATTTACCAATTTATAAGAAAATTGGATGGTAAGCCAACCCTCGACTCATAAATATTGAAGGAACACTGTGAGCCACAATCACATCACTGTTTATACGCATGCATGTTATTATTATATATTATTTTTTTACTAGTTTCATCATTTTGTTCACATCTGTATTCCTATTTCTGTCTTATTCCTTGTTTTCCTTATAAAATCACTCAACTCTCTCTATATTTTTTTTAAAAAAAAGAAAAAAACATGACAGGATCTTCTTCACAAAAATTGAAAAATATTTGTGTCTTTTGTGGTTCTAATACTGGAAAGAATGAAATATTTGTTGATGCAGCAATTAATCTTGGAAAAAAGTTAGCAGAGAGAAAAATTCACTTGGTTTACGGAGGAGGCAATATTGGGTTAATGGGATCTATTTCAACAGCAGCTCATCTTGGAGGTAGTCAGGTTTTGGGTATTATTCCTACAGCTTTAGCTGAAGGAAATATTACAGGTGTTACGGTTGGGGAAGAGTTGAAAGTTTCATCAATGTACGAGAGAATAACTAAAATGATAGAAAATTCTGATGCTTTTATTGCCTTACCTGGTGGTTTTGGTACTTTAGAAGAAATTTTTCATGTTGTTTCTTGGGCACAACTTAATATCCATAATAAACCTGTTGGCTTGTTGAATATTAATAACTATTATGATGGTTTGTTGACTTTTCTCGATGTAGCCGTGGAACAAAATTTTATTTCAGAAAATTCACGAAGGATGCTCATCTCTGCTTCGAATGAAGACCAATTAATTGATGATCTCCAAGCTTTTGTTCATCAACCTGATTCAGCTATAACAAAGATCAATTGGTCTCAACCAACTAGTAAGAAAAGAAAACTGGATCATTGATTCAACATGTCATGAAATGGTTTGTGTTTGTTCCTCATCTTCAATAATTCCAGGTGATATCTCTTTCATCATGTACTCTTTATTAAAAAAAAAAAAAAAAAAAAAATTTAAAAACAATGTCATATTCAAGTTTGGGGGAGGGTTTATCTCTAAAAAAAAAAAAAAAAAAAAAAAAAAAATTTAAAATTTAAAAAAAAATATATTTCTATAATAATATTTATTTTTCTTTTTCAATGGCAGAGTAAGGAGTCAAAAACTCCTGACACGCATTAGTTTTTATTTATCATCTTATCACAATAGATTAGATTTTAATATTTCGTATATATTTAAATTGCAAACTACTAAGAAAATGAAGTTTTTTTGTATAGATGTTTATTTATTCTTCTTTTTATCAATTTAATAGAAAATATATAATTGATGGGATATAAGTTATAAATAATATATAATTGTGTGTTTTCAAATACATATTTTCTAAAACTTTTATGAGTATATAATTAAAGTGATATTGATTGAATAAATAATAACATGTATAATTGAGGGAATTAATTTGTAAAAGTGCAATAGTTACTCACATAAATTTTGTGAGTGAGGGGTAAGAATTGAGAAAACAACTTATAAGCTTTTATTGATTATTAAGAAATGGTTGATTACTAGATTAAACCCATTTTTAAAAAAAAAAAAAAAAAAGAAAAAAAAAAAAAGAAAAATGAAAATTGGCTGCAAAGTTGTTTGAAGTTTGATTGTAAAGATGTAGAGTATTAATATCTCTACTATAATTATTAATGTAATAGATTTACCTCATAAAAAATAAAAAAATAAATAAACTTTGAAAAAAAAAATGTTACATTTTCAAAGTTTATTGGAGGTATTTGATTATGTAAAAACAATTTTGCAGCCAAGCAAAAAACAAAAAAAAAACAAAAAAACAAAAAAAAAATGGGTTTATTCTTTGTAAATCATCCTATCTTATTTTCAATATTAGGTTATTTGATTGTCTGCTTTACTAGCCATTTTCAAAGAGTATATAATTTCTTCCAACTCCATGAGTGAAAAACAGCTATATATGAAATACTTTAACCCGAGAGAATATGGAGTTGAGACTTTTACATTAATATTCTTGATGATATACATGTTATGAAAATGATTTCTATTATCCTTTTAATTATATTATTCTCAAAGTTTTTAGAAAATATTTATGTAAAAAAAAGAAATTATATATATTTAATATTTTGATATTGTGTGAAATATATATGTATAGCCCATCCAATTACATATTGATATATTGGTTGATAATGAGATTTATAAATAAACATATGATCTCCTCACAAGTGTGTTTTTAAAATTTCAAAGTTTGCAAATTTAAATATATATATTAAGGAATAAAAATCTAACTTGTGATTTTATGATATTTTATGATATTTTATTACTAAGGGACTAGTAATTAGCCGGTTTGGGGGTGTGATGAAACTTAAAATTTGTAATTATTTATATGTTAAAAAGTGTGTTTTAAAATTTAAGTTTAATTAAAATTATGAAGTTGTATTATTTTAGTGTTATGTGTTTATATTTAAATGTTTTACTAAAATGTTGTATTTTACGGTTTACGCAGGTTTGGTAAAAATAAAATTACTCAAGCTACAGAGGTCATAATGGAGTAATCTCAAAACCTGTAGAATCACAAAAGAGGCATCTTCAACTTTGTAGAAGACAAGAAATTCCAAAAACTTCATTAAGATGATCAAAATAATCAAACATCAAAATGGAGATAGATTTACTTTTACTATGACCAGCTTAGAGTAAAAATATCATAAGTATTTCATATGTTATCCAAAAGGGGTGAATGAGTTGTCCAAACACATCTACACAAAATATCCTACGTGTTCTATGTTGAAAAGAAAGGCTGAATCGGTGGTCTAAGGCATCAAACATGCCAATTAAAGTTGGGTCATGGTATTGACATTCAAGGAGACAAGCACCCACCAACTTTACTATTTCACATTTAATGAGCCTTGGACTCTTGCTCTCATTTGGCCTATAAATAGATGTGTTGTATAAGCTTTGTAGTGTGCAAGAGTGTAGAGAATTCTTCATTTGTAAAATAAATATTGTGTGTGTGAGAATAAAAGTTTGAGTGTGCAAGTTTCTCAAGTTCAAGTATGAAATTTCTTTTATCTTTATTCTTGAGTTTCATGTTCATGGAAAGCTAAATCTATTTATGTCAAGGTGAAAAGGTTTCATTGTTGGTCAAGTAAGATTGTTTATATTTTGTATATTCTTTTCTTTTCTATTTTTATTTTTACTAATTGATCTTTATTTGTAGGTATAATTTTGGATGATTTGTTGTTATCTATTTACATCAAATGCTTGGTACCTTGAATGTGGTTACCTTGATTTGTTGTTAAATATGATACAATAATTACTACAATAATTATATACTATAAATATATGTATCTATTTATAATAAAGTCATATATATTATTTAGACGATAGCGTGACACTGTCGGTTGTTCTAAATAATATAATGTGATTTGAACTAACATTTACTTTCTCGCATCTAACTTTTACTTTATCGCAACTAACATTTACTTTTCCGCAACTAACATTTACTTTCTCGCATCTAACTTTTACTTTTCCGCAACTAACATTTACTTTATCGCATCTAACATAAAGTCATATATTTTATTTAGACGATAGCGTGGCTCTACCGGTTGTTCTAAATAAAATATTGTGATTTGATCTAACATTTACTTTTATGTCAATTTATATTTATGCATTTATATATATATTATGGGTACCATGTATTAAATATCGGTTGATATTAATATAGTGGGAACTATATTATATGATATACTTGTTTAAATATTTAATTGTTATTTTTATGTTTATATTTATTCATCTATATATATATTATGGGTACCATGTATTAAATATCGGTTAATCTGATATTAATATAGTGGGAACTATATTATATGATATACTTGTTTAAATATTTCATTGTTCTTTTATGCTTATTTTTATTTTTATTTATTTTATTTAGCAATCTTAAATAAACCAACAATGAACCTTTGAAACCTTGACAATTTTATAATTTGTGTATTTGAAGTTTTATATTAATATTTTCATCTATAATATATTATTGCTAAAATTAAACTTACAACATCCTCTCCGTGGATCGATCTCGTACTCACGAGTATATTACTTGCAGACAACCTACACTTGGGTGAATTACAATTTAAGTTGTAGCATACATCTTCCATACATGTTTACCATGGTGGTGTTAGTGCGTGGTCAGAAATTTGGTACTGGTTATATTGTTCGGTAGTACAGTATATGGAAAATGAGGTATAATAGAGGCTATTTGAGGTATTATGTGTTTTTAAATTTTTTACATCTTCCATACATATTTACTATGGTGGTGTTGGTTCGTGGTAAGAAATGCAGTACTAGTTATATTGATCAGTAGTACAGTACGAAAAAGGAAGTACAATAGAGACTGTTTGCGGTATGAGTTTATGTTAAATTTGATACATCTTCTATACATGTTTACCATGGTGGTGTTGGTGTGCGGTCAGAAACGCATTAGTGGTTATATTATCCAGTAGTACAATATATGGAAAATGAGGTATAATGGAGGCTATTTGCAGTATTATATGTTGTTAAATTTGGTACATCTTCCAACATGTTTATCATGATGGTGTTGATTCGTGGTCAGAAACGCAGTACTAGTTATATTAATCAGTAGTACAATAGATGAAAAAGGAAGTATAATAGAGACTATTTGCGGTATGAGTTTATGTTAAATTTGGTATCTTCCATACATATTTACCATGGTGGTGTTGGAATGTATTGAAAAACATTGTACTAGATGTACTAATTCGTAGTACATTAGTAGACAAGTGTAGTATAAAATTGGTTTTACTTGGTATAATATTTTGGTGCTAGATTAAAAACTTAATACCAGTTGTATTGACTCGTGGTACATTAACAGGTAAATGTAGTATAACATTGGTTATGTGAAGTATCATTTATTGTCAAATTTTGTATAAAGTGTGACGTAATCAATTTATAAGTGTTAACAACCATATCTAGTCAACCGACACATATTAGCGATTCAATAAATGAAAATTACACATCCATTCTGCCAAAATACAGTACAAACTTCATCAAGACAATTATCCATTCGATCAAAATACAGTACAAAATACACCAAAACTAATTGTCCACTCCATTCTCATTTGCCTAAATCCATTTTCATCAACCCATATTCATCATTTAGGATGGTTGCAACAACGTGTGCCTTGTACCGTCTAAGTTGCAATCAGTCTGATAATTCCATGTAAAAGGAGGTCATCACGAGCATTGCATGTTGGAAAACTGGCGGTCAGATCAATCACGATTGATACCCGGTGCAGCGGAAGTTTAAAAAATTTTTATCATGGAACAATTCCATGGTGTGGGTATCAACCATTCAACGATTAAATTATTGTGTGTGTAAAATTCAAATAACAATTAATTAAATTTTACCTTCAATCTCGAATCGAGATTAATGGACACCACACAGATTTCTCTGCGCTTCTTGTATCTCCCAGGAACTGATGAACTCCTTCAATCAGGTCCACGAATGGGGTTTAAATCCCTCTGATAGATTGCACTAGAAAATCTATCAGAAGTTTTTCTGCGAAGAGATTAAACGAATCTGATTCGTTATTCCTGACTGCAATTCAAAAATCACAGACCGGAATTTTCTCTGACAGAGTGAAGGGGGGCGGCCGAAAACTTGAGAGGAGGCTAGGGTTTATTTTCGAAAATCCTGTCTCTCAATAATGACCTGTTGTGTCTAATTTCTGTACTGCAATAACTTATTTATAATGCAGGCCACTAACACCTTAGGGCCCATTAATCATAAGTTAGGGCCCGACAAGCAAAGCCCGCACGTTCAGAAATTAATATAAAATTCATCGTGACTTCGATTGATGAACCAATTTCACCAATGTGCACAGAAACCATTTCTGCACATTTTAAAGTCAAAATAAATTTTCCTGAATCCGAATTCAGTGGTTTCCAAAAATGTCCATCCCTATGTCATTTTAGGAAATCCTACTCCCTTACTCTTATTTAAGAAGTCCAACTTCTTTGTTCATTAAATTTAACTCTTTAAATTTAACTATCTCAACGGGGATTAAAACTCCATTACACTGTGTGACCCTCAATGGTTCAGGGATACAGCTAGCCGTGGGCTCACAACTCCTTGTGACTCGGAACAACACTTTCCGACTTGCCCAACGAATCATGGTAAAGCGCCTAGCAACATCGCCCCATGATTCCCTAGGTATCACTGATAGTGCCTACAAGAACCAGTAGATTTTGGTTAGCGTACAGTACGGTCCCTTCATCCAAATATCCCGATCGAATCAACAACCATTGGTATATCAAGAGTCGCTCAAGATTCGATAACTATGCAATACATCTTGAAGATCAAATTAGTGACATCGCATGTGCTACTAAGAAACCATTTCTTAAATCACATCAAGTACTCTGGCCAGAGATTTGTCACACTAATATCTCCTCAGATCGCATAGGATATCCACACTCGCAAGTATGTGGTGAATCCTTGACAACAATGCATCGACTCCTATATGTGTTGTAACTGTACCCAATCTCGACACCTGATGACCCCCTCAGAGTCGGTAAACGAGTCAAAGCACAGTACTAGCATATAGAGTCTCCATGATGTTTCAAGTCGTAAGGACTAATGGTGTACAACCAAAACCGCGGACTTCATCCACTCGATAAGTGATAACCACTTGGAAAGTCCGGATAGGGTAGTTCGATTATTCATCCTATGAATATCCATTTGCATGCTTCGAACATCTCCATGTTCCCTACCAATGAAACGTGGTACTCCGCATCGCAAATGCTAGTCTCAAACTCGAGCGATCCTTATCCTTATTATCGGACGGCTCAATCGACTAGGAACGGTTTTAGAATATACAGTGACTATAAGATGTATTTCATGATAGACATCCCCATGTTCTACCACATCTTACATACACTATGGTATATTCAAGGTCTTTATCAAAACAACAATAGTATATCACAATATAACAATATGAAGTAATATAAAGTCATTGCCATTAATAAAAGTGTAAATAATATTAAACAAAAGATTGTTTATACAAAGAGTCATCAAAGCCCATAGCCACATGGTTGGCTCACTGGGCACCCACTCTTACAATCTCCCACTTGCCCTATAGCCAACTAGTCATACTACGTAGACCCATTACTTCGCGATGTTTGTCAAACAATGGTCCTGGCAAAGGCTTAGTAAGCGGATCAGCGATATTGTCTGCAGAGGCCACTCGTTCGACAATGATGTCTCCTCTTTCCACAATCTCCCGGATTATGTGGTATTTCCTCAGTACGTGTTTGGATCTTTGATGAGACCTTGGTTCCTTTGCTTGAGCAACGGCACCCGTGTTGTCACAGTACACCGGGACTGGACCAACAAATTCAGGAATAACGCCCAACTCTTGGACGAACTTCCTCATCCAAACGGCCTCTTTAGCAGCAGCTGATGCTGCAATGTATTCAGCCTCAGTGGTGGAATCCGCTGTGGTGTCCTGCTTGGAACTCTTCCAAGAGACAGCACCGCCATTGAGCATGAACACAAATCCAGAGGTTGACTTCGAGTCATCCACATCACTTTGGAAGCTAGAGTCGGTATAGCCTTCCAATTTGAGATCTCGTCCTCCATACACCATGAACATATTCTTAGTCCTTCGCAAGTACTTAAGAATGTCCTTCACGGCTTTCCAATGCATTTGACCAGGATTAGACTGATATCTGCTCGTGACACTCAGAGCAAATGCTACATCCGGTCTGGTAGATATCATCCCATACATGATACTACCTATAGCTGACGCATATGGTACATGTGTCATATTCTCTATCTCTTCATCAGTCTTGGGACACATAGACTTGGATAGAGAAACTCCATGACACATGGGTAGATGTCCTCTCTTGGACCCATCCATTGAAAACCGTTTCAATATGGTATCGATGTAGGTTGATTGAGTGAGTCCTATCATTCTCTTAGATCTATCTCTATAGATCTGTATCCCAAGAATGTAGGATGCCTCACCCAAATCCTTCATCGAGAATCTACCTGATAACCATATCTTTGTTGACTGCAACATCCCTACGTCATTCCCAATGAGTAGGATGTCATCAACATAAAGTACTAAAATGTCACCGCATCCTTAACTACTTTCTTGTACACGCATGGTTCCTCCAGGTTCTTGATGAAACCAAAATCTTTTATTGTTTCATCAAATTTCTGGTTCCAACTTCTTGATGCTTGTTTTAGACCATAAATTGATCTCTGAAGCTTGCATACCTTATGCTCGCTTCCCATGGATGTGAACCCTTCAGGCTGCTTCATATAGATTTCCTCCTTAATGTCTCCATTAAGAAAAGCAGTCTTCACATCCATTTGCCATATCTCATAGTCATACCATGCAGCTATGGCAATTAGGATTCTTATGGACTTGAACATTGCAACTGGTGAAAAGGTTTCATCATAGTCAACTCCTTGCCTTTGAGTATAACCTTTAGCCACCAATCGCGCCTTGTAGGTCAATACCTTACCATCAGGCCCAAGCTTTCTCTTGTAGATCCATTTACACCCTATTGGAACAATTCCGTCGGGAGGATCTACCAAAGACCAGACTTGGTTTGTATGCATCGAATCCAATTCTGACTGCATAGCTTCAAGCCATAAATTCGAATCCGCATCAGAAATTGCTTCCTTGAAGTTTCTTGGATCACATCCAATGTCGGGTTCATCTTGATCCCCTTCAAGAAGAAGACCATATCGAATGGGAGGTCTAGAAGTCCTCTCGGATCTTCTAGGTGCAGGTGTGTCCAGCAATGGTTCCTGAGGTGTAGGATCGTTATTTTGTATTTCGGGCTCTTCTCGAACTTCTTCGAGTTCCATCATCTCGCCTTTCTTATCCAATAAGAACTCCTTCTCCAAGAAGGTGGCATTCCTAGAAACAAACACCTTTGTTTCAGCAGGATAATAGAAATAATATCCGATTGAGTTCTTCGGATACCCCACAAAATAACATAAGCTGGATCGACTATCCAACTTGTCTCCCACTGTCTGCTTCACGTAAGCAGAACATCCCCAAATCCTCAAGTACGAATACTTAGGAGCTTTGCCATTTCATAACTCGTATGGTGTCTTGTCCACTGCTTTAGTGTGGACGTTGTTCAACAATAAAACCGCCGTTTCAAGCGCATAGCCCCAAAACGAAGGTGGAAGCTCAGTGAAGCTCATCATGGATCGAACCATGTCCAACAAGGTTCGATTACGACGCTCCGATACACCATTAAGCTGTGGTGTCATAGGAGGAGTCCACTGAGAGAGAATCCCATTCTCTTTTAGATAGTCCAAAAACTCGGTACTTAAGTATTCTCCACCTCGATCCGATCGAAGTGCTTTAATACTTTTACCTAGCTTGTTTTCTACTTCAGCCTTGAATTCTTTGAACTTTTCAAATGCTTCAGACTTATATTTCATTAAATATAAATACCCATACCTTGAATAATCATCAGTAAAGGTAATGAAGTAGGTGTGGCCATGTTGAGTCCCTACTCTAAATGGACAACAAACATCTGTATGGATCAAATCCAACAGATTCTGACTACGCTCAGGTTTCCCCTTAAAAGGAGATTTAGTCATTTTTCCTTTTAGGCAGGATTCACAAGTAGGTAGAGAGTTAATATCAGACACATCAAACATGCCCTCTCCCACTAGCTTGTTCATCCTCCTTGAGGAAATATGACCTAGCCTAGCATGCCAAAGGTTCGCCGGGTTTTGACTATCGATTTTCCTTTTGTTTGTTGTCGCCGGTTTATCAATATAATTTATTGGAACGTCTTTTAGTTTTAAGTTGTATAGATCGTTTTCAAGTTGTCCATTTCCAATAAAACATTCATTCTTGTAAATATTGCAAATCCCATTCACAAAATTGCAAGAATAACCATCTCTATCAAGCATAGAAATAGAAATAATGTTTTTAATTAAATCTGGCACAAATAAAACATCTCTTAACAATAATTTAAAACCGTTCTGCAAATTCAAACAAACATCTCCAATGGCCGTAGCTTCAACTCTGGAACCATTCCCGAGCCTCAGCTGGGTCTCACCCATTCTAAGCCTGCGACTTCTTGTCATCACCTGCAAATCATTGCAAATGTGAGATCCACATCCGGTATCCAATACCCAAGAAGTTGTATTAAGTGACATGTTTATTTCAATATAGAACATACCCTTTGCAGTTCCCAACTGCTCAAGATATTCCTTGCAGTTGCGCTTCCAATGACCCGGCTTCTTGCAGTAATGGCAAACATCCTTGGATTTTCCATTGTTTGAAGCCTTTGTCTTTTGCTTCTTCTCGGGCTCGACTTTCTTGGGTGGGGCAGAACGTTTCTTGCCCTTCATACTTGGCCCCTTCTTAGCAGAAGATGAGGAGCCCACCAAGAAAGCTGGCTTATCCTTCTTAAGTGTGGATTCATATGTAACGAGCATATTGACCATCTCTTCAAGGGTGGCCTCTATCTTGTTCATATTAAAATTTATCACAAATCCATCAAATGAAGAAGGAAGAGACAGAAGCAATAAATCCACATTGAGTTCATGTTCCAACACCAAATCTAGGGTCGCCAACTTCTGTATGAGCCAAATCACTCGTACCCCATGATCACGGACCGAAGTCCCTTCACGCATGCGACACGTCATTAGCTCCTTAACAGTAGCGAACCTTTCAGCCCTCGATTGAGCCCCAAAAAGTTCCTTGAGTTGAGCGTGAATGTCAGCAGCATTCACGGTGTCCTCAAATCGCCTCTGGAGTTCATCAGACATCGAGGCTTGCATATAGCATTTGGTCTTGATGTCATGGTCACACCATGCATCAAGTTTGGCCAATTCCTCCGGACTTATGTCAGCTGGTGCTTCCTTCGGAGGTGCTTTCTCTAACACGTAGAGCATTTTCTCCGAAGTTAAGACAATCTTCAACTTCCGGAACCATTCCGTATAGTTGGCGCCAGTCAACTTGTTTTGTTCGAGGATCGAGAATAATGGATTTCGCGAATTCATTGTATGAAATACTGAAAAGAAAACAGACATATATCAATGATTGTTTAACAATTTACTAAGACATAAAATAGGCGAATTTAATTTTATGAATCTCACTCCCACTATTTTAACGATTTCACCACCCTCTAGTGAAAACGGGAAACTTTTTCCTTAGTGAGAACATGGAGTCCAATTGACAAACTTATGGTCCCGAATAATATCAGCCAACCATAATTCTCAAAAGGTAGAGCCCAATCGCTTCCTAAGCAACCCCCATGTATTTACCTCATGTCCAATAAGGGCCCAATAATATGACGCCGTTTAAAGTGACATGTCAAGATGACCCATCAATATTAAGTTGTGATGGACGGTCGCCATGTGGATCCCCCAATAATATGAGCCGATCCCATGGGAGTTCCACCCAACTTACAACATTTGTCGATCCAATGTACAGCTTTCCGACGGACGGGCCCCCCCAATAATATGAGCCGGACCGTATCCGCGGGTAGCATCACATACATTGACCGTTGATGGAAGGTAGGAACATTTAAACAAATTTAAATTTCCTTTATTTATCTTGATATCAATTTTAAATCATATTTAAAATGAGGGATTTTTAATTATAAAATTATTTGTCTCATCATATTCAATTTATTGCATGCTTGCCGGATTCACGCAATTATGTCTAAACATGCATACAATCATAATATCAAATATTATATAGGATGATCGATTCCATTTCTAATTGACCCGTGGTTGCCAATCACGGGTCTTAGTCCAATCCTAGGTAATATGCAGTATGCAATGCAATCCTATTACATGTGCTTCCAATTTACATTTTTTCAGTCTTTATTGTCTGCTGGGCCCACCGTCTTCAAATCTTGATCTCCCACTAAATCTAATGTATTTACAATAAATAACAATGACAAGTAGGGATACATTTTTAGGGGTGGGAACGGGCTATAAACCAAGCCCACTTTTATTACATATGACATTCATATCGGGCCATAAACCAGGCCCATTAATAAAACCAACAACAATAAAAACAAAATGTAAATTCCTAACATACACCTACAAAATTGGTCATGGCAATCGATCATCCTTATCCAATAACATTTAATTCAAAATTAATTTATTGGATAACATGCAGTGGCAATTCAAATTTAAACAAGATAAAATCATATTTTATATATAAAATCTCATTTCACATATAAAATCATATTTTATCTCTATATCAAATAAAATCATATTTTATCTATAAAATCCAATTTTACAAATAAAATCATATTTTACTCAATATATCATAAGATCATATCTTATCATCAATTGTACCAAAATAATTGATTTCAAAATTCAATTTACGGATAAAATATTAAAATTTTCCAAAAATTCAAATTTATCCAAAATCAATTTTAAAATTTACAGACTCGAACAATTCGATCCGAAATCTCGCGAACCAATCAAAAACAATTTTTGACCGGACCAAAAATAAAATTTTAACATATTAAAATTAATTTTTAATAAAAATATAATTTTTTCCCGCGGGCCGCCTGGGACACTCCCGGGCCGGCCCGCACCCGGGGCGCGGGCCGGGGGCAGCCCGGCTGCCCCCTTAGGGCAGCGACTCTCGCTGCCCTGGCGGCGCCTGGCGCCGCCGCTGGGCGGCGCCGTGCGTCGCCCCTATGCGGCGCTGTGCGCCGCCCTGGGCAGCGCTGAGCGCCGCCCTGCGCAGCGCCCAGCGCTGCGCTGGGCAGCGCATAGCGCTGCCCTGGGCGGCGCCGTGCGCCGCCCTGGGCGGCGACGGTCGCCGTCCTGGGCGGCGCCGTGCGCCCCCCGGCGCCGCCCGGGGCAGCAACAATTGCTGCCCCACCGGGCAGCGATCCAATCGCTGCCCGGGTTTTGCCCCGAAAAATTTTATTTTTATTTAAAAATATTTATTTTGTTTTCCAAAAACCGAGATTCAAAAATTTTGTACAATTGATTAATTTAATCGTTTGATCTGAGCAACCTGGCTCTGATACCACTGTTGGAAAACTGGCGGTCAGATCAATCACGATTGATACCCGGTGCAGCGGAAGTTTAAAAAATTTTTATCATGGAACAATTCCATGGTGTGGGTATCAACCATTCAACGATTAAATTATTGTGTGTGTAAAATTCAAATAACAATTAATTAAATTTTACCTTCAATCTCGAATCGAGATTAATGGACACCACACAGATTTCTCTGCGCTTCTTGTATCTCCCAGGAACTGATGAACTCCTTCAATCAGGTCCACGAATGGGGTTTAAATCCCTCTGATAGATTGCACTAGAAAATCTATCAGAAGTTTTTCTGCGAAGAGATTAAACGAATCTGATTCGTTATTCCTGACTGCAATTCAAAAATCACAGACCGGAATTTTCTCTGACAGAGTGAAGGGGGGCGGCCGAAAACTTGAGAGGAGGCTAGGGTTTATTTTCGAAAATCCTGTCTCTCAATAATGACCTGTTGTGTCTAATTTCTGTACTGCAATAACTTATTTATAATGCAGGCCACTAACACCTTAGGGCCCATTAATCATAAGTTAGGGCCCGACAAGCAAAGCCCGCACGTTCAGAAATTAATATAAAATTCATCGTGACTCCGATTGATGAACCAATTTCACCAATGTGCACAGAAACCATTTCTGCACATTTTAAAGTCAAAATAAATTTTCCTGAATCCGAATTCAGTGGTTTCCAAAAATGTCCATCCCTATGTCATTTTAGGAAATCCTACTCCCTTACTCTTATTTAAGAAGTCCAACTTCTTTGTTCATTAAATTTAACTCTTTAAATTTAACTATCTCAACGGGGATTAAAACTCCATTACACTGTGTGACCCTCAATGGTTCAGGGATACAGCTAGCCGTGGGCTCACAACTCCTTGTGACTCGGAACAACACTTTCCGACTTGCCCAACGAATCATGGTAAAGCGCCTAGCAACATCGCCCCATGATTCCCTAGGTATCACTGATAGTGCCTACAAGAACCAGTAGATTTTGGTTAGCGTACAGTACGGTCCCTTCATCCAAATATCCCGATCGAATCAACAACCATTGGTATATCGAGAGTCGCTCAAGATTCGATAACTATGCAATACATCTTGAAGATCAAATTAGTGACATCGCATGTGCTACTAAGAAACCATTTCTTAAATCACATCAAGTACTCTGGCCAGAGATTTGTCACACTAATATCTCCTCAGATCGCATAGGATATCCACACTCGCAAGTATGTGGTGAATCCTTGACAACAATGCATCGACTCCTATATGTGTTGTAACTGTACCCAATCTCGACACCTGATGACCCCCTCAGAGTCGGTAAACGAGTCAAAGCACAGTACTAGCATATAGAGTCTCCATGATGTTTCAAGTCGTAAGGACTAATGGTGTACAACCAAAACCGCGGACTTCATCCACTCGATAAGTGATAACCACTTGGAAAGTCCGGATAGGGTAGTTCGATTATTCATCCTATGAATATCCATTTGCATGCTTCGAACATCTCCATGTTCCCTACCAATGAAACGTGGTACTCCGCATCGCAAATGCTAGTCTCAAACTCGAGCGATCCTTATCCTTATTATCGGACGGCTCAATCGACTAGGAACGGTTTTAGAATATACAGTGACTATAAGATGTATTTCATGATAGACATCCCCATGTTCTACCACATCTTACATACACTATGGTATATTCAAGGTCTTTATCAAAACAACAATAGTATATCACAATATAACAATATGAAGTAATATAAAGTCATTGCCATTAATAAAAGTGTAAATAATATTAAACAAAAGATTGTTTATACAAAGAGTCATCAAAGCCCATAGCCACACGGTTGGCTCACTGGGCACCCACTCTTACATTGCACTCCGTCCATATGCAAGTAAACACACCACAATCGGAATTAATCCCTTGGTTTCTACACTTTGGGAATCCCACGTTGTAATTGGTAAGGTCAACATCCTTGAAAATCCTCAAGTATCCTAACAAAAATTCAACCTGGACACAGATTGAATTATTGTAATAGTAAACTAATTGCATCACATAATGACAAAGGTACAATAATGCAATACTTACAATAAGAGTTATATTTTCACCACTATCATTTTTCTAGGAGACAAAATACTTTGAAAGATTAGAACATTTTTTTCTCAAATATATATGTTCGAATCACCTCGATATATGCTGAACTGGATCAAGTTTATGTCATTATTGGACTAAATTATGCCAATATTCAGCTGTTTTATAACAACAATTTTTGTTAACTAATTTGTTCCTATTAGATGCAAATCATAATTTCCACAACCTATAATATATTAAGTTGTGCTTGTAAAAAAACACAAATAAACTCAGTCATCAGAATATCAAAATGCAATATTAATGCAATAGGCACATTGTCCTGGACACCAACACATATTAATTCTGAAGGGGTACACATATACTAACTCAAAATGTTTTCTACCATAAACATATCCAGCAATACAAATTTTAAAGTTCATGGATCTTTACTAAACAAACCATGTTTTTTGGATAATATGGTTTTCGCAATCCGCGTTCTAACACTATTCATCGTGCAATCTTTTTCGTAGTTCCATGCTTCATCGTCGTCTCGAGCGTAACACTACATTTTTTTTGAGAAGATAAGTAAAAACATGAATGTAGAGTAAATTATGCTATTTTTTAGTAAAATAAACTACAAGAAAAAATCGATCAAACAAACAATGGTTTGAAAAATAAACTTCAACAAAATAAACAAAAAATGCACATAAACTTTAAAAAAAGACGATAACCATAATTTTTAGCTTAAACGAAATTCAAATATAAACAAAAAAATGAATAAAATGTATTATAAGGACTGGACACAATCTTATATTTTATGATTGTGATTAATCATCAATTTTTCAATTTCATATCTTCTGGTAGCTCACTTTTATATTGACAATTGCAGAAAACTACTTGCAACTTCTACCAACTAAAATATGTAATTATCAAAGGAATTAACTATCTTTGTTAACACACTTGGATCTTCCAGCCTTCTTGAACGATAGCATAATAACACAAATTATATCGATAACCTACAAAATAAATCACATAAATTTAGCCCCTTATCAAAGAGCGACACATTGACCAACGACACCCAAGAAGAATATACAGCTAAAAAATATAACCACCAACGATCATTATCTTCATCCAACAACCCCTTTTTATTCCGCAAGTGTTTTGAAAAATACGAGGAAAATATGAAATCGCAAGTGCAACATTAAATTAATCAACACACCACACAAAGAGTTTGAATGCAATAAATAAATCAATCACCTATTTCCTCCGACCCTTTAACAACCACACAATGCAATTTATCAAATTGTGTAATTGAATCAATAACACTTTAATTTTTTTCTTAAAAAAACACCACTTAGCTTACATTAATTTCCAATCCAAAAAATTCAACCACAAACATAGATTATATTAACGGAATCTCTAATTCAATCAAAAAAATAACACCAAAGAGAATTTCTAATAGTTTCGCTGCTGCTACTGCTGCTTTGATTCGAACAATCAAAGCAGCATTCAAAACAACAAAATCAATTACATAAATCTACCTATACGCATCAAGAAAATTGAATCAAAATCACGAGGCATAATGTGAAAAATCAAATCTAGGAAAACTACAGAAACATTGTCATGCTTACTGGGATTACAAATATTAATTCAAGGTTTTCAGATTCATCTTCAACACCTTCGTTGTCCGAGAGGCTAGGGATTTAATGTAGAAATCGTGAAATAGAGGAGAGGAAAAAATCGCAAGGTAAGATCGTATCAACTAGAAAAAATACAAGGAGATGATTTACCGTATAATTTTTATCACGGAGTCAGCTTTCTCTCCAGTCGCCTTTCTCGTCCATGGTGGAGTTGTACTGTACAAATCTTGAACGAGGATATGAGAAAAGAGGTGAAAAACGTGAAGGGAAGAGGTCAGCTTCCTCTCCAGTGGCCTTCGTCGTCCATGACTGGGGTTTTACAGGCAAAATTGTGTAAGAGAAGATAAGAAAAGAGGTGAAAAATAAACCTGCTTGTGAGAAAATAGGTTAAAAACAAACGACATGAGAAAAGAGGTGAAGAAAAGAGAGAGAAGGTGAAATACACGTGATTGTGTTGACTAAGGAGTTAAAAGAAATAACTTTTGAGGTTCAGGGAGTGTAGTACTAAATTGAAGGGCATAGGGATTGATCTCTAAGTTGGGTTTGGTAATAGGGATTTATCTCCAAATCCCCCTATTTATTTTATTAAATTAATGTGTATTATTTGTATTAATATAAAAATGATTAGATGTTGAAAATTAAAAATATCTATTTATTAAAATTATTAAAGATAGTAAATATTTATTTTATTAGATTGTGTATTATTTCAATCTAAAACAATTAACATAATAAATATTTTCACTCTAAATTTTCTATTTTGTCCTTACATTGTGTATTATTTTGATTAATTGTATTGAGATTTTCTACATAATGCTTTAAAAATATAAAAAATTATATATAAAGTGAATATATATATATATATATATATATAACAAATAAAAAATATTTTCACTGAAATTATTAAAAAAAATCATGTATATTTAATAATCTATTACATTACCTATCTAAAAGTGTGAATAAAAGGATAAAATTTTTATCATTGTAAAATAACAAATTTGCCGTTTTATTTACACTATAAGTAAGATCATATAAAAATATATAGAGATATAAAAGTAAAAACAACATTTTAGTTAAGACATAAAAGTAAATAAATATTTTTATTATATTATATGTACATATTAATATCCATAAATACATTATACATCTTCATTAAATTGCAACTAATGCGTCCATTAATACCATTACATAATTTATTTTTTAATTATTTTTTTTGAAAAGAACTATTTTTTCATTTTTCACAATTTGTTTTTATTTATTTACACCTTATGTAATGTTCGGTAATATATAAATATATAAGAATAAGCTAAATTTTAGTTTGTGGTTTAATTAATGAGTTACAGTTAATCAAATAGATAAATAAATTTTTAAAAAAACAAAAGAAAAAATTAAAACTTAAGGTATTAATATAAAAAGTTATAATTAAAAAAATATAAGAATATAAATCTTGAAAAAGAACAAAACTAAAAACTAAAATTTACGGTAATAATATTAAAAGTTAGAGTTAAAAATATATATTTACGAAATTAATGTAGGAGTATAAATTAAATCTATTATCTACCTAAAAATGTGAATAAAAAAGGTAAATTTTATCATTGTGAAATCTATCTATTATCTATTACCTATCTAAAAGTGTGGATAAAAGGATAAAGTTTTATCATTGTGAATCTATTACCTATCTAAAATTGTGAATAAAAGGGTAAAGTTTTATCATTGTGAAATAACAAATTTGCAATTTTATTTACACTATAAGTAAGGTCATATAAAAATATATAGGGATATAATACAAGTTAAATGACAAATAATAAAAATAATATACAAGTTAGAAAATTTATATACCACAACAGAATAAAAAAAAACATGCGAGTTAAATGATCAAAATAAAAATAATATACAAGTGACATGATTAAAAATGAAAATGCATCGTAATATGACTAAAAATGAAAAATTCAAGTTACAAGATTGAAAATACAAATTCACTATTAACATGACTAAAAATGAAAAAAAAATTATCATTGTATTATTTCAGTTGATTTTCATAATTAATAATTAAAGTTTATATGATTTTTTATTATAAGGCCATGAAAATCTCAATAATTATAAAAATAATAAATAGATATATTATATAAACAAAGTGTCATCACGTGCATCGCATGTGCTGTTTACTAGTACGTATTTTCATAAGTATGAATGAAAAATACAGGACGTCACAATATTTATTGTATTCTTGTTATTTAAAATTATATATAAACATATAATAATTATTTTTATAATTGTGTATGCTGATATGACCCTTACTAATATAGAATCCTAAATCTGCCCCTATAGAGAAGCCCTCAGTTGGCTCATGGAGCTCTAATTTTCAAGCATCATTATAGAGTCTAATACGCTTCTAGCTAGTTGTCAATGCTTTGAATAAAACTGCGCCTGGGAATTACTCTAGTTTTGGTTTAATTATTGATGACTGTAAAAATATGGACCGTCATGTATTTTTATTTTTGCTCGTCGATCAGCGAATCAAATCGATCATGTTTTAGCTCGAACAATTGGTTCTACAACTGATTTTGAAGGCCGAATTGATGTAATAGATTCGAATTTAGTTTAATACGAAATATGTTTTCCCTAAAAAAACTAATTCTCGAATTTTAAAAATAAAAAATTAATCAAATTATTTGCCGATGTCGGGGCAAAAATTATGATATGATGGCTGCGGGGTGGAGTGAGGTGGCGAAGAGCTAATGGCGGAGGAAGATTGTGTAAAAATGGACGGTGGTGGACTAATCTAGAATGCTTGATGGATGGTCGGTTCTAGTGATGTTACATGTTTGGCTAGGGGCGGACTCAAAAAATTTGGTTAGGGAGCACAATTACGGACGGAGCTATGTGTTGTTTCGTCCGGGTGTTCGCTTGGACGACCTAATTTTTTTCGTATTTTTTATACATTGCATTTAGTCAACTTTGTCAATATCCCGTGAACAATTTTAAAAATAAAAAGATAAAAGCTCAACACATAAAAAAAAATAGAGAGCTTAAAAAATTTTAGTTTGGATAGAGATAAAAATTTGGCTCCGTTAGTGGATACAATTCATAAAACAATTATGAATGTGCATTTTATATCAACTAAAAGACGGCTAAAAAAATTAAAATATTATAATCAATTCATAATAATTCATTTACAATTATTTGATGAGTTATTAAACATATTTTCTTTGAAATACAATACATCAATATTATTTAAAATTAACATCTACCATATTTTATTTAATAAAAAATTAATATAAATATACACTAATAATTTTTTAAAAAAATTTGAGGGGGGGCCATGCCTCCTCTGGACCCTACATGGGTCCGGCCCTGTGTTTGGCCACTTTAAACTAGATGATTTTTTTTTTAAAAAAAAATGGTTTCATTAAAAAGAAAATATTGCTAATGTAATTCTTATCGAACGTACATACAATACAATTATGCAGCGCCATCATATTTCTCGAACGAGTTAATATTTGAATAACAATAAAAATCCGTTTTTTATAGTATTTTCACATAACACTCCAATTAGGTGAGAGGAAAATAGAGCAATAATTGGGTACTACACAATTACAAATCCACCATTTCAAATAATGGGGGTGTATTCATTCAATCACTCTAAGAATTTTAGTTACTTATGCTCATCAACGTGAGTACCAATGCCTAAAGAAAAAAAAAAAATCAACGTGACCAACGCCAGAAAAGTGAGGTCAAGATGCAAAATTTAACGTGAGTTAGCAAGCCATTTATTTCCTTCCCCATTAAAAAAAAAATCTAGAGGTAATTACGTTGGATATTGAAAATAATACACACTCGATAGTTACATTTAATTTTCAGATTTAAAGTCTAATTAGAAATTGATCTAATCAAATATTATATGTAGTAAAATTTTTAAATCTCACTACATGCATGAATACACGTATATATAATTTAATTTTAATAAATGTTGCCGCATCATCTTGTGTTGCTTAATTATCACATGAATTACTCGACTTGTATATATATAATACAAATTGAAATTCAACTTAAATAATGTGTTTAGGCCAATCAGATAACAGGGGAGGTGAGTGGTGGGGTAGCTAGGCTCACTCAAATGATGAAAGAAATTAAACAAGTGAAAAATAATTAATTTGTTGAATGGATGGGGCGGCAAATTTTAATAGATATAATCATATGTATCATTCTCTTATATATTCTTCCCCTATAAATATCATATCATATCCCTCCACTCCATATATCACTCATCATCGCCACACAGATTAACAAAAACAAGAAAGAAATTAATTTTAGCAAATGGGCATTAAGGATGTTGAAGGTGGCGCCACCGAATTCTCCGCCAGAGACTACCACGACCCACCGCCGGCTCCGCTGGTGGACCGGGAGGAGCTGGGGAAGTGGTCGTTTTACAGGGCCATAATTGCTGAGTTCATTGCCACCCTCTTGTTCTTGTACATTACTGTGTTGACTGTGATTGGGTACAGCAGCCAGAACGCCGCCGATCAGTCAAAGCGGCGGCGTTGGCATTCTCGGAATTGCTTGGGCCTTTGGTGGCATGATCTTCATCCTTGTTTACTGCACCGCTGGCATTTCCGGTTAGTTTAGAGTACTATAATATTCTCTTCTTTTACGTTACGTACATATATAATTCTGATTTTAACGTAAACTAATTAATTAAGTCTATTAAAATGTCTTTATTTTTTGTTTGAGATATATATTTAATGTCTTTTCGATATATTGGGCTTGTTGGGCTCGAGCTTTCAAATTTTTATTGTTGGGCTCGAGCTTTCAAATTTTGACGTACTCCATTTATATCCGGATAGATACACATGAAAAGTAGTCAACTTTATTGCTGGAAAACAAGACATTATTATCATTAAAAAATACTTAAATTTTTATATGCAATTTTTCTCAAAATTATCAATTCGTTGAATTTTAATGGTAAGAGATTGTGTTACTTAAGATTTGATTACATATTTACTTTATTGGTCTACTAATTCCCATTAGCTAGCTCGACTACTTTTAAGGCAAAACAATATTTGCTAACAAGTTGTTGATGGATGTGTGCAGGAGGGCACATCAACCCGGCGGTGACATTCGGATTGTTCCTAGCTCGTAAAGTGTCGCTGGTTCGCGCCATCCTCTACATGGTGGCTCAATGTTTGGGAGCCATCTGCGGCTGTGGGCTCGTCAAGGCATTCCAAAAGTCCTACTACGTTCGATACGGTGGAGGCGCCAACATGTTGAACGATGGCTACAGCAAAGGCACCGGTCTCGCAGCCGAGATCATCGGCACATTCGTGCTCGTTTACACCGTCTTCTCCGCCACAGACCCCAAGAGAAATGCCAGAGACTCCCATGTCCCGGTGCGTGCGTGGACAAATTAATTAATTATGAGTTTTCGAGCCCATGCAAATTTTAATTTTGGTTTTGAATCTAGTTCGTTAAGTACGTGGTTTCATGTTCATGTTTTGAATTCGACTACAGGTTCTGGCACCACTCCCCATTGGGTTTGCCGTGTTCATGGTTCATTTGGCGACTATCCCAATTACAGGGACCGGTATCAATCCGGCCCGGAGCTTCGGAGCTGCCGTAATCTTTGGCAAAGATAAGGCCTGGGATGATCAGGTATTTAATTATAGGGGAAATTGCATATATTACCCTTGTAAAATTTTGGGTTTGCTGATAAACCCATATGAAAGTTTTTTAAGCAAATAACCCCTGTAATTCTAGATATGTAGCAAGCAAACCTTTACAGCTAAAAAATGACGAAAATACTCCTAAAAAAATGATTAAGTTAAATTTTTTTATAATTTTATATTTAATTGAATAAAATAATCAAATTTTAGTTAAATAACTATGAAACTTATATATAATAATTTTATATTAATATTTTCATTTTTTAATTAGGGGTATTTTTGTCATTTATATGCTAGCCAGCTGGATCAGTTTTGTACTTAAGAAAATGTTACAAAATACCAATTTATATTAATTTAGCACATTATTTAATTATGTTTTTACAGTGGATTTTTTGGGTTGGGCCCTTCATCGGAGCCGCAATTGCAGCCATCTATCACCAGTTTATACTAAGGGCAGGAGCAATCAAAGCTCTGGGTTCATTCAGGAGTTCTTCTAGTTATTGAGAATATTGGAAAGTAAAATGTAATATGGGTTACAAATTTTCCCATATGTGTCCTTATATATATTGGCTTCTCTTTTTCTTATAGCCCTTTAATTTTGAGCATGTAATATGTTATCAATCATCAAGTGCACTTCTTAATTGTTCCATTCTTCAGAGTGATTACAATACGTCAAATTAAGCACCATTGGATTTTTCAAGAGGTAGTTAATGCCTAATAGTAGTCGTCAAATCAACATTCTAAATTTGTATGCATAATTTGTCAAGCTCATAAGAATTTTCATCAAATTTTTTAATGCACCAGAAATTTAGTAATTAGGGGTATTAAAAATATAAGAATAAGTCAAAATCTTCTATCCTTCTAAGGATCTATTTGGTCACAAGTCTTGCATGTTTTACGAGATTAAAAAAAAAAAGCTTAGGATTCGTTGGTTGATCTACAAATTTATGTATCGCATATTTTAAATCATTTGATCAAACTGAATCAATTCGTGAAGCAAATTGACAATATATAGAAGGTGAAACATATTATTCCGTTAATAATTTTAAACTGATGAGTGATTGTAATTGACTTATAAAGTTCCAATATATAAATCCACAAAATTAAATTCAGAACAAACACTCAACCACCAATGATTACGGTACCCGATATGACCTGATTTCGTTGGGTAATTATTTTAAAAAAGAACCCGAATTTTATATGTCTGGTCGGTTATAATAAATATTTTCTCAACCAATTTTATGCAACATTAAATTAACATTACAAATAAATATAAGGAAATGATTTCCAATATTATGATCAAATATTAGGAATTTTTTTCTCGTGGAAAAGCCTGACTCAGTTAGACTTCAAATTAGTATAATTTTAATTCGACTCTATATACCGGAAGTTTGAAAATTTAAAAAATGTTTCAGCCATTTAATTATATGATTTCTTATTTCATGATAGTGACTAGCATACGATATTATATAATTACAAAACTATAATTAATTCTGAACTAAAAATATATATCACACATGTAAATATATACATGATAAAGATTGGCATTTTGTTTAAATAAATTTAACTTTCATGAATCAAAGGTTGATTGTGATTTGAACCATAATTATCACTAATTAAAATCTGGTAAAAACTTTTTTCCATTAAATCCAGCCTATTGTAAATCAGATGTGTTTTGTGACAACCCCGATACCCATCCTCATATAGTGCAAATTGCTCAAAAATCCCCAATGCAAACATGTTTTGCTCTGCACTCCCTAGCCACTTTTTTGTACCACATTTTTTGTTAATTGTACCACATCTTGTATGATTTTGTACCACATCTTGTATTGTTTTGTACCACATTTTATGACTAGGGACCCCAAAGCAAAACATGTTTGCATTTGGGGATTTTTGAGCAAATTGCCCCATACATATATCCTTACTGTTTTTTTTGAAAATGAATTGTTGGCAACAACAATTTATTTATGATAAAACTGAGGTAGGTTTTAGCAATAATAACATGAAAAATAAATCATACTTCCTAATTCCTAGATTAAAAAAAATTCTTTATCGATCGTTCAGCCACCATGAACAAATCCTGGAATTGAAAGAAGATGTTTTAATAATAATGAGATTTGCAAGAATTTAAAGAAAAAAAAAATGAATGAAGAGAAGTTAATTTGCATTAATCCTCGAAAATAACAAATATGGAGTCGGGGTCTCAAACCCCAACTCCTCGATGAAGCGGGATCTCTTTCTCTTATAGCCCTTTAATTTTGAGCATGTAATATGTTATCAATCAGCATTTGCACTTCTTATTATAGCCCTTTAATTTTGAGCATGTAATGTGTTATCAAATTAAGCACCATTGGACTCTTCAAGAGGTAGCTAATTTCATTCTTTAGTACTGTTACAATTTGATGTAAATAGCCAATAGATGGTGAAATATATTATACCGTAAATAATTTTTAGCTGATGATCATCAGTAATTCTTTGACATATAAGTTCACCATAAATCCACAAAATCAAATTCAGAACAAACACTCAACCAATAAGTTTTATTAATTATGAGAACACTAAGGTAGGTTTTAGCAATAATAACATGAAAATAAATAATACTTCCTAATTCCTATATTAAAAAAAATCCTTTATCGTTCATTTATAATTACATTAATAATAAAAAATCATCACATATATAAGTTTATTTTAAATTTTTGTTAGCAAATAAAAAAATAATACTAAACAGGCAAATTTTATGACAAGAAGATATTTATAAGGGATAAAAAAAAAAATGGTTTGAAACCTCAAAATATCTACATGTCTTGCTTGTAGCTAGTGAACAAATTATTTCAAGGCAGAGTGAAGATCACGTACACGTACGTACCTACCACCATTTTAGAGAAAATTTTGTTCGCATGGTTTTTTTTTTTCCTTTAAAAAGATTGGGTAACGTCAAATAGATGAAAAATTAGCGAGTGAAAACATTAATGGTGCATGGGATCGAAGATATATATTATAACTTCAGCAACCTTATAGCTCTCTTTCTCTCTTCATGTTTGATCCTCTTCCTATAAATAAATTGGAAAGCTCTTTGTAATATTAGAACTCGTAGAGAAAATCCTTTTCAAATATAGTACAACAACTTTATTTTATCAAATATAAAATGAGAGCAAAAGCTGTCACCATGAACAAATCCTGGAATTGAAAGAAGATGTTTTAATAATAATAAGATAATTTGCAAGAATTTAAAGAAAAAATGAATTAAGAGAAGTTTGCATATATGCAGTATGCTTACCATGCCCTAAAAATATACCAAATATGAGATTAGAGTGGATAATTTATTAATCATTCACATATCAAAGTGTATCAAACTTTGCTGAGTACTATAATACTTCAATATAATTAATAGTATACATATATGATAATGATTGTTTTTTTATCAACCATTCATGTGCCAAGGATTATCTATTAAATTAAAGCTTATTAAATAATCTAATGTATGGCAATGGATTAATTATCCATCACATGCGGTATGTCTAGGGCTGGGTTAACGAACCAAAATACCGATTTTTTGGGATATTGTACTGAAATTATTTCGATTTTTAGACATTTTTTTGGTATATCAAATTTTTTTCCAGTATCTATACGGTATCAATATGAATTTTTTCCATACCAAAATTTCGAAATTTGTGTTGTTGCCTGAACTTGGCATAATTAGAAATTAACAAAAGAAAACATATACCAATATTATTATTTATGAATATGGGCGGGCATCGATTGAGCTAGGGAGCTGGATCCATGTATAATATATTCTTTGAGGTAATATGCCACGCAAATAAACATACGGAAAAAATGATCCAAAAAAAGACTAGTAGTCGATGAAGCAAAGATTTCAAACCTACAACACATGAGCTCTCGTGGCCTTGTGTATATGGCACTGTTGCAAAATAAAGCCTCTATGAGAACTAAGGGAGTGCGCACTTTGAAAAAAATTTTAATTACAAGATTACATACCAAAGTTGTGAAAGCCTGCAAATATTAGGGGCCAAGTCAAAGATCAAAACAAAAAAAAAAATGGATCGCCAGAATTACATACACAGCATCAAACAGCAGCACAGACACCACACCCACGGCAAAATTTGTCTTGAATCCTGGGAAAAAAATGTTTTCTACGAAATAATATATTAGCAAACAAATACATAATAAAAACAATGTTTTCTATGGAATTACATTACTCATGAATCTTTCACTTAGATTTTATAATAAACATTCCACCACACTAGTATCCAAAAATGTAATTAGCACTTAGCCCCCAAGGGGTGTCCAAGTTGGTGGAGTAGGTGAACTCTTGGTCATAGGTTAGGAGTTCGATTCACCCTGCCAATACCTTCTTGGACTAGCCTGTCACACAGGGCTTGCCTAGTGTGGTTTACCTGACTAACGTAGTTTGCAGGCTATTGCGTTAGTCCGGGGGTTTATCCAGAGTGCACCGAAAGGTAGCGGCTGCGGGTTCCACGTAAAAAAAAAATTAAAAAAATTAACAGTTAATTTAAAGATCATAGTACAAAAACAAGAAAAATAAACTATTGCATAGCGAAGTGGCAGACAATTTCAATACCGTTCCGCTTGTTGCCCAAAAGACACGAAAATGGGGAAATTTCGAACCTACCCATGGGGTAATACCCCATGGGTGGTGTGGAGTGTTGTGATTGGTCTAATTATGTGGGTCTCACATGATTTTATGTGGGTCCCACATGATTGGACCAATCATGTGCTTCCACACCACCCATGGGGTAATACCCCATGGGTAGGGTCGAAGGAACCCGAAAATGGAGAGATTATGTTTCCAACTTCCAAGGAAAAATATATGTAAGAATTAGAACCATAATCATACCCGAGAAAATACATTGGGAGTCCTGGCTAGCTTATTGTAAATAAATAAAAACAAAAAACAAGAAACAAAAGGAAAACACAACCCTAATGACCAAATGATTAAAAAATAAAAAATAAAAAATCAACGATAACATTATTTCGTTATGTGATTAAAGTCCAGCAGCAAAACCGTGCAATTTTAATCAAAAATTTAATTCTTAATTAGCCGCAAATCAGTCATCTCAGTAAAAGCATAAGAGTTTATGTAATCTGAGTGTCCTATCAAAATTTGTTGGGTCATTATAATTTTTGAGTCTTAATCGTGGACTTAAATCGAATGCTCACATGTGCGAAGAGATGGTTATTATTATTTTTTTTTTTGAATTTGCTCTATTTTTGAATAAATTGAATGTTTGAAATTTCTTGTGCTTGGAATAATATTTCATATGTTAACTTTAAAAATTATTTTTAAAAAATATTATTATGGCTTAAGAGTATTGCATGATTTGTCGCACTATTTGATTATGCAATTTGGTGAAATATTTCATGTTACAGAATTGTATAAAACACATATTTCATTCTCTTTAATAAGATATGTAGATGCAGTCAAGTTTTCAGATTAACATAAAGTCAAATCTCAAATAGGTTAAGTGTTTACACGAGGGGTCACCGTTAGTTTATGGAATGAAAGAACATGTTGTGCACATGTCTTTTAAATTATTTTCTTATTGCATTCAATTTCTATATTTATAGTTTTGCCTTTCTTAGAACAAGTTTTAAATTTGGTAATATCAGATATATCTTGATTCGAAATATGTGATTTTGATGATATATTGTTGAAAGAGTAGGTGCCCGGTGAGCCAACTTGTGGCTAAGGGCTTTGATGACTCTTTGTATAAACAATCTTTTGTTTAATATAATTTACACTTTTATTAATGGCAATGACTTTATCTTTCTTCATATTGTTATATTGTGATATACTATTGTTGTTTTGATAAAGACCTTGAATATACTATAGTGTATGTAAGATGTGGTAGAACATGGAGATGTCTATCATGAAACACATCTTATAGTCACTGTATATTCTAAACTGTTCCTAGTCGATTGAGCCGTCCGATAATAAGGATAAGGATCGCTCGAGTTTGAGACTAGCATTTGCGATGCAGAGTACCACGTTTCATTGGTAAGGAACATAGAGATGTTCGAAGCATGCAAATGGATATTCATACGATGAATGATCGAACTACCCTATCCGGACTTTCCAAGTGGTTATCACTTATCGAGTGGATAAAGTCCGTGGTTTTGGTTGTACACCATTAGTCCTTACTACTTGAAACATCATTGAGACTCTATATGCTAGTACTGTGCTTTGACTCGTTTACCGACTCTATTGAGGTCATCAGGTGTCGGGATTGGGTACAGTTACAACACATATAGGAGTCGATGCTTTGTTGTCAAGGATTCACCACATACTTGCGAGTGTGGATATCCTATGCGATCTGAGGAGATATTAGTGTGACGAATCTCTGGCCAGAGTACATGATATGTTTTAAGAAATGGTTTCTTAGTAACACATGCGATGTCACTATTTGATCTTCAAGATGTATTGCATAGTTATCGAATCTCGAACGACTCTCGATATACCAATGGTTGTTGATTCGATCGGGATATTTGGATGAAGGGACCGTACTGTACGCTAACCAAAATCTATTGGTTCTTGCAGGCACTATCAGTGATACCTAGGGAATCATGGGGCGATGTTGCTAGGCGCTCTTACCATGATTCGATGGGCAAGTCGGAAATTGTTGTTCCGAGTCACAAGGAGTTGTGAGCCCACGGCTAGCTGTATCCCTGAACCATTGAGGGTCACACAGAGTAATGGATTTTTAATCCCCGTTGAGATAGTTAAATTTAAAGAGTTAAATTTAATGAACAAAGAAGTTGGACTTCTTAATTAAGAGTAGAGGAGTAAGATTTCCTAAAATGACATAGGGATGGGCATTTTTGGAAATCACTGAATTCGGATTCAGAAAAATTTATCTTGACTTTAAAAGGTGCAGAAATGGTTTCTGTGCACATTGGTGAAATCGGTTTATCAATCGGAGTCATGATGAATTTTATATTAATTTCTGAACATGCGGGCTTTGCTTGTCGGGCTTGAACTTATGACTAATGGGCCCTAAGCTGTTAGCGGCCTACGTTATAAATAAGTTATTGCAGTACAGATATTACACACAACAGGTCACAAAATTATTTTCGAAAAAACCCTATTTTTCTAAGTGTGGCCGCCGACCCCCCTCCCCTCTGCTCGGAAAAATCCAGTCTGTGAATTTTGAATTACAGTCTGGTTTAACGGATCAAATTCGTTAACTCTCTTCGTAGAAACTTTTGATAGATTTTCTAGTGCAATCTATCAGAGGGATTAATTATCTGTTCGTGGACCTGATTGAAGAATAGTTCGTCCATCAGTTCCAGGGATATACAACAAGAGCAGAGCAATCTGTTGGTGTTCATAATCTCGCTTCGAGATTGGAGGTAAAAATTTATAATTGTTATTTAATTTTTACACACACAATTTAATCGTTAAGTTTTGATACCCATTATGGAATCGTTCCATATAAAATTTTTAAACTTTCGCTGCACCGGGTATCAATTCTGATTGATCTGATCGCCGCGTTCTCCAACAGTGGTATCAGAGCCAGGTTGCTCAGATCAAGCGATTAAATTAATCGATTGTACAAAAATTTTTGAGCCTCGGTTTTTGAAACAAAATAAATATTTTAAAAAAAATAAAAAAAAAATTTCGGGCAAAACCCGGGCAGCGATTGGATCGCTGCCCAGCGCTGCGCAGGGCGGCGCACGGCGCTGCCCAGGGCAGCGATCGTCGCTGCCCTAGGGGCAGCCGGGCTGCCTGGCCCGAGCCCCTTTGGGGCGCGGGCAGCCCGGGAGTGTCCCGGGCGGCCCGCGAAAAATTATTTTTAATTTTTAAATTAAAATTTTAATATGTTAAAATTCTATTTTTGGTCCGATTGAAAATTGTTTTTGATTGGTCCACGAGGCGTCGGATCGAATTGTTCGAGTCCGAAAATTTTAAAATTGATTTTTGGATAAATTTGAATTTTTGGAAAATTTAAATATTTTATCCGTTAAATTGAATTTTGAAATTAAATATTTTTGGTACAATGATGATAAGATATGATCTTATGGATATATTGAGTAAAATATGATTTTATGTATAAAATTGGATTTTATAGATAAAATATGATTTTATTTGATAGAAAGATAAAATATGATTTTGTATGTAAAATAAGATTTTATATATAGAATATGATTTTATCCTTTTAAATTTAAATTGCCATTGCATGTTATCCAATAAATTAATTTTGAATTAAATGTTATTGGATAAGGATGATCGATTGCCATGACCAATTTTATAGGTGTATGTTATGAATTTATATTTGTTTTTATTGTTGTTGGATTTATTAATGGGCCTGGTTTATGGCCCAATATGAATTGTCATATGTAATAAAAGTGGGTCTGGTTTATGGCCCAATATGAATTGTCATATGTAATAAAAGTGGACTTGGTTTATGGCCCGTTCCCACCCCTTTAAAATGTATACCCTACTTATCATTGTTATTTATTGTAAATACATTAGATTTAGTGGGAGATGAAGATTTGAAGATGGAGGTGGGCTCAGCAGACAATAAAGACAGAAGAAATGTAAATTGGAAGCTCAATGTAATAGGATTGCATTGCATACTGCATATTACCTAGGATTGGACTAAGACTCGTGATTGGCAACCACGGGTCGATTAGAAATGGAATCGATCATCCTATATAATATGTGATATTATTGTTGTATGCATGTTTTAGACAAAATTGTGTGAATCCGACAAGCATACAAAAATTTTAAAATGATGAGACAAATTTTCAAAATTAAAATCCCTCATTTTAAATATGATTTAAAATTGATATCAAGATAAATAAAGGAAATTTAAATTTGTTTAAATGTTCCTACCTTCCATCAACGATCAATGTATGAGATGCTACCCGCGGATACGGTCCGGCTCATATTATTGGGGGGGACCGTTCGTCGGAAAGCTGTACATTGGATCGACACATGTTGTAAGTTGGGTGGAACTCCCATGGGATCGGCTCATATTATTGGGGGATCCACATGGCGACCTTCCATCACAACTTAATATTGATGGGTCATCTTGACATGTCACAATAAACGACGTCATATTATTGGGCCCTTATTGGACATGAGGTAAAAATGTGGAGGTTTCTTTGGAAGCAATTGGGCTCTACCTTTTGAAAATTATGGTTGGCTGATATTATTCGGGACCATAGTTTGTCAATTGGACTCCATGTTCTCACTAAGGAAAACAGTTTCCCGTTTTCACTAGAGGGTAGTGAAATCGTTAAAATAGTGGGAGTGAGATTCATAAAATAAATTTCTCCTATTTTATGTCTTAGTAAATTACTTAAACAATCACTGATATTTGTCTGTTTCTTTTCAGTATTTCATAAAGATGAATTCGCGTAATCCACTTTTCTCGATCCTCGAACAAAATAAATTGACTGGCGCAAACTATACGGAATGGTTCCGTAAGTTGAAGATTGTCTTGACTTCGGAGAAGATGCTCTACGTGTTAGAAAAATCTCCTCCGAAGGAAGCACCAGCTGACATAAGTCCGGAAGAGTTAGCCAAACTTGATACATGGTGGGACCATGATATCAAGGCCAAATGCTATATGCAAGCCTCGATGTCTGATGAACTCCAGAGGCGATTTGAGGATACCGTGAATGCTGCTGACATTCACGTACAACTCAAGGAACTTTTTGGGGCTCAATCGAGGGCTGAAAGGTTCGCTACTGTAAAGGAGCTAATGACGTGTCGCATGCGTGAAGGGACTTCGGTCCGTGATCATGGGGTACGAGTGATTTGGCTCATACAGAAGTTGGTAACCCTTGATTTGGTGTTGGAGCATGAACTCAACGTGGACTTACTACTTCTATCTCTTCCTTCTTCGTTTGATGGATTTGTGGTGAATTTCAATATGAACAAGATAGAGGCCTCCCTTGAAGAGATGGTCAATATGCTCGTGACATATGAATCCACTTTAAAGAAGGATAAACCGGCTTTCTTGATGGGCTCCTCTTCTTCTGCTAAGAAGGGGCCAAGTACAAAGGGTAAGAAACGTTCTGCCCCACCCAAGAAAATCGAACCCGAGAAGAAGTACAAGACAAAGGCTTCAAACATGGAAAAATCCAAGGATGTTTGCCATTACTGCAAGAAGCCCGGTCATTGGAAGCGTAACTGCAAGGAATATCTAGAGCAGTTGCGAACTGCGAAGGGTATGTTCTATATTGAAATAAATGTTTCACTTAATACTACTTCTTGGGTATTGGATACCGGATGTGGATCTCACATTTGCAATGATTTGCAGGTGATGACAAGAAGTCGCAGGCTTAGAATGGGTGAGACCCAGCTGAGGCTCGAAAATGGTTCCAGAGTTGAAGCTAAAGCTGTGGGAGATATTTATTTAATTTTGCAGAACGGTTTTAAGTTACTTTTGAGAGATGTTTTATTTGTTCCGGATTTGATTAAACACATTATTTCTGTTTCTATGCTTGATAGAGATGGTTATTCTTGCAATTTTGTGAATGGGATTTGCAATATTTACAAGAATGAATGTTTGATTAGAAATGGACAACTTGAAAATGATCTATATAACTTAAAACTAAAAGACGTTCCAATAAATTATGTTGATAAACCGGCAACAACAAACAAAAGGAAAATCGATAGCCAAAACCCGGCAAACCTTTGGTACGCTAGGCTAGGTCATATTTCCTCAAGGAGGATGAACAAGCTAGTGGGAGAGGGCATGTTTGATATGTCTGATATTAACTCTCTACCTACTTGTGAATCCTGCCTAAAAGAAAAAATGACTAAATCTCCTTTTAAGGGGAAACCTGAGCGTAGTCAAAATCTGTTGGATTTGATCCATACAGATGTTTGTGGTCCATTTAGAGTTGGTACTCAATATGGCCACACCTACTTCATTACCTTTACTGATGATTATTCTAGGTATGGGTATTTATATTTAATGAAATATAAGTCTGAAGCATTTGAAAAGTTCAAAGAATTCAAGGCTGAAGTAGAAAACAAGCTAGGTAAAAGTATTAAAGCACTTCGATCGGATCGAGGTGGAGAATACTTGAGTACCGAGTTTTTGGACTATCTGAAAGAGAATGGGATTCTCTCTCAGTGGACTTCTCCTATGACACCACAGCTGAATGGTGTATCGGAGCGTCGTAATCAAACTTTGTTGGACATGGTTCGATCCATGATGAGCTTCACTGCGCTTCCACCTTCGTTTTGGGGCTATGCGCTTGAAACGGCGGTATTGTTGTTGAACAACGCCCACACTAAAGCAGTGGATAAAACACCATACGAGTTATGGAATGGAAAAGCTCCTAAGTATTCGTACTTGAGGATTTGGGGATGTCCTGCTTACGTGAAGCAGACAGTGGGAGATAAGTTGGATAGTCGATCCACCTTATGTTATTTTGTAGGGTATCCGAAGAATTCAATCGGATATTATTTCTATCATCCTGCTGAAACAAAGGTGTTTGTTTCAAGGAATGCCACCTTCTTGGAGAAGGAGTTTTTATTGGATAAGAAAGGCAAGATGATGGAACTCGAAGAAATTCGAGAAGAACCCGAAATACAAAATAACGATCCTACACCTCAGGAACCATTGATGGACACGCCTATACTTAGAAGATCCGAGAGGACTTCTAGACCTCCTATTCGATATGGTCTTCTTCTTGAAGGGGATCAAGATGAACCCGATGTTGGATGTGATCCAAGAAACTTCAAGGAAGCAATTTCTGATGCGGATTCAAATTTATGGCTTGAAGCTATGCAGTCGGAAATAGAATCGATGCATACAAACCAAGTTTGGTCTTTAGTAGATCCTCCCGATGGAATTGTTCCAATAGGGTGTAAATGGATCTACAAGAGAAAGCTTGGGCCTGATGGTAAGGTATTGACCTACAAGGCGCGATTGGTGGCGAAAGGTTATACTCAAAGACAAGGAGTTGACTATGATGAAACCTTTTCACCAGTTGCAATGTTCAAGTCCATAAGAATCCTTATTGCCATAGCTGCTTGGTATGACTATGAGATATGGCAAATGGATGTGAAGACTGCTTTTCTTAATGGAGACATTAAGGAAGAAATCTATATGAAGCAGCCTGAGGGGTACACATCCATGGGAAGCGAGCATAAGGTATGCAAGCTTCAGAGATCAATTTATGGTCTAAAACAAGCATCAAAAAGTTGGAACCATAAATTTGATGAAACAATAAAGGATTTTGGTTTCATCAAGAACCCGGAGGAACCATGCGTGTACAAGAAAATATTTAAGGATGCTGTGACATTCTTAGTACTTTATGTTGATGACATCCTACTCATTGGGAATGACGTAGGGATGTTGCAGTCAACAAAGATATGGTTATCAGGTAGATTCTCGATGAAGGATTTGGGTGAGGCATCCTATATTCTAGGGATACAGATCTATAGAGATAGATCTAAGAGAATGATAGGACTCACTCAATCAACCTACATCGACACCATATTGAAACGGTTTTCAATGGATGGGTCCAAGAGAGGACATCTACCCATGTGTCATGGAGTTTCTCTATCCAAGTCTATGTGTCCCAAGACTGATGAAGAGATAGAGAAAATGACACATGTACCATATGCGTCAGCCATAGGTAGTATCATGTATGGGATGATATCTACCAGACTGGATGTAGCATTTTCTCTGAGTGTCACGAGCAGATATCAAGCTAATCCCGGTCAAATGCATTGGAAAGCCGTGAAGGACATTCTTAAGTACTTACGAAGGACTAAGAATATGTTCATGGTATATGGAGGAAGAGAACTAAAATTGGAAGGCTATACCGACTATAGCTTCCAAAGTGACGTGGATGACTCGAAGTCAACCTCTGGATTTGTGTTCATGCTCAATGGCGGTGCTGTCTCTTGGAAGAGTTCCAAGCAGGACACCACAGCGGATTCCACCACTGAGGCAGAATACATTACAGCATCAGCTGCTGCTAAAGAGGCCGTTTGGATGAGGAATTTCGTCCAAGATTTGGGCGTCATTCCTGAAGTTGTTGGTCCAGTCCCGGTGTACTGTGACAACACGGGTGCCGTTGCTCAGGAAAAGGAACCAAGGTCTCATCAAAGATCCAAACACGTACTGAGGAAATACCACATCATCCGGGAGATTGTGGAAAGAGGAGACATCACTGTCGAAAGAGTGGCCTCTGCAGACAATATCGCTGATCCACTTACTAAGCCCTTGCCAGGACCATTATTTGACAAACATCGCGAAGCAATGGGTCTACATAGTATGACTAGTTGGCTTTAGGGCAAGTGGGAGATTGAAAGAGTAGGTGCCCGGTGAGCCAACTTGTGGCTAAGGGCTTTGATGACTCTTTGTATAAAAAATCTTTTGTTTAATATAATTTACACTTTTATTAATGGCAATGACTTTATCTTTCTTCATATTGTTATATTGTGATATACTATTGTTGTTTTGATAAAGACCTTGAATATACTATAGTGTATGTAAGATGTGGTAGAACATGGAGATGTCTATCATGAAACACATCTTATAGTCACGGTATATTCTAAACTATTCCTAGTTGATTGAGCCGTCCGATAATAAGGATAAGGATCGCTCGAGTTTGAGACTAGCATTTGCGATGCAGAGTACCACGTTTCATTGGTAAGGAACATAGAGATGTTCGAAGCATGCAAATTGATATTCATACGATGAATGATCGAACTACCCTATCCGGACTTTCCAAGTGGTTATCACTTATCGAGTGGATAAAGTCCGCGGTTTTGGTTGTACACCATTAGTCCTTACTACTTGAAATATCATTGAGACTCTATATGCTAGTACTGTGCTTTGACTCGTTTACCGACTCTATTGGGGTCATCAGGTGTCGGGATTGGGTACAGTTACAACACATATAGGAGTCGATGCTTTGTTGTCAAGGATTCACCACATACTTGCGAGTGTGGATATCCTATGCGATCTGAGGAGATATTAGTGTGACGAATCTCTGGCCAGAGTACATGATGTGTTTTAAGAAATGGTTTCTTAGTAACACATGCGATGTCACTATTTGATCTTCAAGATGTATTGCATAGTTATCGAATCTCGAACGACTCTCGATATACCAATGGTTGTTGATTCGATCGGGATATTTGGATGAAGGGACCGTACTGTACGCTAACCAAAATCTATTGGTTCTTGCAGGCACTATCAGTGATACCTAGGGAATCATGGAGCGATGTTGCTAGGCGCTCTTACCATGATTCGATAGGCAAGTCGGAAATTGTTGTTCCGAGTCACAAGGAGTTGTGAGCCCACGGCTAGCTGTATCCCTGAACCATTGAGGGTCACACAGAGTAATGGATTTTTAATTCCTGTTGAGATAGTTAAATTTAAAGAGTTAAATTTAATGAACAAAGAAGTTGGACTTCTTAATTAATAGTAGAGGAGTAAGATTTCCTAAAATGACATAGGGATGGGCATTTTTGGAAATCACTGAATTCGGATTCAGAAAAATTTATCTTGACTTTAAAAGGTGCAGAAATGGTTTCTGTGCACATTGGTGAAATCGGTTTATCAATCGGAGTCATGATGAATTTTATATTAATTTCTGAACATGCGGGCTTTGCTTGTCGGGCTTGAACTTATGACTAATGGGCCCTAAGCTGTTAGCGGCCTATGTTATAAATAAGTTATTGCAGTACAGAAATTACACACAACAGGTCACAAAATTATTTTCGAAAAAACCCTATTTTTCTAAGTGTGGCCGCCGACCCCCCTCCCCTCTGCTTGGAAAAATCCAGTCTGTGAATTTTGAATTAGAGTCTGGTTTAACGGATCAAATTCGTTAACTCTCTTCGTAGAAACTTCTGATAGATTTTCTAGTGCAATCTATCAGAGGGATTAATTATCCGTTCGTGGACCTGATTGAAGAACAGTTCGTCCATCAGTTCCAGGGATATACAACAAGAGCAGAGCAATCTGTTGGTGTCCATAATCTCGCTTCGAGATTGGAGGTAAAAATTTATAATTGTTATTTAATTTTTACACACACAATTTAATCGTTAAGTTTTGATACCCATTATGGAATCGTTCCATATAAAATTTTTAAACTTCCGCTGCACCGGGTATCAATTCTGATTGATCTGATCGCCGCGTTCTCCAACAATTGTTTCCATTCTTTGTAGGATCTTATTTAAAGAAATATATTGAAGATCTATTTATAGGAGTGCTTGGACCGATCAGATTGTGAAAGAACGAGAAAGACAACGAGATAGAGAGACAACTATCGCAAAAGTAAGAAAGAAGAGAGTAAAACATAGAGAGCAAAATACATAGAGAATTACTGCAGAAATTTTGGAGCGTTGAAGATAGATTGTTGAAGAATTTATGGAGTGTTCATCGTTGCTACGTTGTGTTGCCGACTAGTGTTGGAAACACTAAAGAACATACGAGTGAAGTGTAATTCTGAAAGTGAATCCTTGGTTTTTGTTTTTCGGCTTAGAACTTACTATTGGTTTATTATTCTAGTTCTTACTAGTTTTTAGGAAGTCATTTATTTTCTCAAACTGTTGAGAAAAGTAGTTTTTCGTAAAACAATCACTAGTTGGTTTTTGTAAACTGATTTGATTTTCTAGTGATTATTTCGCCATGAGGCATTGTACAAGTACTTAGTACTTGTGCATAATTATTTTTGTGTTATTTAATTTTACTGTTAGTTAATTATTCTGCTGCATAGTGTTATCGTGAAGTGTTGACAACACTGAAAGATAACACACACTCGAAAAGTTTTCTGGTATTTCTGTGATTTCATACTGTCCAAACCTTACAATTGGCGTCAGAGACATTCACTTGACGATACTAAGTGTGATTCTGTTTTTGTGTTTGACAGGACATCAAAATGGAGATACCTTATTCAGGAACTTCTCAACGTCCTCCAATCTTGGATGGATCCAACTATTATATCTTGAAAGTTAGGATGCGTGTCTACATCAAATCGATTGATGAAAAGGCATGGAAGCATGTGCTACAAGGATGGAATCCACCAAGGAGAACTGATGGAGAAGGAGACTTTCCACTCAAACCAGAAACGGACTGGAATGCCGATGAGACTGCTGCTTCGAATATGAATAACAAAGCTCTTAATGCTATATTTACTTCTCTTGATTCTAATATGTTTTTACTTGTAACTAACTGTGTTTGTGCTAAACAGGCTTGGAAAAACTTCAAATGCACTGTGAAGGATCCGATAGTGTGCGTCGAACCAAAAGAAGGATTTTCACTACTCAGTTTGAAAATCTGAGAATGGAAGAAAGTGAGACAATCGATGATTATGAACGACGTTTGAGGAAGATAGAGAATGAAGCAATTGATCTTGGTGATGCTATTTCTAACGAACGTTTAGTGAGCAAAGTGTTGAGATCATTGCCGGAAAAATTTCAAATGAAGATTTGTGCCATTGATGAATCAAAAGACACATCGATTCTGGGATTGGATGAATTGATGAGTTCACTTCGAACATATGAGTTAGAGATGAATTTTGGAAAAAAGGACAAAGGTAAGTCTATTGCACTTCAAGTTTCTAATGACTCATACAATGATTTTGTTGATCTGACACAGGGAGTCAACGAGTCTGACTTAGGAGATGATTCAATCGCCTTTCTTACCAAACAATTTGGTAACTACTTAAAGAGAATGAGAGATTTTAAGAAACCTGGTCAGAAACCTAAAGTTTTGAATGCTCCTACTGTTGGAAAACCATTGAGGATATGCGGACCAGAACAGAATACCATCCCTTCAAAGAGTCAAAATCACTTTCAGAAAGAAGGAAAAACAGTGAATATCTCAAAGAAGTTTGAATCTGTGAAATGTCATGAGTGCACAGGCTTCGGTCACTATGCTAATGAGTGCCCAACCAGACTTCGCAAAGGAATGTGTGCTTCCCTAAGTGATGATGAAGATGAGGAAGGAACAGAACAAGGAGAAGAAGAGACTCACAATGCTCTTTCAATTTTGGTGATACAGAAGAAACACAGTGCTGTCACAGGTGTCACAACACTTGGTCACAACACTGACCAAAAAGTACTTTGTCTGAATGCATCTGTTTCTGGAGACTCAAATCAGGAAGCTGGTGAAGTAGAACTGTCTTGGGATAATTCTAAGAAGATGTATGAAGAATTGTATAATGACTGAATATTAAGGAACAAGACAAATTCTGCTTTAACAAAGGAGAACAGTGAACTGAAAGCTTCAGTGGCTAGACTTGAAGTTGTTCTGAGCAAGAAGGATTTAGAACTAGGCAAGGTCAAAGAAGAGCTTGGAAGAGCCAATGCAACTCTCGCAAAGTATAATTCAAGCAAGACCAAGTTGGATTCAATTCTGATGATGGGAAAAGATGATAGAGCTGGTCTAGGATTTCATAATAGCAAGTTTAAAGTTGGGGAGTCGTCACAAACTATTTTTGTCAAAGAAAACAATAACTCTGCTAGTGTTCCAATTGCAATTCCAAAGGAAAAACCAATTCCATTGAAGACACAAGCTCCTGTTCAGAAGAAAAAGCAAAGGAAGCGTAGGTTTGTTTGTCATTACTATCACAAGCAAGGTCACATCAAGCCTTACTGTTTCAAACTCAGGTATGACTATATGTACTGGAATTCCAGGCAAGAACTGTCATCAGTGTTGCCAACACTGAACCAGAACACTGCCAGGAGGAAAAATACTGAGAAAAAGGTTTGGGTACCAAAAGCTAAATCCAGTTGTAATATTGTTTATACTTCCTTAAAAACTAATGTTGCAGGTCATTGGTACTTCGAGAGTGGCAGTTCACGCCACATGACAGGATTGAAGAAGTATCTTTCTGACTATGTTGAACAGGATAAAGGAAAAGTGACATATGGAGGAGGAGCCAATGGAAAGATTGTTGGAAAAGGCACTTTGAATGTAGAAGGACTGCCTAAGCTTCACAATGTTCTACATGTTGAAGGATTAAATGCTAATATTATTAGCATTAGCCAACCTTGTGATGATGATATTTATGTTAAATTTGATAAGAATTTATGTCAAGTTTTTGATAAAAGTAATTCGTGTGTTTTGACAGGGTCTAGATCATCGAACAACTGTAATCAACTTGGAGAGGAACTTGCTTGCAAATTCACCAAGGCTGATGATTTGAATTTATGACATCAAAAGTTGGGACATGCCAACTTCAAAGCATTGAAGAAACTGAGCCAGTATGATGTTGTACGTAGGATGCCAAATTTAACTTCTGGAGTTTCATATGTGTGTGGAGACTGTCAAAAAGGTAAGCAAACTCGTGTGTCACATCCAGTGTTACAACACTGTGGGACAACACGATGTCTTGAACTCCTACACATGAACTTAATGGGACCTATGGAGGTTGAAAGTTGTGGAGGTAAGAGGTATTCATTTGTGTGTGTTGATGACTTTTCAAGGTACTCATAGGTAAGTTTTTTAAGAGAAAAGTCTGAAACTTTCGATGCTTTCAAAAAATTGATAAAGCAGATCACTAATCTGTTTGCTTTGAAGGTTATCAGGATTCGAACTGACCATGGTAAGGAATTTGAAAACTCATTGTTTGATCAATTCTGTGAAAAGGAAGGTATATCACATGAATATTCAGCACCTAAGACACCTCAGCAGAATGGCATTGCCGAAAGGAAAAACAGAACCCACCAAGAGATGGCAAGGGTTATGTTAAGCTCCAAAAATATTGCAAGATTTTGGGCTGAGGCTTTAAATACTGCATGTCACATATCCAATAGGGTATATTTAAGAAAAGGTTCTACTATGACATCCTATGAAATTCTAATGGGAAAGAGGCCTAACCTCAAATATTTTCATATTTTTGGATGCATATGTTATGTTTTGAATGACAGGATGCAGTTGGCTAAGTTTGATTCAAAAAGCGATAAGTGTTTATTTCTTGGATATGCTTTGAATAGTCGAGCTTATCGTGTGTTTAACTTGAGAACTAGAACTATCATTGAATCTATTAATGTGGTATTTGATGATTATGCTGATCTGAAGGGGAAAACAATTGAAGACAATATTGATGATATGCTAGATACTGTCTCTTCACAAACTGATTCCAGTGTTGTCAATAGTGTTGTCCCTCCTGAAAAATCACCCAGCACAACACTGAGTCCAACACTAAATATGAATGAATAGAGTACAGAAGAACAGGATGATTTTGAAGATGAAATACGAGATGCTGGACATGATGTACCTAGCAAAATTCAGAAAAACCATCCTACTTCACAAATCATAGGAGATGCACAAGGAATGATGCAGACCTGAAGAAAGGAAAAAGTTGATTATCGAAAGATGAGTGGGTTAGTGTGCATGACTTCCGCATGCTCTCAGGTAAGACATTCTTGCTTTGTGTCTAGTATTGAACCAAAAAATGTTGGTGAGGCTTTAAAAGACGAGTTTTGGGTCAATGCTATGCATGATGAACTTGAAAAATTTGTTAGGAATGATGTGTGGATCTTAGTTCCTCCACCTGATCATAGTAATATAATTAGAACAAAGTGGATTTTTAAGAACAAAACTGATGAATCAGGAAATATTGTGAGGAATAAGGCGAGGTTGGTAGCTCAAGGGTATACACAAGTTGAGGGGGTGGACTTTGATGAAACCTTCGCTCCTGTAGCCCGAATAGAATCCGTTAGATTATTGTTGGCTATTGCATGTCACATGAAAATGAAAATTTTTCAAATGGATGTAAAAAGCGCATTTTTGAATGGAATTTTGAGTGAAGAAGTTTATGTAAGACAACCTAAGGGATTCGAAGATCCACATCATCTTGATCATGTTTATAAATTGAAGAAGGCCTTATATGGATTGAAACAAGCACCTCGTGCTTGGTATGGAAGGCTCACGGAGTATTTGCTTGACATTGGATTCAAAAGAGGTGAGGTAGATAAAACACTTTTTGTTCAAAAAGTACAAGGTAACATTCTTATCTGTCAAATCTATGTTGATGACATAATTTTCTGTGCTTCATCTCAAAAACTTGTAAATGATTTTGTTGAAAGCATGACTGCTACCTTTGAAATGAGCATGGTAGGTGAGTTGAATTACTTTCTAGGATTACAAGTGAAACAAATGAGTGATGGAATCTTTTTATGTCAAAGCAAATATGCTAAGAATTTGGTGAAAAGGTTTTGTACTGATCATGCTAGATATATGAAAACACCAATGGGAACTAATGAAAAACTGTGCAAAGATAGTGTTGCTGACAGTGTTGACAACACTTTGTATAGAAGCATAATTGGAAGTCTGTTGTATCTAAGTGCAAGTCAACCTGATATTATGTTCAGTGTGTGTTTGTGTGCCCGATATCAATCTGATCCTAAAGTTACACATATGAAAGTTGTAAAACAAATTTTGAAGTATGTTGCAGGCACTTTAGACTTAGGGTTATGGTACACTGAAGAAACCAATAATAATTTGGTAGGCTATAGTGATGCTGATTGGGCAGGAGATGTTGATGAGAGAAAAAGCACCACGGGTGGTTGTTTTTATTTGGGTAACAACTTGGTTTCATGGTACAGTAGGAAGCAGAACTGTGTGTCACTTTCCACTGCTGAATCCGAATATGTGGCAGCGGGAAGTTGTTGTTCTCAATTAATTTGGATGAATCAAATGCTACAAGACTATGGTCTTAAAAGTGAAACACCAATTGTGTACTGTGACAACTCAAGTGCTATAGATATATCAAAAAACCCAGTACAACACTCTCGAACTAAACACATTGACATAAGACATCACTTCATTCGAGATTTAGTTGAGAAGGACATGATCCATATGGAGTTTGTCGGGACCAATAACCAACTGACCGATATTTTTACAAAAGCATTAAACTTCGAGAGATTCTCCAGTCTTAGGAAATCTCTCAACATGTGTTCTTTATAAGCACTCACGGTTGCTGTCCTTAAGTGTTGCCAACACTGACGGACAACACCAAACATGTATGTGCATTTTTAGGACTTTAGGCATACTGCATATTCATAATGTTCTATGTTTTGCACTGTTTGATAATACTGACTGACACTTTGTAGTTCTTCTGTCAAAGTTATTTTTAGATCACACTTGCCATGAAAATATGCTTTAAACCACAAAGTAGTTGAGAGATGTTCGTGTATTTCATGATCTTGTCCCATGTGAAAAGTGGTTTTAAAAAATTTAAAAAGCATGGTTTGATAAAATTTCAGTGACCAATGTCTTGAAAATCAAACTAAAATCGGAAGAAAATTGGAAAAAGCTACCTAAGAGTGTCCAATGAAGACCGTTCTTTTAGTGTGCAGGCTACCACATCTGAATCAAAATAAAAAAAAGAAAAACATGGCTCTGGAAGTGTGACAAAATTCAAAATTATTTTGAAGACTAAAGTGTTGTTGGGAAGTGTTTCCAATACTGGTGCTTAACACGTTCTGCAAACACTTTGCATGCATCATTTTTGATCTAATATCATTACATTCTGTTTTAAACATAAATTAGGTCATGCATTTTGCATTTATTGTGATCATATCGTGCTCAGGGTTAAAAGTTCAAAGACGAACAAAAATTGGAAAAATTGCCCAACTTGTTGAAAATTGATTTGATTAAGATTGAATATGGTTCAGTGGCGTTAAAACTCGATGTGAAGTTATTTATTTTGGAAAATATTGATTTATTCTTAAGTGAGAGTTTCAGGGTATCCTTAATTAATCAAATTTAATTTCCTTAATTGGAGAGATTTTTTACCCATTGAAGTTTTGTTACCGTTAGGGGGAGATTCTTAGTCTGATATGAGAGATAGGGGCTTTTGATTTTTTTACCGTTTGAACCCCATATCCCTATATATTTCTAAGCACTGTAGAAATTGATCTTATCGTCTTCAATCTTTTCTAACTCTCTCTGCAAAAATTCTCTGAAACCCTTAATTCCTAAATTGTTTATAATGGCAGGAAAAGCTTTCGATTCGCATGATATACGATCGGAGATGGGTTATCAAGAGGAAGACAAGCTTTCGGAGCTATCTTCTGATCCTATTCTCTCGATTGTACCTGTTGCCATTCAACCTACACCATTGAAATAAATTTCTCCAGGAGAACCCGGGAACGAAATCGACCTTGAGAATCCTCCTGATTTCTCAGTATTGAATCGTGTGTTCCCAACACAGCCAATAGCGAGAAAGTCAAAGTGCCAAGCGGGCTTCAACCCCGATTTAACTACCAATAAGAGATTTTGTGGTAAGGGGGAGACTTCACGTCCTATTTTGGATGATCCAAATTTCTCATCTGGAGATGATTCTGCGGATCAGAATTTTGAGGTGGTTGCTAGGACAAAAATCATTATTGCTGAAAATGCCAAATCAAAGAAAGGAGTTTCGTCTAGTGGTGATGATTCTTCTGATGAAATTTCTACTGATGTGGCTTCTACTGAGAAAGAGTCATCTAGTGCTGCTGTTGCTGATGATACCACAAAGCCAACCACAGAGGCTCCAGTGTCTACTGATGAGGAAATTTCACTGGCCACTTTCATGGCGAATATTCGGAAAACCAAGGCTAAATCAGTTGCACCTTCACAAGTTCCATCTGATGGTGATGAACCAGATGCTGAAATGTTTCAAGAGTTTGAGAATAACCGGCCTCAGGAGTCTGATAGTTCATCTTCTTAGAGTTTTGAGGAATAAGACTATGAGGATGCTGCTTCTGATGGTTCTGGAAGTTCTGAGAAACAAGCTGCTGATGACAGTGTTGCCAACACTGATGACAACACTGCTGCTGAATCTGACTCTGATATTGATCCTGCTAAGGCATACAATATTCAGTTTTATTCAAAGGAATCTGCTGATGAATGGGAAGCTCTGTCTGGAAAAGACTGTTGGGAAGAAAGAAATATTGATGAAGTGTCCTTCAAAAAGAAGAACTTGGTGACTTTCTTGAAACAACAGAATTTATTTTCTACTGTCACCACTGCCGGACCATTTTCAAGAAGAGCTGTGTTAGAATTTTACTACAATCTGAACATGAAGACTGGAGATGAAGAATCATTTAAGTTTGGAAGAGTGTACATCCGAGGAAAGGTGTATGATTTTATTCCTGTTTTGATCAATGAGCACTACAATACTCCTGATGTCGATGACGATGCAGTTACTGAGGATATTGATCAAGTCACTAAGGTGATCACTGGAGGGATGGTTCAAAAATTTCCACTGCACCAAGACAGGTTGTCAGCTGCAAAGCTTACTTCTTTCTTTTCTGTGCTTCACAAAATTGCGATCAGGAATTGGATGCCATCTACCAATACAACAGTGGTAACTAAGCCACAAGCCCTTGCGCTGTTTGCCATTGGTACTCAAGCTCCTTTGGACTTTGGAAATTTGGTGTTTGAAAATATTATGACCTTTCGAGAAGGTGGTTGGAAAGCAACTAAGTTTCCGTTTCCTTCATTGATCTATGGTATGCTGGAATCTCAAGGCTTCACGAAAGAGGATGATGAAGAATTGATTGGAGAAGATGAGCTTATCAAGATCGTACCTAGTTTGCTGAAAGGAAATAGGATGATTGATCTACCATGGACTGGTGCTGTACCCAGTGTCCCCAACACTAAGTCTGTTCCACCTATGACTATTCATAACACTGCTGTGATTATGTTGAACTCTACTGCAATTCGTGCTCAAATGGCTCATGCTGAACTGAAAATTGCACAAGCCAAAGCTGATCTCGAGTACTATGAAGCCTTAATGGCTGAGTACAGGACTAAACTTGGAATACCAGGGCCCTCTGGACAAAAAGGGGGAGTAGGATCAAGTGCTGATCAAGCTGAAGATGAGGAAGATGATTAGTAGTGGTTGATCGTAATTGGTTTTAGGATTTTTTTTTCTTATCCTTATCTTTTATTTTTGTTATTTTGCTCTGAGTTAGTAATATTTTTCTGAGTTGATTAGGTTGTGCTCCTTATTATTCTCTGATATGATATTAAACTATTTGCTACTCTGATCTAGTAAGTGTTGAGAGTTGGTGTTGCCAACACAATCACACAACACTGTGTTCTGAGATGATTAAATTCAGGGGGAGCTTTAGTTGCATAAGATAGGGGGAGTTATTTGCACTTATGTGTGTTTTGTCCAGAAAGGCAAAAAGGGGGAGTTTGAAAGAACATGTTGTGCACATGTCTTTTAAATTATTTTCTTATTGCATTCAATTTCTATATTTATAGTTTTGTCTTTCTTAGAACAAGTTTTAAATTTGGTAATATCAGATATATCTTGATTCGAAATATGTGATTCTGGTGATATATTGTTTCCATTCTTTGTAGGATCTTATTTATGGAAATATATTGAAGATCTATTTATAGGAGTGCTTGAACCGATCAGAATGTGAAAGAACAAGAGAGACAACTATCGAGAAAGTAAGAGAGAAGAGAGTAAAACATAGAGAGCAAAATACATAGAGAATTACTGCAGAAATTCTGAGCGTTGAAGATAGATTGTTGAAGAATTTTTGGAGTGTTCATCGTTGCTACGTTGTGTTGCCGAGTAGTGTTGGAAACACTGAAGAACACACGAGTGAAGTGTTGTTTTGAAAGTGGATCTTTGGTGTTTGTTTTTTGGCTTAGAACTTCCTATTGGTTTATTATCATAGTTCTTACTAGTTTTTAGGAAGTCATTTATTTTCTCAAACTGTTGAGAAAAGTAGTTTTTCGTAAAACAATCTCTAGTTGATTTTTGTAAACTGATTTGATTTTCTAGTGATTATTTCGCCATGAGGCATTGTACAAGTACATAGTAATTGTGCATAATTATTTTTGTGTTATTTACTTTTACTGTTAGTTAATTATTCTGCTGCATAGTGTTATCGTGAAGTGTTGACAACACTGAAAGATAACACACACTCAAAAAGTTTTCTGGTATTTCTGTGATTTCATACTGTCCAAACCTTACATGGAAGTCGACAAGCAAACTTTGACAACGACATAATCAAATCACTCTGATATCATTGCAATGCATGGAATAAGCCGAGAATGTATATGGTTGAGTTCTGTAACCCAACATATTCAAAAATCATGTGGATTGGCAACAACGAAAGATAGCCCGACGACTATTTTTGTCAATATTATTATTATTATTATTATTGGCAAGATTTCAATTTTTTTTTTTTTTGGAAAACTAAGGATTGTGATGAGATTTTTCAAACTTTGCAAAAGTTACAATCATGTTATATATAGTTATAGAAAATGAAATATGAGACCAATTCATCTTCAAAATGTCAAGGAAAATGTAAGCATAAATTATTGTGCGTACGGACTTTTATATTATTGAAAAATGAGTTTTTAAGGTTATTTTTTAAACAATTATTTTACAATACACAATATTTTTTTACAAGGATATACCATATCTATGCTATTTATCAAGTTTGAAAAACATGGAATAACTTGCCACATCACTACAACCGACCATCCATCGATCAATCATTCTTGGAGAAATCCACCAGTCCGTTTTCCACTTTGATCCCACAATCTTCCTCACACAACCAAAGTTCAATTAACTTAACGGTGAAACCACGTAATAATCGTTGTGTGGTTGGAAAATAAAAAATATACATGAATTATTTAAACTCACTCTCAACTCTGCACTAACATTTAACTAACTAAACAACAAAAATATTCGTAGTAGTCGGTTTGAAAACCCAGTGTAAAGATGAGCTTACACTTGATTCATCAGCCTGTTGTCCCTCTGAGGTCGGTTGCTCGAATAAATTCAAGTTCTCCCCAGCTCCGATGTGTCCCAAAAGGCTTGCCTATTGGGTGGGGTTGATTCATGAGTTTATAACTAACTCTTTATTATTTTAATATTTCAATGTGGAATATCGAGGTCGCCCCTTCCGCTACGCCGACTCTCAACAAGAGCACCAAATGTTAGGTTATAAACCCATGAGGTGTCCATCCCAAAAGGCTTGCCTATTGGGTGGGGTTGCCTCATGATTTTATAACTAACTCTTTATTAGTTTAATATTTCAATGTGGGATATCGTAACAGTTTTTCTAGCTCTGTCCCAGCTCTGATCTCCTTCAAGTCCCCGTGAGTTTTCTCAAATGCAATTTCTATTCTCGATTGGAGTGGGAACACAAATATTTCATAAGGAAGCAGGGGTATAATAGTAATAACCAGTTAGGGAGCTATGAAAATACAATATATTGTACCAGGTAGTGCAGACCAAAAACAAATACACGGGGAATGAATCCAATTGAAAGATTGGGTAGAGGGATTTAAGCCCAATTAACCCTTAAAAGAATGGAAGAGAGAATAGAAACCAATATTAATCGACCTTAATTTCATGGAATTTACAAGAATTGAAAATATTAAAAAAAAATTTAACTCGCTGGAGATAGACAGATGTCAAGAGCGGCGCTAAGAGAAGGCCACAAAAGTGGAGAGATAAGTGGAGAGATCTTCTTGGACCGCAATAAACTAATAATAATGTCACACCCGAGGCTGAGGATGTTAAGCTAGCGTGCTGTTGTTTAGTTCAATAAAATCCCTATTGTTCAGGATGATATTATTTGTTTTTCCAGTCTTTCCATTTTTGTAGGAATCGTTGCTTGTTTCTTGTTTGGTTTGTTAGTAAGCTATTTTTATATAGCTGATGGACTTTTACAGTAATAATGCAGAGAACATCTTTTCTCTCAAATCTTGTATTTAAATTTTGTTCTAAACATTATCATTTGGCATTAGATCCTCGAGGGGCCTGATTACATTTGGAAGCTGCAGTCTTTCAAAATATGACGGCGGAAGGATCATTTGTTCAACAAGCAGTCCCTCAATTTGATGGGCATTATGATCACTTGGCAATGCTCATGGAGAATTTTCTGCGTTCAAAGGAATATTGGGGCATAATAGAGAATGGAGTTCCTGCGGCAGCAGATGGAGCTCTTCTCACATAAACGCAGAGAAAGAATATTGATGATCAAAAGCTGAAAGATTTGAAGGCAAAAAACTATCTATTTCAAGCTTTGGATCGTTCAGTCCTGGAAACAATCCTCAACACTGATACATCAAAGAACATATGGGATTCTATGAGACAGAAATACCAAGGGACAACTCGAGTCAAGCGTGCTTTGTTGCAAACACTACGAAAAGAATTCGAAATTATCCATATGCAGGAAGGAGAATCGGTGAACAAGTACTTTGTGTTGGAGAACGCGGTTTTCAGATCAAACAAGATTGATACCCGGTGCAGCGGAAGTTTAAAAATATTTATTATATGGAACGATTCCATATTGGGTATCAAATCTTTACGATTAAATTGTGTGTGTAAAAATTTAAATAACAATTATAAATTTTTACCTTTAATCTCGAATCGAGATTCTGGACACCAACAGATTTCTCTGCTCTTGTTGTATATCCCTGGAACTGATGGACGAACTGTTCTTCAATCAGGTCCACGAACAGAGATTTAATCCCTCTTATAGATTGCACTAGAAAATCTATCAGAAGATTTCTACGAAGAGATTAACGAATTTGATCCGTTAAACCAGACTGTAATTCAAAATCACAGGCTGGATTTTTCTGTCAGACAGAGGGTAGGGGGCGGCCACTTTTTAGAAAAATACTTAGGGTTTTTGAAAATTGTGACCTGTTGTGTGTTATTTCTATACTGCAATAACTTATTTATAATGTAGGCCACTAACAGCTTAGGGCCCATTAGTCATAAGTTCAGGCCGGACAAGCAAAGCCCGCATGTTCAGAAATTAATATAAAATTCATCGTGACTCCGATTGATAAACCGATTTCACCAATGTGCACAGAAACCATTTCTGCACCTTTTAAAGTCAAGATAAATTTTTCTGAATCCGAATTCAGTGATTTCCAAAAATGGTCATCCCTATGTCATTTTAGGAAATCTTACTCCTCTACTCTTAAATAAGAAGTCCAACTTCTTCGTTCATTAAATTTAACTCTTTAAATTTAACTATCTCAACAGGGATTAAAAATCCATTACACTGTGTGACCCTCAATGGTTCAGGGATACAGCTAGCCGTGGGCTCACAACTCCTTGTGACTCGGAACAACAATTTCCGACTTGCCCATCGAATCATGGTATGAGCGCCTAGCAACATCGCCCCATGATTTCCTAGGTATCACTGATAGTGCCTACAAGAACCAGTAGATTTTGGTTAGCGTACAGTACGGTCCCTTCATCCATATATCCCGATCGAATCAACAACCATTGGTATATCGAGAGTCGCTCGAGATTCGATAACTATGCAATGCATCTTGAAGATCAAATAGTGACATCGCATGTGCTACTAAGAAACCATTTCTTAAATCACATCATGTACTCTGGCCAGAGATTCGTCACACTAATATCTCCTCAGATCGCATAGGCTATCCACACTCGCAAGTATGTGGTGAATCCTTGACAACAAAGCATCGACTCCTACATGTGTTGTAACTGTACCCAATCCCGACACCTGATGACCCCAATAGAGTCGGTAAACGAGTCAAAGCACAGTACTAGCATATAGAGTCTCAATGATGTCTCAAGTAGTAAGGACTAATGGTGTACAACCAAAACCGCGGACTATATCCACTCGATAAGTGATAACCACTTGGAAAGTTCGGATAGGGTAGTTCGATCATTCATCATATGAATATCCATTTGCATGCTTTGAACATCTCTATGTTCTTACCAATGAAACGTGGTACTCCGCATCGCAAATGCTAGTCTCAAACTCGAGCGATCCTTATCCTTATTATCGGACGGCTCAATCGACTAGGAACAGTTTAGAATATACAGTGACTATAAGATGTGTTTCATGATAGACATCTCCATGTTCTACCACATCTTACATACACTATAGTATATTCAAGGTATTTATCAAAACAACAATAGTATATCACAATATAACAATATGAAGAAAGATAAAGTCATTGCCATTAATAAAAGTGTAAATTATATTAAACAAAAGATTGTTTATACAAAGAGTCATCAAAGCCCTTAGCCACAAGTTGGCTCACTGGGCACCCACTCTTTCAATCTCCCACTTGCCCTATAGCCAACTAGTCATACTACGTAGACCCATTGCTTCGCGATGTTTGTCAAATAATGGTCCTGGAAAGGGCTTAGTAAGTGGATCAGCGATATTGTCTGCAGAGGCCACTCTTTCGACAGTAATGTCTCCTCTTTCCACAATCTCCCGGATGATGTGGTATTTCCTCAGTACGTGTTTGGATCTTTGATGAGACCTTGGTTCCTTTGCCTGAGCAACGGCCCCCGTGTTGTCACAGTACACCGGGACTGGACCAACAACTTCAGGAATGACGCCCAACTCTTGGACGAAATTCCTCATCCAAACGGCCTCTTTAGCAGCAGCTGATGCTGCAATGTATTCAGCTTCAGTGGTGGAATCCGCTGTGGTGTCCTGCTTGGAACTCTTCCAAGAGACAGCACCGCCATTGAGCATGAACACAAATCCAGAGGTTGACTTCGAGTCATCCACGTCACTTTGGAAGCTAGAGTCGGTATAGCCTTCCAATTTTAGTTCTCTTCCTCCATATACCATGAACATATTCTTAGTCCTTCGTAAGTACTTAAGAATGTCCTTCACGGCTTTCCAATGCATTTGACCGGGATTAGCTTGATATCTGCTCGTGACACTCAGAGCAAATGCTACATCCGGTCTGGTAGATATCATCCCATACATGATACTACCTATGGCTGACGCATATGGTACATGTGTCATTTTCTCTATCTCTTCATCAGTCTTGGGACACATAGACTTGGATAGAGAAACTCCATGACACATGGGTAGATGTCCTCTCTTGGACCCATCCATTGAAAACCGTTTCAATATGGTGTCGATGTAGGTTGATTGAGTGAGTCCTATCATTCTCTTAGATCTATCTCTATAGATCTAAATCCCAAGAATATAGGATGCCTCACCCAAATCCTTCATCAAGAATCTACCTGATAACCATATCTTTGTTGACTGCAACATCCCTACATCATTCCCAATGAGTAGGATGTCATCAACATAAAGTACTAAGAATGTCACAGCATCCTTAACTACTTTCTTGTACACGCATGGTTCCTCCGGATTCTTGATGAAACCAAAATCTTTTATTGTTTCATCAAATTTTTGGTTCCAATTTCTTGATGCTTGTTTTAGACCATAAATTGATCTCTGAAGCTTGCATACCTTATGCTCGCTTCCCATGGATGTGAACCCCTCAGGCTGCTTCATATAGATCTCTTCCTTAATGTCTCCATTAAGAAAAGCAGTCTTCACATCCATTTGCCATATCTCATAGTCATACCATGCAGCTATGACAATAAGGATTCTTATGGACTTGAACATTGCAACTGGTGAAAAGGTTTCATCATAGTCAACTCCTTGTCTTTGAGTATAACCTTTCGCCACCAATCGCGCCTTGTAGGTTAATACCTTACCATCAGGCCCAAGCTTTCTCTTGTAGATCCATTTACACCCTATTGGAACAATTCCATCGGGAGGATCTACTAAAGACCAAACTTGGTTTGTATGCATCGAATCTATTTCCGACTGCATAGCTTCAAGCCATAAATTTGAATCCGCATCAGAAATTGCTTCCTTGAAGTTTCTTGAATCACATCCAACATCGGGTTCACCTTGATCCCCTTCAAGAAGAAGACCATATCGAATAGGAGGTCTAGAAGTCCTCTCGGATCTTCTAGGTACAGCCGTGTCCAGCAATGGTTCCTGAGGTGTAGGATCGTTATTTTGTATTTTGGGTTCTTCTCGAATTTCTTCGAGTTCCATCATCTCGCCTTTCTTATCCAATAAGAACTCCTTCTCCAAGAAGGTGGCATTCCTTGAAACAAACACCTTTGTTTCAGCAGGATAATAGAAATAATATCCGATTGAATTCTTCGGATACCCTACAAAATAACATAAGCTGGATCGACTATCCAACTTATCTCCCACTGTCCGCTTCACGTAAGCAGGACATCCCCAAATCCTCAAGTACGAATACTTAGGAGCTTTGCCATTCCATAACTCGTATGGTGTTTTGTCCACTGCTTTAGTGTGGACGTTGTTCAACAACAATACCGCCGTTTCAAGCGCATAGCCCCAAAACGAAGGTGGAAGCTCAGTGAAGCTCATCATGGATCGAACCATGTCCAACAAAGTTCGATTACGACGCTCCGATACACCATTAAGCTGTGGTGTCATAGGAGGAGTCCACTGAGAGAGAATCCCATTCTCTTTTAGATAGTCCAAAAACTCGGTACTCAAGTATTCTCCACCTCGATCCGATCGAAGTGCTTTAATACTTTTACCTAGCTTGTTTTCTACTTCAGCCTTGAATTCTTTGAACTTTTCAAATGCTTCAGACTTATGTTTCATTAAATATAAATACCCATACCTTGAATAATCATCAGTAAAGGTAATGAAGTAGGTGTGGCCATATTGAGTCCCAACTCTAAATGGACCACAAACATCTGTATGGATCAAATCCAACAGATTTTGACTACGCTCAGGTTTCCCCTTAAAAGGAGATTTAGTCATTTTTCCTTTTAGGCAGGATTCACAAGTAGGTAGAGAGTTAATATCAGACATATCAAACATGCCCTCTCCCACTAGCTTGTTCATCCTCCTTGAGGAAATATGACCTAGCCTAGCGTGCCAAAGGTTTGCCGGGTTTTGGCTATCAATTTTCCTTTTGTTTGTTGTTGCCGGTTTATCAACATAATTTATTGGAACGTCTTTTAGTTTTAAGTTGTATAGATCGTTTTCAAGTTGTCCATTTCCAATCAAACGTTCATTCTTGTAAATATTGAAAATCCCATTCACAAAATTGCAAGAATAACCATCTCTATCAAGCATAGAAACAGAAATAATGTTTTTAATCAAATCCGGAACAAATAAAACATCTCTTAAAAGTAACTTAAAACCGTTCTGCAAAATTAAATAAACATCTCCCACGGCTTTTGCTTCAACTCTGGAACCATTTCCGAGCCTCAGCTGGGTCTCACCCATCCTAAGCCTGCGACTTCTTGTCATCACCTGCAAATCATTGCAAATGTGAGATCCACATCCGGTATCCAATACCCAAGAAGTAGTATTAAGTGAAACATTTATTTCAATATAGAACATACCCTTTGCAGTTCGCAACTGCTCTAGATATTCCTTGCAGTTACGCTTCCAATGACCGGGCTTCTTGCAGTAATGGCAAACATCCTTGGATTTTTCCATGTTTGAAGCTTTTGTCTTGTACTTCTTCTCGGGTTTGATTTTCTTGGGTGGGGCAGAACGTTTCTTACCCTTCGTACTTGGCCCCTTCTTAGCAGAAGAAGAGGAGCCCACCAAGAAAGCCGGTTTATCCTTCTTTAATGTGGATTCATATGTCACAAGCATATTGACCATCTCTTCAAGGGAGGCCTCTATCTTGTTCATATTGAAATTTACCACAAATCCGTCAAACGAAGAAGGAAGAGACAGAAGTAGTAAGTCCACGTTGAGTTCATGCTCCAACACCAAATCAAGGGTTACCAACTTCTGTATGAGCCAAATCACTCGTACCCCATGATCACGGACCGAAGTCCCTTCACGCATGCGACACGTCATTAGCTCCTTTACAGTAGCGAACCTTTCAGCCCTCGATTGAGCCCCAAAAAGTTCCTTGAACGTGAATGTCAGCAGCATTCACGGTATCCTCAAATCGCCTCTGGAGTTCATCAGACATCGAGGCTTGCATATAGAATTTGGTCTTGATATCATGGTCCCACCATGTATCAAGCTTGGCTAACTCCTCCGGACTTACGTCAGCTGGTGCTTCCTTCGGAGGAGATTTCTCTAACACGTAGAGCATCTTCTCCGAAGTCAAGACAATCTTCAACTTACGGAACCATTCCGTATAGTTTGCGCCAGTCAACTTATTTTGTTCGAGGATCGAGAAAAGTGGATTACGCGAATTCATTGTATGAAATACTGAAAAGAAACAGACAAATATCAGTGATTGTTTAAGCAATTTACTAAGACATAAAATAGGCGAAATTTATTTTATGAATCTCACTCCCACTATTTTAACGATTTCACTTCCCTCTAGTGAAAACGGGAAACTGTTTTCCTTAGTGAGAACATGAAGTCCAATTGACAAACTTATAGTCCCGAATAATATCAGCCAACCATAACTTTCAAAAGGTAGAGCCCAATTGCTTCCAAAGCAACCTCCACGTTTTTACCTCATGTCCAATAAGGGCCCAATAATATGACGCCGATTATTGTGACATGTCAAGATGACCCATCAATATTAAGTTGTGATGGACGGTCGCCATGTGGATCCCCCAATAATATGAGCCGATCCCATGGGAGTTCCACCCAACTTACAACATGTGTCGATCCAATGTACAGCTTTCCGACGAACGGGCCCCCCCAATAATATGAGCCGGACCGTATCCGCGGGTAGCATCTCATACATTGATCGTTGATGGAAGGTAGGAACATTTAAACAAATTTAAATTTCCTTTATTTATCTTGATATCAATTTTAAATCATATTTAAAATGAGGGATTTTTAATTATAAAAATTTGTCTCATCATTTTTTAAAATTTTGTATGCTTGTCGGATTCACACAATTTTGTCTAAAACATGCATACAACTATAATATCACATATTATATAGGATGATCGATTCCATTTCTAATCGACCCGTGGTTGCCAATCACGAGTCTTAGTCCAATCCTAAATAATATGCAGTATGCAATGCAATCCTATTACATTTGCTTCCAATTTACATTTCTTCTGTCTTTATTGTCTGCTGGGCCCACCTCCATCTTCAAATCTTGATCTCCCACTAAATCTAATGTATTTACAATAAATAACAATGACAAGTAGGGGATACATTTTTAAGGGGTGGGAACGGGCCATAAACCAAGCCCACTTTTATTACATATGACATTCATATTGGGCCATAAACCAGGCCCATTAATAAAACCAACAACAATAAAACAAATGTAAATTCCTAACATACACCTACAAAATTGGTCATGGCAATCGATCATCCTTATCCAATAACATTTAATTCAAAATTAATTTATTGGATAACATGCAATGGCAATTTAAATTTAAAAAGATAAAATCATATCTCATACATAAAATCTTATTTTACATATAAAATCATATTTTATCTTTTTATCAAATAAAATCATATTTTATCTATAAAATCCAATTTTATACATAAAATCATATTTTACTCAATATATCCATAAGATCATATCTTATCATCAATTGTACCAAAAATTAATTAATTTCAAAATTCAATTAAAGGATAAAATATTAAAATTTTCCAAAAAATTCAAATTTATCCAAAAATCAATTTTAAAATTTTCGGACTCGAACAATTCGATCCGACGCCTCGTGGACCAATCAAAACAATTTTCGATCGGACCAAAAATAGAATTTTAACATATTAAAATTTAATTTAAAAAATTAAAAATAATTTTTCCCGCGGGCCGCCCGGGACGTTCCCGGGCCGGGCAGCCCGGCTGCCCCTAGGGCAGCGACGATCGCTGCCCATCGGCATGCGCAGCGCCCAGCGCTGCGCCGGGCAGCGCCGTGCGCTGCCCGGGGCAGCGACCATCTCTGCCCCTCCCGGGCAGCGATTGGGTTTTTGCCCGAAAAAAAATATTTTTATTTTTAAAATATTTATTTTGTTTCAAAAACTGAGGCCTAAAAATTTTTTGTACAATCGATTAATTTAATCGCTTGATCTGAGCAACCTGGCTCTGATACCACTATTGGAGAACGCGGTTTTCAGATCAAACAAGATTGATACCCGGTGCAGCGGAAGTTTAAAAATATTTATTATATGGAACGATTCCATATTGGGTATCAAATCTTTACGATTAAATTGTGTGTGTAAAAATTTAAATAACAATTATAAATTTTTACCTTTAATCTCGAATCGAGATTCTGGACACCAACAGATTTCTCTGCTCTTGTTGTATATCCCTGGAACTGATGGACGAACTGTTCTTCAATCAGGTCCACGAACAGAGATTTAATCCCTCTGATAGATTGCACTAGAAAATCTATCAGAAGTTTTCTACGAAGAGATTAACGAATTTGATCCGTTAAACCAGACTGTAATTCAAAATCACAGGCTGGATTTTTCTGTCAGACAGAGGGTAGGGGGCGGCCACTTTTTAGAAAAATACTTAGGGTTTTCGAAAATTGTGACCTGTTGTGTGTTATTTCTGTACTGCAATAAATTATTTATAATGTAGGCCACTAACAGCTTAGGGCCCATTAGTCATAAGTTCAGGCCCGACAAGCAAAGCCCGCATGTTCAGAAATTAATATAAAATTCATCGTGACTCCGATTGATAAACCGATTTCACCAATGTGCACAGAAACCATTTCTGCACCTTTTAAAGTCAAGATAAATTTTTCTGAATCCGAATTCAGTGATTTCCAAAAATGGCCATCCCTATGTCATTTTAGGAAATCTTACTCCTCTACTCTTAAATAAGAAGTCCAACTTCTTCGTTCATTAAATTTAACTCTTTAAATTTAACTATCTCAACGGGGATTAAAAATCCATTACACTGTGTGACCCTCAATGGTTCAGGGATACAGCTAGCCGTGGGCTCACAACTCCTTGTGACTCGGAAAAATAATTTCCGACTTGCCCATCGAATCATGGTATGAGCGCCTAGCAACATCGCCCCATGATTCCCTAGGTATCACTGATAGTGCCTACAAGAACCAGTAGATTTTGGTTAGCGTACAGTACGGTCTCTTCATCCATATATCCCGATCGAATCAACAACCATTGGTATATCGAGAGTCGCTCGAGATTCGATAACTATGCAATGCATCTTGAAGATCAAATAGTGACATCGCATGTGCTACTAAGAAACCATTTCTTAAATCACATCATGTACTCTGGCCAGAGATTCGTCACACTAATATCTCCTCAGATCGCATAGGATATCCACACTCGCAAGTATGTGGTGAATCCTTGACAACAAAGCATCGACTCCTACATGTGTTGTAACTGTACCCAATCCCGACACCTGATGACCCCAATAGAGTCGGTAAACGAGTCAAAGCACAGTACTAGCATATAGAGTCTCAATGATGTCTCAAGTAGTAAGGACTAATGGTGTACAACCAAAACCGCGGACTATATCCACTCGATAAGTGATAACCACTTGGAAAGTCCGGATAGGGTAGTTCGATCATTCATCATATGAATATCCATTTGCATGCTTTGAACATCTCTATGTTCCTTACCAATGAAACGTGGTACTCCGCATCGCAAATGCTAGTCTCAAACTCGAGCGATCCTTATCCTTATTATCGGACGGCTCAATCGACTAGGAACAGTTTAGAATATACAGTGACTATAAGATGTGTTTCATGATAGACATCTCCATGTTCTACCACATCTTACATACACTATAGTATATTCAAGGTCTTTATCAAAACAACAATAGTATATCACAATATAACAATATGAAGAAAGATAAAGTCATTGCCATTAATAAAAGTGTAAATTATATTAAACAAAAGATTGTTTATACAAAGAGTCATCAAAGCCCTTAGCCACAAGTTGGCTCACTGGGCACCCACTCTTTCACTTTGCTCCGACTCTTACCATTGCTAATAAGATGAAAGTAAATGGTGAAAGCAAAGGAGATGTTGCTGTCATAGAAAAGATTTTGAGATCCATGCATGACTCCAAAATTTGATTATGTTGTGTGTTCAATTGAGGAGTCCAGAGATATCAACTCGCTAACCATTGATGAGTTGCAAAGCAGCCTGCTTGTACATGATCAATGTATGAGGACTCATACTGGAGAAGAACAAGCTCTGAAAATAACTCATAGAGATCACACAGGAGGCAGGGGTCGAGGTCGTGGATATTTTAGGGGAAGAGGACGAGGATGAAGCAGACAAAGCTTTGACAAATCCACTGTGGAATGCTAACGTTGTCACAAGTTGGGACATTTTCAAGGGAATGTCCAAACAAGGAGGAAGAAAATTACGCAAAAACTCAAGAAGAAATGCTTTTAATGGCACAAGTAGATATGAATAAAGCTAACAATGAAGATTTATGGTTCTTTGACTCTTGATGCAGCAATCATATGTGCGGAAAAATGGAATACTTCTCAAAAATGGATGAAAATTTCAGAGATTCGGTAACACTCGGCAACAACTCCATCATGGCAGTATTAGGGAAGGGAAATGTCAGGTTACAGGTGCATGGAGTAGCTCATATTATCACTGGAGTGTTCTATGTACCAGATCTGAAGAGCAATCTATTGAGTATTGGGCAACTGCAGGAAAAAGGGGCTTACTATTCAGTTTCAACATTGCCGATATAAGATGTTTCACTATAAAAAAGGTTTGATAATGGATAAAAAGATGACTGCAAATCGAATGTTTGTGCTGCATGCCATCTCGCAACCGTCACAATCTATTTGCTTCAGCACCATCACTGATGATTTGGGGCAGCTTTGGCATCACAGATATGGACACCGAGTTTTATGGGCCTCAAAACTCTTATGCAAAAGAACATGGTAAATGATTTACCTTCATTTCAGTCTCCTTCAAGGGCATTTCAACACTGTCTGATAGGCAAACAACAAAGAGACTCTTTTCCAAAAAGAAGCACCTGGAGAGCTACCAAAATTCTTCAGCTTGTACATGCTAATATTTGTGGACCAATCAAACCTCTCTCCAACAGCAAGAAAAGGTATTTGCTTACCTTTACAGATGATTTTAATCGAAAAACATGGGTTTTATTTTTAACAGAGAAATCAGAAGCCTTTGATGGTTTCAAAATATTTAAGGTTCGTGTTGAAAAAGAGACAAACACATCCATTCAAGGTTTACGCACCGATCGCGGAGGAGAATTTACATCACAAGAATTCAATAAATTTTGTGATGTACATTGTATATGAAACGACCCTAGTTATATTTTAAATTAAACTAAATAAAAATACGGGTTTTCAAAAATTTTCGGCATGACCTCTCTATTTATATTCAAACCCGCCTGTCACAGATAGAAAATTTAAAATACAAACAACAACACTAAATAAACTAGATCGAGAAAATAAAATAACGAAAACCTAAGAAAGAGATTGACACTCCAAACTATCCAAAAGTTAAACAATTTGGTACATAAGTGCCCACAAACAATTCCAAAGAATATTATCTTTACATTTACATTTACTAAATTAACATGAAGGAATTTAAAGTGCTAAAATAAACTTTTGCTGAAGACTGGCATGGTTAGAGGGATGTGTCGTGCCCGCATCATAGTCCACTCGATAGTCCTGCCCCGCAATCTTAATGATAGCCTAAACCTGCACCAAGTAGATGTAGTGAGTCTAGGGGCCCAACAAGAATATGGGAGAAATAACGAGTACTACAAAAATACATACACACGCAAATTAAAAATAGCTCATACCAAAAATACTTTTGTCTGCGCCCCTTAATTTAAATAAATTATTTCTAAAGGAAAAAAAAGTGAACATAAATGAAACATATGCATGGCTAAGACGAATATAATCACTGTAACTGAATAACTGTACTGAAACATAGTCATAAATATTTGAACTTAGATACTTGAATTGTGACTCGGTGATTTCGATCATGATCATGACTGCAGTGCACTATGCCGCAAGAAAGTCAGGATAACCCCCAACTCATCTTGCCCATACTTGGTAAGGGAAGCCAGGATTTCTCCCAACTTGTCCAAACCCATACTTGGTAAGGGAAGTCAGGATTTCTTTCAATTTGTCCAAACCCATAAATTTGGTAAGGGAAGTCATAAAGTCTCCCAACTCGTCCAAACCCATACTTTCTATAGTCACAATCATCTCACTTCATTCCTAAAAATATTTTCTTTCATTCTTGATTTATGGACTTAGCATGCATATGTAAATAAATTGTACTTATAAACATTTACTCGATAATCATGCAAATGACTCACACATGAATGATCGAGATGCTGATTTAGGAGACAAACCAAAGGATAGGAATCTAAACCATAGATTTGCGCTTAGGACATATCGAGCGGTTCGCCCGTAAAACTTATAACTCACTCATTTCTTATTCAAAAAGGATTCCGCTTGAAGCCACGACTCCCATACACTTCGTACTAATTCAAGAAGTCATTCTCAAGGTAATATAAATATCCAATCATTTTATGCAAATTCATTTCCGGACAGCAGCTCATAAGTCTAGAATTCTGCACCTATTTTTTCAAATGCTTAGAACTCGACCAAAACTTAACCAAATTAATTCCCGCTTTCACCGAAGTATTCTTAACATATAAGACAAACTCCAGACCCGAGCCCATAACCAAATTCTGATTTTATCCCAACCTTATCCATACGTTTCTGGATAGCTCAAACATCACCTATAATTCTGCTCATGTCCTAGTTTTATATCAAATGAAAACCTTAGCTATTTGACTCCAATATCCCAAGCCAATAAACTAGGAACATGACCAATGCATTAGACTCACTCACACCACTAAACCAGCTCCTCAAGCCCACCTAATTTCAGTTCGAAGGAAGCCCCAGCCATCCTTAAAACCGAGCCCCACCTTGCCCTCAAATTCAAAAGGCCCACCAATCCAACTTACAAACCGACTTTGAGCCATCCTAAACACTACCATGTGAACTAAATTTCACCCATGGTAGTTCCTAAATCACCAACCAAGCATCACAAACAATACAACCGATCAAACCAAGAATTTAGAAGTCAAGAATGTTTCTGAAAATTTTGAAATAATAAGGCATCAATGCCAACTTCATTTCAACTCAAAAACCATTCAAATCTTCATCAAGTATTTATAATATCATATATTCCTCGCATATAAGAGTGCAAAACTCACGACAGAAATGGGGAAGAAAATATCGAATAGGGCACCAGCTATTCTTTTATTTTTTTTCGAAAATAATGAAATGCATTTATAAACCAAGCACACTACATAATAAATCTACAAGGTGAGAAAATGAATCCATATCCTTGCCTTATCTACCAAAAATAGAAGGAAATAAGAAGCTCAAAAGCTTAGTGTCGATCGAAGAGGAAGCTGGAAGGAGCTGGAATCGAGCTGGAAAAATGGATGCACCAACTCCTTCAGCTCGCCGTGGAGGAGCTACGCCAGAAATTAAGAAGGAAGATGGAGCTACGGCGGCGTGAGTTGAAGAGGAAAAGATGGCCGATGGTTTTCTATGGAGGAACAGGGGAAAAATGGGTTGTATCGAGAGGCGTGTGTGTGAGTTTAGTGCGTGTGTTGTTTGTGTAGATTGGGACTAGGGTTTAGTTTAAGTCTAATTGTGTAAGTATAAGTGTATCTATAGGAAATGTGAGTGTACACATTTTAGGAAAAAGTGCTACACACTTTTAAGAAGCGCTAGACCAAACTTAGCAACTTAGGAAAATGAATTTAATTTTACTAAATAAAACACAAGCTTGAAATTCTAATTTAAAATATTAAATTGGATTTTACTAGTCCGGGATTAAAAATGCTATCCTAGAATTAAAAACAAATACTTTAAATATTTTGATGTCGCAGCAACAAGTAAAATATTTAAACAACAAGCAGAGCGATAAAAATAATTTAAACATGTTATACTAATGTTTAAAACCAATTTAAATAAATACACAAGCAGAAATAAAAACCTTTAAAATGATTTGGACAATAAAAAATAATTTAAATAAATAATCTAGGCATTTAAAATAATTTAAAATAACTAACCGCTAAACTTAGGTTATTTAAAATAAATAAGTTGGACACTCAAAAATATTTAAACAAATAAGCTAAACAGTTAAAATCTTTTAAATGAATAAACTAAACAATTAAAATCATTTAAATATGCAAGCTTAAACTTTTGAAATATTAAAACAATTAAGTTGCACAATAAAAATCATTTTGACAAATAAACTTACACAATTAAAAACATTAATTAAATAGTTAGTACAATAAAATCATTTGAATAAATAATAAAATATTTTATTAACACATAATTCACATAAAGAATTTAAATCAGTTAAACCTAAAAGTAATAATCCTAATATTTTTTAAATTTAATGCATGTGATTTAGTAGATTGGATTTTAGGCGCCACAATTTCTCCCCCCCTTAAATGGAATTTCGTCCTCAAAATTCAAGACTTACTAACTAGGTTCGAATATCTTAGACCAGATCAACACTAAATTTTCCAACTTTGCACCCACATGAGTTGGTCCAAATCAGCTTTCGTTGCGCACTCTGATGCTTATTGATATCTATATCATCAAAGATCTGACTAACTCTTATTGCTATATAAAATTTACAATTCTTACATGTTCTCAATTGGTCTTATCCTCTATGAAATATTTATAACTCCTCAAATTTCCTTTCGATCTAAATTTACAAACTTAAAAACGTCATCATACCGCAACTGATAAGTTTTGCAACCTACAAATTCTTAGATCTTTAAGTTATTGCACGACCTACATTATGATGACCTTATATCCTACGTCAGAATTCCAAGCAATAGAGTCCATATAACCAATAAATAATTTATGTCGACCTCGAACAAGACTTAAAAACTTTCTAACAACAAAACTACACTTATCGTCTACTTACCAATTAAACTTAACTCGCATGATATACAACTTGAGCTCTGAAGAAATTCACAGGTTCACAAAATACTTAGCAAATAAAAATAAGTTTTTCTAAATAGGATAGCTAAAGGACTATACAATTCTACCTCGTTAGACCTCAAGATATGATACGAGTCTGACCCATACTTCCACAACATCGACATATGAAACTCATCATGTATCACTAACAACTCTGAGTCATGTCCAAGTGATAAAAACAATTTACCAATCTCCTCAATAATTGCATATGAATCGCCAGAACTAGTTAATCTACTTTTATTCCCAAATCAAAAGCGTTACTGAACGATGATACCTTCAAGAAAAACTTAATAACCATTTTGAAATTCTAAAGGTCTACGCCACTTATTAGTAATGTTACACTTAATGATCATGGGCTTATGTTCAATCCCTTATGCAACGACTAAGAAATCCATAATTACACTTCAAGTCAAAATATACTACGAGCTATTATCCACTTATTGGATTAGATGGTCTCTAAGTATCAAACAATTCCTACATATCGCCTGAATACATATCTCAAATCCCTAGTTCAACTTGACGGCAAGTCTGAAAATCCAAAAAAAAAATTCCCATATTATTATATGTACAACCTGAATTCATATTTCAAAAACTTAGTATACAATTGGACACCTCGAAGAGTTTGTAACCTGATCGAAAAGGCTTTTTAATTGATCCTCCAGCACCTTAGTATTTTCTCAAGAAATAAATCTACAGCTTATCCAGAAAAATTACCTGAATGTTCTATTCATCATTCTATTCCCATAGTTGGTGCATTAGTCTTACCGGTCGACAATCACAAAGTCTTAGAATGCAAATGTAAAGTACTCAAAAGTATTCTAGGGACAACTCTATTTCCCTATCTCACGACTGACCATTCATTCAGCTTACCAAAATCATCTGTTTACTCTTAACGATCCTATTTAAAATTGAAACAACCCATTCAATTAATTTACTGCCTAGCAGTCTGAAAGAGTTGGTGCTCGGTTAGCCAACTTGTGGCTAAGGGCTTTTATGACTCTATGTAAAACAATCTTTTGTTTAATATAATTTACACTTTTATAATGGCATTGACTTTATCTTTCTTCATATTGTTATATTATGATATACTATTGTTGTTTTGATAAAGACCTTGAATATACTATAGTGTATGTAAGATGTGGTAGCACATGGGGATGGCTATCATGAAACACATCTTATAGTCACTGTATATTCTAAACTGTTCCTAGTCAATTGAGCCGTCCGCAAATAAGGATAAGGATCGCTCGAGATTGAGACTAGCATTTGCGATGCCGAGTGCCACGTTTCATTGGTATGGAATATAGAGATGTTCAAAGCATGCAAATGGATATTCATATGATTAATGATCGAACTACCCTATTCGGACTTTCCAAGTGGTTATCACTTATCGAGTGGATAAAGTCCGCGGTTTTGGTTGTACACCATTAGTCCTTATTACTTGAAACATCATTGAGACTCTATATGCTAGTACTGCACTCTGACTCGTTTACCGACTCTATTGGGGTCATCAGGTGTCGGGATTGGGTACAGTTACGATACATATAGGAGTCGATGCTTTGTTTTCAAGGATTCACCACATACTCGCAAGTGTGGATATCCTATGCGATCTGAGGAGATATTAGGCCAGAGTACATGATGTGTTTTAGGTTACTTGGTGTTCCTAGTAACACATGCGATGTCACTAATAGATCTCCAAGATGTTATTCATAGTTATCGAATCTCGAACGACTCTCGATATACCAATGGTTGTTGATTCGATCGAGATATATGGATGAAGGGACCGTACTGTACGCTAACCAAAATCTACTGGTTCTTGCAGGCACTATCAGTAATACCTAGGGAATCATGGGGCGATGTTGCTAGGAGCTCTTACCATGATTCGATGGGTAAGTCAGAAATTGTTGTTCCGAGTCACAAGGAGTTGTGAGCCCACGGCTAGCTGTATTCCTGAACCATTGAGGGTTACACAAGTAATGGATTACTAAAACCCCGTAGAGATAGTTAAATTTAATGAGTTAAATTTAATGAAAGAGAAGTTTGACTTCTTAACTAAAGGGAGTGGGATTTCCTAAAATGACATAGAGATGGGCATTTTTGGAAATCACTGAATTCGGATTCAGAAAAATTATCTTGACTTTAAAAGATACAGAAATGGTTTCTGTGCACATTGGTAAAATCAGTTTATCAATCGGAGTCACGATGAATTTTATATTAATTTTTAGAACAACGGGCTTGGCTTGTTGGGCTTAAGTTATGGATTGTGGGCTTTAAGGAGTTAGAGTCCTAACACAGTTATAACTTAACCTAGTCTAGAAATTATCTATAAATACATGTAGTGGGTTCGAAAATTAAATAAGAATTCATTCATCAAATTTTCGAAAACACACATATTATTTTCTGAGGGTTTTTCGAAAATCCTTGTCCCTTTTCGGAGAAAATTCAGTCTTGTGATTTTTGTGAAAAATTACAATTCTGAATTAACAGATCATATCTGTTTATTCTCTACGCAAACTTCTGATTGATTTCTAGTGCAGTCAATCAGAGGGTTTTTGTTTTTCATTCGTGGACCTAATTTCGGAGAAAGATCGTGACGCCATCAGTTCCCGGGATTTACAAGAAGAGCAGATTAAATTCTGTTGGAGTCCACAATCAAGCCTTTGCTTGACAAGGTAAAATATTTAATAGTGATTATTTGTTTTACTTACACAATTTAATCGTAAAGTTTTGATACCCAGATATGGAATCGTTCCATATTAATAAAATAAATTTTTAAACTTCCGCTGCACCGGGTATCAATTCTAATTGATCTGAACACAGTATTCCAACAGTGGTATCAGAGCCAGGTTGCTCAGATCAAACGATTAAATTAATCGATTGTACAAAATTTTTAAGCCTCGGTTTTTGAAACAAAACAAATTTTTAAAAATCAAAATTTTGACGGGCAAAACACGGGCAGCGATCGGATCGCTGCCCAAGGGCAGCGATTGTCGCTGCCCAGTCCGAGCCCCGGTCGGGGCACGGGCTGCCCGGGATTGTCCCGGGCAGCCCGGAAAATTAAAATTTTATTTTTTTAAAAAATTTTTTGAATTTTTGAAATTCTAGTGTTTGATCCGATCGAAAATTGTTTTTTATTAGATCACGAGGCATCGGATCGAATTGTTTGAGTTCGAAATTTTTAAAATTGATTTTTGGATAAATTTGAATTTTTGGAAAATTTATAAATTTTATCCGTTAAATTAGATTTTATAAAATTAACTATTTTGGTACAATTGATGATAAGATATGATCTTATGGATGGATAAGATAAAATATGATTTTATTTTTAAATTATGATGCCTTTGCATGTTTATCCAATTATTTAATTATTGAATTAATTAATGGATAAAGGATGATCGATTGCCATGACCAATGTTTTAGGTGTATGTTAGGTGATTTACATTTGTCTTATTGTTGTTGGTGTTTATTAATGGGCTTGGTTTATAGCCCAATATGATTGTCATATGTAATAAAAGTGGGCCTGGTTTATGGCCCGTCCCCACCCCTAAAATGTATCCCATATTTGTCATCGAAATTTATTGTAAATTTATTAGACTTAGTGGGAGACAAAGATTTGAAGAAATGGTGGGCCCAGCAGACAATAAAGACCGAAGAAATATAAATTGGAAGCACAATGTAATAGGATTGCATTGCATACTTGCATATCACCTAGGATTGGACTTAGACTCGTGATTGGCAACCACGGGTCGATTAGTTAATGGGATCGATCATCCTTAAATAATATATGATATTATTGATGTATGCATGTTTAGACTAAATTGTATGAATCCCGCAAGCATACATAAATTGCATGATGAGACAAATTTTCAAAATTAAAAATCCCTCATTTTAAATATGATTTAAAATTGATATCAAGATTAATAAAAAGGGAATTTAAATATTGTTTAAATATTCCTACCTTCTATCAACGATCAATGTATGAGATGTTACCCGCGGATACGGTCCGGCTCATATTATTGGGGGGGCCCGTTCGTCGGAAAGTTGTACATTGGATCGACACATGTTGTAAGTTGGGTGGAACTCCCATGGGATTGACTCATATTATTGGGGGATCCACATGGCGACCGTCCATCACAACTTAATATTGATGGGTTATCTTGACGTGTCACAATAAACGGCGTCATATTATTGGGCCTTTATTGGACATGAGGTAAAAACATGGGGGTTACTTTGGAAGTAATTGGGCTCTACCTTTTGAAAATTATGGTTGGCTGATATTATTCGGGATCATGATTTGTCAATTAGACTCCATGTTCTCACTAAGGAAAATAGTTTCCCGTTTTCACTAGAGGGTAGTGAAATCGTTAAAATAGTGGGAGTGTAATTCATAAAATAAAATTTGCCATATTTTATGTCTTAGTAAATTAATTAAACAATTATTGATTATTGTCTGTGTCCTTTTCAGTATACTATTACAATGACTTCTCGCAATCCACTGTTTTCAATTCTCGAACAAAACAAATTGACTGGCGCAAACTATACGGAATGGTTCCATAAGTTGAAAATTATTCTTACTTTGAAAAAAGCTTTCTACGTGTTAGAGAAGCCGCCTCCGAAGGAAGCCCCGGCTAATACAAGTCCGGAAGAGTTGGCCAAACTTGATTTATGGTGGGACCATGATATCAAGGCCAAATGCTACATGTAGGCTTCGATGTCTGATGAGCTTCAAAGGAGATTCGAGGATACCGTGAATGCTGCTGACATTCACAAGAACCTCAAGGAACTCTTTGGAGCTCAGTCAAGATCGGAGAGGTATGCCACCGTCAGAGAGCTCATGACGAGCCTCATGCGAGATGGGACTTCGGTCCGTGAGAATGGGGTGCGCATGATTGGGCTCATTGAAAAGTTGGTAATACTCGACTTGACTTTGGAGCATGAACTTAGCGCGGACTTGTTGCTTCTATCACTTCCTTCATCGTTTGACGGTTTTGTGATGAACTTCAATATGAACAAGATAGAGGCCACCCTTGAAGAGATGGTCAATATGCTTGTCACATATGAAGCCACACTAAAGAAGGATAAACCCGTACTCTTGGTTGGCTCCTCTTCTAACTCTAAGAAAGGACCAAGTGGAAAGGGTAAGAAACGTTCTGCCCCGCCCAAGAAGATTGTACCAAATAAGAAGGGAAAGGCCAAGGCTTCAATTGGAATAAAAGATGAAAACGTTTGCCATTACTGCAAGACACCCGGTCATTGGAAACGTAACTGCAAGGAATACCTCGAACAGTTGCGAACTGCAAAGGGTATGTTTTACATTGAAATAAATGTTTCGCTTAATACTTCTTCTTGGGTATTGGATACCGGATGTGGATCTCACATTTGCAATGATTTGCAGGTGATGACAAGAAGTCATAAGCTAAGGATGGGTGAGACCCAGCTAAGGCTCGGGAATGGTTCTAGAGTCGAAGCCAAAGCTATAGGAGACATTTATTTAGTTTTGCAGAACAATTTTAAGTTATTATTGAGAGATGTTTTATATGTTCCGGATTTGGTCAAAAATATTATATCTATTTCTATGCTTGATAGATATGGTTTTTCTTGCAATTTTGTGAATTGGATTTGCAATATTTACAAGAATGAATGTTTGATTGGAAATGGACAACTTGAAAATGATCTATATAGCTTAAAATTAAAAGACGTTCCAATTAATTATGTTGATAAACCGGTAACAACAATTAAAAGGAAGGACGATAGTCAAAACCCGGCAAACCTTTGGCATGCTAGGCTAGGTCATATTTCCTCAAGGAGGATGAACAAGCTAGTGGGAGAGGGCATGTTTGATATGTCTGATATTAACTCTCTACCTACTTGTGAATCCTGCCTAAAAGGAAAAATGACTAAATCTCCTTTTAAGGGGAAACCTGAGCGTAGTCAAAATCTGTTGGATTTGATCCATACAGATGTTTGCGGTCCATTTAGGATTGGTACTAAATGTGGCAACACCTACTTCATTACCTTTACTGATGATCATTCTAGGTATGGGTATTTATATTTAATGAAATATAAGTCTGAAGCATTTGAAAAGTTCAAAGAATTCAAGGCTGAAGTAGAAAACAAACTAGGTAAAAGTATTAAGGCACTTCGATCGGATCGAGGTGGAGAATACTTAAGTACCGAGTTTTTGGACTATCTAAAAGAGAATGGGATTCTCTCTCAGTGGACTCCTCCTATGACACCTCAGCTTAATGGTGTTTCGGAGCGTCGCAATCGAACTTTGTTGGACATGGTTCGATCCATGATGAGCTTCACTGAGCTCCCACCTTCGTTTTGGGGCTACGCGCTTGAAACGGCGATATTGTTGTTAAACAAAGTCCACACTAAAGCAGTAAATAAAACACCATACGAGTTATGAAATGGCAAAGCTCCTAAGTATTCGTACTTGAGGATTTGGGGATGTCCTGCTTACGTGAAGCAGACAGTGGGAGATAAATTGGATAGTGGATCCACTTTATGTTATTTTGTAGGGTATCCGAAGAATTCAATCGGATATTATTTCTATCATCCTGCTGAAACAAAAGTGTTTGTTTCAAGGAATGCCACCTTCTTGGAGAAGGAGTTCTTATTGGATAAGAAAGGCAAGATGATGGAACTCGAAGAAATTCGAGAAGAACCCGAGATACAAAATAGCGATCCTATACCTCAAGAATCATCACAAGACACGCCTATTACTAGGAGATCCGAGAGGACTTCTAGGCCTCCTATTAGATATGGTCTTCTTCTTGAAGGGGATCAAAGTGAACCCGTCATTGGATGTGATCCAAGAAACTTCAAGAAAGAAATTTCTGATGTGGATTCGAATTTATGGCTTGAAGCTATGCAATCGGAAATAGACTCGATTCATTCTAACCAAGTTTGGTCTTTAGTAGATCCTCCCGATGGAATTGTTCCAATTGGGTGCAAATGGATCTACAAGAGAAAGCTTGGGCCTGATGGAAAAGTATTGACCTACAAGGCACGATTGGTGGCAAAAGGTTATACTCAAAGACAAGGAGTTGACTATGATGAAACCTTTTCACCAGTCGCAATGTTCAAGTCCATAAGAATCCTTATTGCCATAGCAGCATGGTATGACTATGAGATATGGCAAATGGATGTAAAGACTGCATTTCTTAATGGAAACATTAAGGAAGAGATCTATATGACGCAGCCTGAGGGATACACATCCATGGAAAGCGAGCATAAGGTATGCAAGCTTCAGAGATCAATCTATGGTCTCAAACAAGCATCAAGAAGTTGGAACCAGAAATTTGATGAAACGATAAAGGATTCTGGTTTTATCAAGAACCCGGAGGAACCATGCGTGTACAAGAAAGTAGTTAAGAATGCGGTAACATTTTTAGTACTTTATGTTGATGACATCCTACTCATGGGGAATGATGTAGGGATGTTGCAGTCAACAAAGATATGGTTATCAGGTAGATTCTCGATGAAAGATTTAGGTGAGACATCCTATATTCTAGGAATTCAGATCTATAGAGATAGATCTAAAAGAATGATAGGACTCACTCAATCAACCTACATCGACACCATATTGAAAAGGTTTTCTATGGATGAGTCCAAGAGAGGACATCTACCTATGTGTCATGGAGTTTCTCTATCCAAGTCTATGTGTCCCAAGACTGACGAAGAGATAGAGAAGATGACACACATGCCATATGCGTCAGCCATAGGTAGTATCATGTATGGGATGATATCTACCAGACCGGATGTGGCCTATGCTCTGAGCGTCACGAGCAGATACCAAGCCAATCCCGGTCAAATGCATTGGAAAGCCGTGAAGGATATTCTTAAGTACTTGCGAAGGACTAAGAATTTGTTCGTGGTTTATGGAGGGAGAGAATTGAAGTTGGAAGGCTACACCGACTCTAGCTTCCAATGTGACGTGGATGACTCGAAATCAACCTCTGGATTTGTATTCGTGCTCAATGGCGGTGCTGTCTCTTGGAAGAGTTCCAAACAGGACACCACAGCGGATTCCACCACTGAGGCAGAATACATTGCAGCATCAGCTGCTGCTAAAGAGGCGGTTTGGATAAGGAAATTCATCCAAGAGTTGGGTGTAATTCCTGAAGCTGTTGGTCCAGTCCCGGTGTACTGTGACAACACGGGTGCCATTGCTCAGGCAAAGGAACCAAGGTCTCATTAGAAGTCCAAACACGTACTGAGGAAATACCACATCATCCGAGAGATCGTCGAAAGAGGAGACATCAGTGTCGAGAGAGTGGCCTCTACAGACAATATCGCTGATCCGCTTACTAAGCCCTTGCCAGGACCATTGTTTGACAAACATCGCGAAGCAATGGGATTACGTAGTATGACTAGTTGGCTTTAGGGCAAGTGGGAGATTGAAAGAGTGGGTGCCCGGTTAGCCAACTTGTGGCTAAGGCCTTTTATGACTCTATGTAAAACAATATTTTGTTTAATATAATTTACACTTTTATAATGGCATTGACTTTATCTTTCTTCATATTGTTATATTATGATATACTATTGTTGTTTTGATAAAGACCTTGAATATACTATAGTGTATGTAAGATGTGGTAGCACATGGGGATGGCTATCATGAAACACATCTTATAGTCACTGTATATTCTAAACTGTTCCTAGTCAATTGAGCCGTCCGCAAATAAGGATAAGGATCGCTCGAGATTGAGACTAGCATTTGCGATGCCGTGTACCACGTTTCATTGGTATGTAACATAGAGATGTTCAAAGCATGCAAATGGATATTCATATGATGAATGATCGAACTACCCTATTCGGACTTTCCAAGTGGTTATCACTTATCGAGTGGATAAAGTCCGCGGATTTGGTTGTACACCATTAGTCCTTATTACTTGAAACATCATTGAGACTCTATATGCTAGTACTGTACTTTGACTCGTTTACCGACTCTATTGGGGTCATCATGTGTCGGGATTGGGTACAGTTACGACACATATAGGAGTCGATGCTTTGTTGTCAAGGATTCACCACATACTCGCGAGCGTGGATATCCTATGAGATCTGAAGAGATATTAGTGTGACGAATCTCTGGCCAGAGTACATGATGTATTTTAGGTTACTTGGTGTTCCTAGTAACACATGCGATGTCACTAATAGATCTCCAAGATGTTATGCATAGTTATCGAATCTCGAACGACTCTCGATATACCAATGGTTGTTGATTCGATCGGGATATATGGATGAAGGGACCGTACTGTACGCTAACCAAAATCTACTGGTTCTTGCAGGCACTATCAGTAATACTTAGGGAATCATGGGGCGATGTTGCTAGGCGCTCTTACCATGATTCGATGGGTAAGTCGGAAATTGTTGTTCCGAGTCACAAGGAGTTGTGAGCCCACGGCTAGCTGTATTCCTGAACCATTGAGGGTTACACAAGTAATGGATTACTAAAACTCCGTAGAGATAGTTAAATTTAAAGAGTTAAATTTAATGAAAGAGAAGTTGGACTTCTTAACTAAAGGGAGTGGGATTTCCTAAAATGACATAGGGATGGGCATTTTTGGAAATCACTGAATTCGGATTCAGAAAAATTATCCTAACTTTAAAAGATACAGAAATGGTTTCTGTGCACATTGGTAAAATCAGTTTATCAATCGGAGTCACGATGAGTTTTATATTAATTTTTAGAACAACGGACTTGGCTTGTTGGGCTTAAGTTATGGATTGTGAGCTTTAAGGAGTTAGAGTCCTAACACAGTTATAACTTAACCTAGTCTAGAAATTATCTATAAATACATGTAGTGGGTTCGAAAATTAAATAAGAATTCATTCATCAAATTTTCGAAAACACACATATTATTTTCTGAGGGTTTTTCGAAAATCCTTGTCCCTTTTCGGAGAAAATTCAGTCTTGTGATTTTTGTGAAAAATTACAATTCTGAATTAACAGATCATATCTGTTTATTCTCTACGCAAACTTCTGATTGATTTCTAGTGCAGTCAATCAGAGGGTTTCTGTTTTTCATTCGTGGACCTAATTCCGGAGAAAGATCGTGACGCCATCAGTTCCCGGGATTTACAAGAAGAGCAGATTAAATTCTGTTGGAGTTCACAATCAAGCCTTTGCTTGACAAGGTAAAATATTTAATAGTGATTATTTGTTTTACTTACACAATTTAATCATAAAGTTTTGATACCCAGATATGGAATCGTTCCATATTAATAAAATAAATTTTTAAACTTCCGCTGCACCGGATATCAATTCTAATTGATCTGAACACAGTATTCCAACACAGTCTACTTGCTAGAACCATATATAATTGATAGTCGTCATTCCTAGAACACAACGATAACTTAGGATCTATCTAGTACTAATACTAAATTCCAATAGTCTAAACACTTACTAAGAGGCTACGAGCCAATTATCTACACAAGAATTTGAAATTATGATCTACCCAAATCCTCATCATGATGGATCATGAAAGAAAACAGACATACAAGTAATGCTGCTTAATGTAAAATGAAATAATGCAAGCATTACAAACAAACGAGCTGAAAATAAAAATCTAGATAAGTGAAAACAACTCACTCATAATTCTATTCTAGGGGTGAATGAATAATAATGAAGGCTCCATGAATAATGAAATTGAGCCAACAAGATCCAAATCTCGTAATCATTCATCCGTGGGTAATGAAATCATGCTCAAACAATCAAAGCATAATCAAGGCAATCGATGTGAATTCAGTCGAGAGAAGTCCACACAAGGGGAAACAACGGTCCTAAGGCATATTCAGATGCCAACCACAACATAAGTAGATCACCAAAAAGAAAGTTAAGGTGAATCTCACTCACATAAACATGTGGCTCTAGAACCGAAGGAAAATTCAAGAAGTGTGAAATATAAACAAGATTTTATTAAGAAGTTTAACCAATGTCAAAATAGCATAATACAACATTGACTGACGTCGTACGATCCTATAAATGAACCAAGGATGTGCAAAAAAATTTCAGATACTCAAAAGTATATCTTGCAATGGATACAAGCACAATTGAAGAATAAGAAAATAATGATCGGAATAATAGTTCACAAAATTGAAAGACTCATAGTAACCGACTCAATATTTCCAAAATCATGTTTTCCCAAATAAAAAAAAAGGAAATCTCAAACTGTCCCTAATAATATAAAACCAAGTTCGTATCTCAAGTATTCACACGAGTTCGATTCATAAACTTAACTGACAAAACATACATCTACCAATTTCTAAGCAAACTATTCACTTAGTTGTATCCGACTAAAATCCATTCATAAGATAATAGATTACAACAATGACCCAACAATTAACATCTCCTAATGCGCAAGTTTAATATTTTCCAACAAACTCCTAAAATCTCATCAAAATTACTAACACTACCTAATAACTCAAACAACAACCACGTACTGCCCAAAACTGAAAGGAATATTGGTACACCAACTTCGTTTAACTTGGGAACGCATGCTATAAAAATAAACAGTCAAATAGCACACTTTAAACAACTAAAAGAAATTTTTAAACGAAAGATAAACATCGAGCTACACACTTAAATAAATTAAACAGCTAATTTTTGAAAATATTTTTTTTAAAAAGAATATGACTTCAAAACATTTAAAGTAACAATTCAAGTATGACTAACATATAGAATTCTTAAAACTTACAGACTTTGAGGCGAGACTTCTCGAGTTTCTTGCAACCGGCGGTAGGCACAACCCAAACCAGAACTATGCTTTGATACCAACTGAAACGACTCTAGTTCTACTTTAAATTAAACTAAATAAAAATACGGGTTTTCAAAAATTTTTGGCATGAACTCATTATTTATATTCAAACTCGCCTGTCACAGACAGAAAATTTAAAATGCAAACAACAACACTAAATAAACTAGACCGAGAAAAGAAAATAACGAAAACCTAAGAAAGAGATTGTCACTCCAAACTATCCAAAAGTTAAAAAATTTGGTACATAAGTGCCCACAAACAATTCCAAAGAATATTATCTTTACATTTACATTTACTAAATTAACAAGATGAAGGACTTTAAAGTGCTAAAATAAACTTTTGCGGAAGACTGACATGGTAAGAGGGATGTGTTGTGCCCGCATCACAGTCCACTCGATAGTTTGCCCCGCAAGCTTAATGATAACCTAAACCTGCACCAAGTAGATGTAGTAAGCCTAGGGGCCCAACAAGAATATGGAAAAAATAACGAGTACTACATAAATACATGCACACGCAGATTAAAAATAGATTATACTAAAAATACTTTTGTTTGTTCCCCTTAATTTAAATAAATGATTTCTAAAGGAAAGAAGTGAACATAAATGAAACATATGCATGGATAAGACGAATATAATCACTGTAACTGAATAAACTGTACTGAAACATAGTCATAAATATTTGAACTTAGATCCTTGAATTGTGAATCTGTGACTTCGATCATGATCATGGCTGCAGTGCACTATGCCGCAAGGAAGTCAGGATAACCACCAACTCGTCTTGCCCATACTTGGTAAGGGAAGCCAGGATTTCTCCCAACTCGTCCAAACCCATACTTGGTAAGGGAAGTCAGGATTTCTCCCAACTCGTCCAAACCCATAAGTTTGGTAAGGAAAGTCAGAATGTCTCCCAACTCGTTCAAACCCATACTTTCTATAGTCACAATCATCTCACTTCATTCCTAAAAATATTTTCTTTCATTCTTGATTCATGGACTTAGCATGCATATGTAAATAAATCGTACTTATAAAAATTTACTCGATAATCATGCAAACGACTTACACATGAATGACCGGGATGGTGATTTAGGAGACAAACCAAAGGATATGAATCTAAACCATAGATTTGCGCTTAGGACATATCGAGCGGTTCGCCCATAAAACTTATAACTCACTCATTTCTTATTAAAAAAGGATTCCGCTTGAAGCCACAACTCCCATACACATCGTACTAATTCAAGAAGTCATCCTCGAGGTAAAATTCCTATCCAATCATTTTATGCAAATTCATTTCCGGACAGCAGGTCATAAGTCTAGAATTCTGCACCTATTTCTTCAAATGATTAGAACTCAACCAAAACTTAACCGAATTAATTTCCTCTTTCACCGAAGTATTCCTAACATATAAGACTAACTCCAGACTAGAGCCCATAACCAAATTCTGATTTTATCCCAACATTAGCCATACGTTTCTGGATGGCTCAAACATCACCTATAATTAAGCTCATGCCCTAGTTTTATATCCAATGAAAACCTTAGCTATTTGACTCCAATATCCCAAGCCAATATACTAGGAACATGACCAATGCATTAGTCTCACTCACACCACTAAACCAGCCCCTCAAACCCACCTAAAGTCAGCTCGAAGGCAGCCCCAGCCATCCTCAAAACCGAGCCCTACCTTGCCCTCAAATTCGAAAGGCCCACCAATCCAACTTACAAACCGACTTCGAGCCATCCTAAACACTACCATGTGAACTAAATTTCACCCATGGTAGTTCCTAAATCACCAACCAAGCATCCTAAACAACACAACCGATCGAACCAAGAATTTAGAAGTCAAGAAAGTTTCTGAAAATTTTGAAATAATAAGGCATCAATGCCAACTTCATTTCAACTCAAAAACCATTCAAATCTTCATCAAGTATTTATAACATCACATATTCCTTTCGCATATAAGAGTGCAAAACTCACGACAGAAATGGGGAAGAAAATATCGAACAGGGCACCAGCTATTCTTTTATTTTATTTTTCGAAAATAATGTAATGCATTTATAAACCAAGAACACTACATAATAAATCTACAAGGTGAGAAAATGAATCCATATCCTTGCCTTATCTACCAAAAATAAAAGGAAATAGAATCCCAAAAGCCTAGTGTCGATGGAAGAGGAAGCTGGAAGGAGCTGGAATCGAGCTGGAAAAATGGATGCACCAACTCCTTCAGCTCGCCGTGGAGGAGCTACGCCAGAAATGAAAAAGGAAGATGGAGCTGCGGCGGCGTGAGTTGAAGAGGAAAAGATGGCCGATGGTTTTCTATGGAGGAACAGGGGAAGAATGGGTTGTATCGAGAGGCGTGTGTGTGAGTTTAGTGCATGTGTTGTTTGTGTAGATTGGGGCTAGGGTTTAGTTTAAGTCTAAGTGTGTAAGTATAGGTATATTTATAGGAAATGTGAGTGTATGCATTTTAGGAAAAAGTTCTACACACTTTTAAGAAGCGCTAGACCAAACTTAGCAACTTAAGAATATGAATTTAATTGCACTAAATAAAACACAAGCTTGAAATTCTAATTTAAAATATTAAATTGGATTTTACTAGTTTGGGAATGAAAATGCTATCCTAGAATTAAAAATCAATACTTTAATTATTTTGATGTCGTAGCAACGAGTAAAATATTTAAACAACAAGCAGAGCGATAAAAATAATTTAAACAGGCTAGACTAATGTTTAAAAGAAATTTAAATAAATACACAAGAAGAAATAAAAACCTTTAAAATGATTTGGAAAATTAAAAATGATTTAAATAAATAATCTAGGCATTTAAAATAATTTAAAATAACTAACCGCTAAACTTAGGTTATTTAAAATAAATAAATTGGACACTCAAAAATATTTAAACAAATAAGGTAAACGGTTAAAATATTTTAAATGAATAAACTAAACAATTAAAATCATTTACATATGCAAGATTAAACTTTTGAAATATTAAAACAATTAAGTTGCACAATAAAAATCATTTTGACAAATAAACTTAAACAATTAAAAACATTAATTAAATAGTTAGTACAATAAAATCATTTGAATAAATAGTAAAATATTTTATTAACACATAATTCACATAAAGAATTTAAATCAATTAAAACTAAAAGTAATAATCCTAATATTTGTTAAATTTAATGCATGCGATTTAATAGATTGGATTTTAGGTGCCACAGTATACAAAGACAGTTGACAACTACATACACTCCACAACAAAATGGCGTCGTGAAACGCAAAAACATAACCATTATGAATATGGTAAGGAGTATGCTTTCAGAAAAGCAAATTCCAAGAACCTTCTGGCAAGAGGAAATCAATTAGATGGTGCATGTCTTGAATCGAAGTTCAACACTGGCGGTAAGAAATAAAACTCCAGAAGAAGCTTGGAGTGGCATCAAACCTTCAGTTTCATATTTTAGAGTTTTTGGTTGTATCTCGCATGTTCATGTACCTGATAGAAAACGAACAAAATTGGATGATAAAAGTTTGCGTTGTGTTCTACTTGGAGTTAGTGATGAATCAAAGGCCTATAGACTTTATGATCCTACTTCCCAAAAGATCATAATAAGTCGGGATGTTGTGTTTGAGGAAGATAAAAGCTGGGATTGGGATAAGAAGTATGACGGAGAAATTGGGTGTGTTTTGGAATGGAGTGATCAAGATGAGGGAGCTATTGTTTCTGCTGTTAATGAACAGAGTGAATCTGTTCATGAAACAGAAGCATAAGACGACCACCTCTCCACTTCTTATTTCCTCGACAGTACACCGAGTACGAATGAAGGGAGGACTAGGAGACCACCTATTTGGATGCAAGAATATGAAACATGAGAAGGTCTCTCTGAAGAGGATGAAGAAACTCAACTGGTTATGTTTGCAACTGTTGATCCTATTCACTTTTAAGATGCAGTAAAGAGCGAGCAATGGAGAAATGCCATGGATGTAGAAATGGTGGCCATAAACAGGAATGACACCTGGGAATTAGTGGAATTACCAAAAGGGGAGAAAAAGGTTGGAGTGAAGTGGGTTTATAAAACAAAATTGAATGAAAATGGAGATATAGACAAATACAAAGCAAGGCTAGTAGTGAAAGGATATTTGTAGAAATATGGGGTTGATTATACAGAGGTTTTTGCACCTGTGGCCCGCATGGAAACAGTTCGTTTGGTGGTAGCATTTGTAGCTCAAAGATGATGGGCCATTTATCAACTTGATGTGAAATCTGCCTTTCTCTATGGTGAACTAAATGAAGATGCCTTTGTGGAACAACCTCCTGGCTATGTGGAAAAAGGCAAAAAACACATGGTTTACAAGTTAAAAAGGGCACTCTATGGCCTTAAGCAAGCACCGCGTGCTTGGTACAGTCGTATAGAGGCATACTTAATCAAAGAAGGTTTTAAGAAATGTGATTATGAGCATACTTTATTCATCAAGACAGGAAAAGAAGGAGGACTTTTGATAATCAGTTTGTATGTTGATGATTTACTATTTACTGGAAATGATGAAGTCATGGTCTCAGAATTTAAAAATTCCATAAAGCGTGAGTTTGATATGACTGATCTCGGAAAAATGAGGTATTTTCTTGGTCTTGAGATTTTGCAAAAATCAAATGGTGTGTTTATTAATCATAAAAAATATGCATTAGAGATTCTGAACAAGTTCGGCATGGATAGGAGCAATTCTATTCATAATCCTATTGTACCAGGCTGTAAACTGATGAAGGATGTAGGTGGAGTTAAGGTCGAAAAAACTCATTTTAAACAATTGGTGGGTAGTCTCTTGTATCTAACGGCCACCCAACCAGATATGATGCATGTAGTTGGTCTTTTAAGCAGATATATGGATAATCCTATTGAGCTTCATGAACAAATGGAAAAGAGAGTTCTGAGATATTTGAAGGGAACTGCTGACTTTGGGATTTTTTATAAGAAGGGAGGAAAAGGTGAGCTTGTAGCATACACAGATAGCGATTATGGCGGAGATTTGTAAGATAGAAGAAACACTTCAGGTTATGTTTTTTTATTGAGTACAAGGGTAGTATCTTGGCTATCAAAGAAACAACCACTAGTGAGTTTATCTACCACTGAAGCAGAGTTTATTGCTGCTGCTTTGTGTGCTTGTCAAACCATATGGCTAAAAAGGGTGCTGGAAAAAACTGGGCATGAATCAAGGCAAGACAACAATTATTCATTTTGACAGTAGTTCTGCAATCAAACTTTCGAAAAATCCAGTTATGCATGGTCGCAGTAAGCATATCGATGTGCGTTTTCATTTCCTTCGAGAACTCACAAAAAATGGTGCGGTGGAACTAGTCTATTGCAACACATGGGAGCAGTTAGCTGATATAATGACAAAGCCACTCAAGTTGGATGTTTTCTTGAAGCTGCAAGCAACATTAGGAGTTTGTTCTGAAAGTGATATAAACTGATGCATATGGCACTCAGTTTAAGGGAGGAAATGTTAAGCTAGTGTGCTGTTGTTTAGTTCAATAAAATCCCTATTGTTCAGGATGGTATTATTTGTTTTTCCAGTCTTTCCATTTTTGTAGGAACCATTGCTTGTTTCTTGTTTGGTTTGTTAGTAAGCTATTTTTATATAGCTGATAGACTTTGATAGTAATTATGCAGAGAACATCTTTCCTCTCAAATCTTGTATTTACATTTTGTTCTAAACGTTATCAGAGAAGGTGGGGAATGATCGCCGGTGCCAAGAGATTGAATGGACAATGAGCGGCTCCTGATAGGCTTTTAGGCAGAGGGATACCTGAATGAACCAATCCCGTGTCGAAATGAGAGAGATTCTGAGACTGTGTAGGTATGGGACTTCATAGTTGATGAGGACTTAAAAGATTTCAATATCAAGAAGGTGCATTTTCTTTCTGAAATATCTTCATATGATAACTCCAAAGTTAAGCGTGCTTGACTTGGGGAAATTTTAGGATGGATGACTCCCTAGGAAGTTTCTTAGGGTGCGTGTGAGTGAGGACATAAGTACGCTAGAAAGACTCATCTTGATACAGTGGGTCGTTACAAATGTTATCAGAGTCGACTTTCTTAGTATAATATATTTCGGGGATGAACCATGCGGAAGTTGGTGGGCATGTGACGCCCGGGGTTGAGGAGACGGGGAGTGATCATCGGAACCAAGAGGTTGCACGGACAATGAGCGGTTCCTGGTAGGCTTCTAGACGGAGGGAGACATGAATGAACCAATCCCGTGCCAAAATGAGAGGGATTCAGATACTGTGTAGGTATGGGACTGCATAGTTGAGAATGGCTTAAAAGATTTCATATGTACTACTCATATCAAGAAGGTGCATATTCTTTTCGGGAGCTCATCATATAAGAACTCTAAAGTTATGCCTGCTTGACTTGGACAAATTTTAGGATGGGTGACATAAACTGGATGTTGCAACTCAAGTCACCCGAGAAAGAGTACATTAGCTCCTCGATGGCGCTGAGAGCTGCGAGCTTTGCGTGAGCTTGGGGAACAGTAAGGGAGTGTACTAGGATACTTGTAACATCTCTCATACTGTCCATAATCTAGCAGCAAATAGAATAATTAGATCAGAACTATTAAAAAACAAAGAGAAATAGTACAGAAAAATATAAGAAAAAATTATAAGTAGAAATTTTACGACAGAAATTCTGAAATTTCTCGAAGTGAGAGAAGCGCTACAAAATTTTTATGCATATCCTCGGATAATGCATAATCTAGCAGCTATTTTTTGGCCTCCTCAAAAAAATACATTTTGGCCTCTGAAACTGACAGTCGGTATATGGACTGAAGAGCGGGATTCAAACCCTCTTCAGCACTTGCATTAACCGTATCCTCAAGCCCTATCAAAAAATCGAACAATAAATTGCAGGACTTTTCCATCGAAATCAGAATGCAATCAGTGAGGAGAAGATCACCATCAGCTTTAGCTTCCAAAAAACTAGTAAAAATTTCAACAACCAAAATACGTGTGTCGTTGGACATAATTTTGTTTTCTGCCACCATGAAAGCATTTTGCACTATGATGTGATAGTTCTTGGTGAAGGAAATCTGAACAGATTTATTGATGAAGGAATGGTTGGAAACTCTTTCACTGTATAACTCAGCTATCTGAATCAACTGTAATTCCGGATTGGGGTTTAATAGACTCGATATAATTTTTGTAATGGGAAATCATTATATTGGGAAGCATTCCAATGGTACACTAAGAATATCTTATATAGGACAAGGTATAGATGACATAGCCATAATATAATCCAAGCTCTGCCATACTATGACAATTTTCAGACAGATAAGTTAAAGCCCCTGGAGGTCATACAGAAAATAACAAGTTAACACGGGGTAGCAAACCCGAACCGGGCAAAAACAACCATTCATGAAAATAGTAACAAGCAATGTATCAGCCCGACATGGGCAACAACCAAAATCATGGACCATACAAGGTCTAATATGAAACATATTATCAATAATTCAAAAGAGGAAAACATCTAAGGGAGGGGATCATCGGCCTGCTCGGTGGTCTGTCCCTGGTCGGGTCTTTCCTGGTCTACCTCATCCTCTTCTGGCATGTCCGCCAAAGCCTTCACACAGTCTAGGAAGGTGGCTGGATGCTCGGACTCTGAGTAACCATTGGCTCGGAATTAGGCTAGGCATCCTTTGAAGCCATCATCAAAAAAGGTAGCAGCTTTGACGGCCACCGTGTCGAAAAACTCTAAAGAGTTCAAAAACTCTTTTTTCTTTTCAGCCCACCCGACCTCTTGAGAGGTTTCAATTTTCTTGGTTATACCCCGCACTGCCATCTCCAACTCTACTTTATCCACCTCCAGCTCAACAATTTTAGTGTTAGAAGTTTCTAGGGCGGTACGACACGACTCAACTTCAGCCCTCATCCCGGCCATTTCCTCCTCGTGTTCCTTCTTCATCTCACGGATCTTCCGCATGAGTTTAGACATCCGAGCTACAAATGCCTCTTGGTTCATGGTATGTTTTTCCCGGGCTTTGAAAGCTCGGCTGGTGATCTCCTCTCCCCAATCTAGGGCTTGTGATAATCAGAGGATAAATACCAGCTCGAGGTACAAGATAAGAGTTGAAAAATAATAACGTACCTGCATGAAAGCCAAGGCAAAGTTCTGTTCATCTTCCGGACTGGGCACAACTTGTAGAATTTTCACATCGGCTCAGGAGATTGGGTTCTGCATTATGCCTAGGCTCCCTCGGGGATCGGACTGTGGAAAAAAGGACTTATCAGGCATCCCGGGCAGGAGCGTGATATCCCGGGCCTTGGTATCAGATAGGGATTCAAAATCCTCTACCGAGCCCTTTCCATGGGCTCGGGATGAGGAAGTCGGAGGCTGTTTTTGGAGCTCGGGAGCCGTAGTACGCCCTTGCTCTTTGGGCTTGGAGGATTTTTTCTTGGAGTGCTCGGTGGTGTCTTGCTCGGCATGAGTACTGGCCTCGGGCAGCTCTGAAGTTAGCAGGCATGGTGCAGAACGAATCCTGTTGTCTGGCAAATAAAAATGCAATAAATAAGATAAAACAGGTTTAAAGCAGTTTAGATAAGGGTAGCACGGGTACAGGGGTACTACCTACATCCCCTTTGATCTCTACTCCTTTCCCACTAAAGCTGTAATGGCAGAGCAAATCATCCTCGATCAGGTTCTCGATGTCAAAAGCTTGAACGGACATAGTGTTGAGAATGTTGGTAAAGTCATGGGATGGTAGAGTTGGGACCAATTACCTCGGCATTCCCAGGGCTGGCTAGGCTTGACTAAGAAATACCTATTGGTCCAATGCTTGTGAGAGCTAGGCTTTCCTCGCAAGAATGGGTACTCGAGTCTCATGGAAATATAAAATTGGCCCGGGGCGATCTTTTTGATTTGGAGGAATTTTATGAAATTTCCTATGTCCAACGGGACTTCGAAAAAGCATAATAAAACACCCAAAGAAAGAACATAACTAAATGAGTTTGGGGACAACTGACTGGGACACACGCAAAAGTATTGACACAAGTGTAGCACACAGTCCGGGATGGGAATCCTCATACCCATTTTTACCTGGTCTATGCTAAAACTCAAAAAATCAAGGGGAGGTTTGTGAGCTCGGTCCTTCCGACCTGGGATTAATAATCCTCGGGCATCCCCGACCTCTCTCTAAAGATAGAGCCCATATCAGGGCTTAAATGGGAAGCTAGGACCTCGTACCATTGCTTACCCTTAGCAGTTAATAGGGCTTCTTCCGATCTAAGTTTGTGAAGTCGCCTCAATTTTTCCTCTCGAGTCTCAGATAAATCCAGATCTGAGTCTGGATTATCAGAGTTGGAGGGCTCGGGGTTATTATGGGGAGAGTTGGGTGCCTCTACAAACTCTACTATTTCCCTAAGGGATGACTCGTCAGGGGAAGACATAAATTTTACAAGAAGGTAAGACTTACAAAGAGGAGAGCTGTGGTGTTGGAGCTCGGAATTAACACGAACAATATGCAGTACGGGCCGGGGGCGCTCACGTGATATTGGCAGCGTAACAGTGCAAGGGTAAAAGGTGAATATGAAAATTTTTACCGCCTATTTATAGGGACGGTGAATTCATCCAGACCGTTGATTAAAGTCTTGATCGACGGCTCCGGACGGGACAAGTCAGGGCAATCCAGCCTTGGGAAGTGAACCGTCAGGTGGCATCTGGGCCGATCGTTGAAAACACATCACGCGGATTCAAATCTGGGCCATCCAAAAGAAGCACATGGAGTTTGGGGTCAGGTCTGTACTCATGCTCTAAATTCAATCTTATTTTAGACAGTCAGGGAGGTACTATTGTTACCCCGAGAAATTATTTTAACCCGAACTCGTTCATTATGGGTTTATAAGGGTTGGCCCAATTGTGGGATTATTATTAAAAGGTAAGATCCAGCCAAGTTTTCTACATGTTAGGTCTTGCCATCACCTGGGTTGCCTTTAATAGGCCTACCCGAGCTGGGCCTAATGGGCCGCGCATACCTTTTCTAGTTCAAATAGGACTCAGAAGCATACAAGATAAGCGTGACCATTTACAGATATTTATGAGATAGAAATATGTCTTAAGGGTGGTCCAATGAATGAGGAGTCCTACCACAGGACTAGTTCTACTTCGACTAGGTAACTTGCTCCTCCTACCCATATAAATACAGGTACTATTATTGTTTTATTCGTTCATCATCATTCACTCTCAATTCATATTCACACACTCATATTCTTCTGTTTTCGCATTCATAATATCCTCTGCCTTGAAGACACTGACTTTGGCATCGGAGGAGTCACACGCCAAAAACACTTTCGGCGCCCCCCTGACATAGCTGTGGCTTGTGCAGAATATACTGGTACTCGACCCGACCTGCTTCAATAGAGGAATTGGAGGATCCATTCTACCAGACCGAACCCGAGAAAATTTGTTGACATCATCAAATTATTATCTAAAACACACATATACAGAAGGCTAATTATTTTTTTACGTGACAAGAAGTATCATTTATTTGTGACAACTTGTCAAACTTTTTCTTTTTCCCTATATAAATATTTATAAATAAGAAGAAACACGAAATTTTTTAGCAATATTTTTAAAAATATCAAGGTTTTACAATTATTTTTCCCAGGAGTCCTTCAGATATTTCCTGTGCTGGTTTGCAAGAAAATTCAAACATGTTAAAGCAATAGGAGGTCAAAATGGGAGCACAGAGAGAATCTCTGTCCAAATTCAAGCATGTTAAAGAAATAGAGGTCAAAAAGGGAGCACAATAGATAATATCTGTCCAAATCCAAGCATGTTAATCCAAATTCAAGCATGTTAAAGCAATATAAGGTCCAAAAGGGAGCACAACAGAAATCTCTGTCCAAATTCAAGCTTGTTAAAGCAATAGAAGGTTAAAAAAGGAGCACAATAGAGAATCTATGTCCAAATTCAAGCATATTAAAGCAACAAAAGGTCAAAAAGGGAGCGGGAGATCTCTGCCCAAGGAAGGGAGGAAGTTCCCCATCTAGCTTCTTTCAGCATGCTCTCTTATCAGTTTTTTTAATGAAGGCAACAGTTCTTCCAGGTACTCCCCCTTCCATCACAACAGCCAAATATCAAGTTTACGACAAAAAAGGCAAAACAAAAACATAAACATAAACAAAATAGAACAGAATGGAAATAAGTATGTACCTGAGTTGCCAAAATCATAGAATAAAAGGAATCCAATATTTTTGATTGAACATCTTCTTGTCAATCCTACAATTTCAGAAGATACAAATATTGTTTTAAAATGTTCATGCCCATGCACATAGTATGTCTAATATTATATATGTAAGTAACAAAAATCTGGAAAATACTACAGTATGTTCTAGTCTAAGTACCAGAAAAGTCACCTTGAGCTTGTCTTGAAAAGACTCGTCTTGATACAATAGATCGTTACAAATAACTATGATAAAACGACTGTGTTAAAAATGTAATATATCAAACTCACCTCACTCAGTAAAACAACCAGATGGTAATGCCTTTGATCCATCCATTTCCCCCCAAATTTCTGGCATCTTGTACCACTTTCCAATTTTCATTTTAAAAAAGGGACCCAAAGGGTACCTATCACACATGTCAGAGACTGATTGGCTCATGCGGGATTAATTCAAGGGATGTGCACAAGCGGCAAGGATCTGAGGGAGGGAGCAACATGTACAACCTCTAGAGAATATCCCACAATATTTCAGCAGGAATATGCTTGTGGGGACCTCGGGTTGCTAATCTCATCTTAGGGGCAAAGTATAATTAAACGCAATTAATCATACTTGATCAAAGAATAATCAAAGCAAGGCATAAATTTTTTTTTTTTAAATCTTGGTCAGGATCGATCCTGCAAACTCCCAGGATCGATCCTGGAACTTTTCACAAGTTTCTGCCAGAATCCATTTTTGTGCCAGGATAGATCCTACGAACTCACAGGATCGATCCTGACATTCCCTTTTCGAAAAAAAAATACAGACTTTCTGTTGCTGTCCAAATTCAGTTCATGGCATAAATAATGTCAATCCAAATAATCAAAAACCAACTTCAAAACATAGTTTATCAATTCTAGAACTTGCATATAAACATATATGAAGTCTCAAGCATATAATCATGCATTTAGTACATCAAACGGATCGTTCAAAAAGCAATAAAAGTCATAACTACATCAAGTCTCATACATGAACTTCAAACCATAATAGTTCTAACATGTTTGATGCTATCTATCTACCATTCTTCAGCTTAAACCCGAGTCCACACTTGCTACATCTCGCTCCCAAGCTGTTAATGTCCTATCAGACTAGCTCCTGCCCATCTGTTATAATGCACACATACAAAACAAAGCAATAGCCGGATAAACTCCGGTGAGAAATCATTCCCAGTATAATCGACATATAAGGCGTTAAATAAATCATATCAACTCTAATTGTAATCGACTCAATAATAGAGTAAATAACGCATATCTCGATTAAAAATTGATTCATATATCGTCGTTTTCATCAAGATTCGTAACCGATCTTGACATGGATATTCATCTATCGTAATCGTCTCAGACTAGAAAATAAGATCACCTCAGATCTTGGCATAGAATCAATTCAATATCATAACATATCATCATCATATTGACTCAAACTCAAAGATCCACTACCTGAGATGGATCGACAACATCAAAATCAAATCAAAAAGATAAACCAGTATGTGATTTTGGCGGGACAACTCAAGAAGCTTCATTCTCGAGTTTAAAATCCCTGACTCGCAATGTCTTCTTATACCTTCGTATTTTATCTATTTTGAACGCTTCAAATCTGAAACATAACATCAAAACATTCGTATCAAAATTCATTCAATCTTATCATTTCATAATAGATTCAAAATCATCATTCATCTTCGACCAAATTCATTTCAAACCTCAACTTCTTCTTCTTTGGTTCGAATTCAAAGTTCTTGATTCGTTAGCCTTCAAAACTAATCTGAAATGAAAGAATAAAATTGTTACAACATCAATAACATCTCAAAAAAGATCTCAGCTCAGTCATAGGCTATCAAAACAGTCTCAAAACACGAATCGACGGCGTAGCGATTGAAAATCGGTAACCGACGAAATATCGAAACCATTTCTAACCATTAAAATCATCCATACATCAAATATCAGCAAGATCAACTCAATATCACTTCTAAAAGCAGCTATAAACATCAAACATAAGCTGGAATTCATGATTAATTACAAATAAGATAAACTTTTTTTTCCGATGTCGATATCGAAATGTATAAACATCGAAGAACACATACATAACATCAATTTCTGATATCTACCAGATTTTGATCTTCAAAACATGCCGAAATAAATCAAGACTTACATCAAATCGAAGTCCTTGTCACAAGGATTCCAAAATAATTTTCGGAATAGAAATCGGACAATTGGATCAAAAGTTACGGGGTTTTGAAAATCAGAAATGCAAAGAAAATGAAGATCTCGGCTTGCTCTGTCAAAATTCTGAATATCCTTATGGGCCTACACGTATTCATGCTGATAATACATATTTAATCGGATATGTATTGTCATATTTGCAATTTAACCCCTAAAACTTAAAAAATTGCAATTCAGTCCTCGACCCTCTTTTTAATTCAATTTCAATCCCAAATTATTTAAGAATATTAGAATTTAAATCGAAACTCTAAATATTCTCAAATTAAATATTCTCGGATTAAAATTAAAGAATTTTGGACCTTATCGCAGTTTAGTCCTTGAACTTCTCAATATTTGCTAATTGATCCATGCTCGGATTTCACCGTCGAATTAAATCTTCTTTCATTCTCGGAATTTGGAATTAATTCTTAAATCCCATAAATCTTCAAATCAAATATTTAATCTGTTAATGTAAGAATTCCCGGAATTTAAATCTTTAAATCCTTAAATTCTCAAATTAAATATTTTTGTCTCGGAAATTAAATCTATAATTTCCATAAATTCTCAAATCCATAAATTACAGAATTTAAATCTCAAATTCCGTAATTAATAACTTAATATTTTTGGGCCTTACAATTCTCCACGAGGATCGAACCCGCAACGCTGGGGAATTTCTTCCCACATCACCTCAGTCTTACCAACTCGTCCATGACCCTATGGGCTCATTTACCTTTTTCAAATGCTGATTAGTGTGGCTGAGCTCTTCCTTGGTTTGTTTCAGCTCTTCGTTGGTCTGTTTCAGCCCTTGGTTGAGTTTTTCAAGACTACCTTTCACCCAGTTTGTGAACTCCACCCTTTCATTCTTCTCTTTACGATCATACAAGTATTTAGTGGCAGCCCCGGCAAGCCAGAAGAATGAACACATTCTATAGGGGAAACATGATCAACCTCCAGAGCATATCCCACAATATTTTAGCAGAAATATGCTCCACAAGGATCGAACCCACAACGCTGGGGAATTTCGTCCCACATCACCTCAGTCTTACCAACTCGTCTATCCCCCTATGGACTCATTTACCTTTTTCAAATGCTGATTAGTGTGGCTGAGCTCTTCCTTGGTTTGTTTTAGCTCTTTATTGGTCTGTTTCAGCCCTTGGTTGAGTTTTTTGAGACTACCTTTCACCTAGTTTGTGAACTCTACCCTTTCATACTTCTCTTTACGATCGTACCAATATTTATTGGCAGCCCCGGCAAGCCAGAAGAATGACCATATTCTATAGGGGATACGTTTGGGTTCGAACACCCCGCTCGATGACGAACCCATCTCATTTGATCTCCAAAAATTCTCTTGAGAAATGATAATGAATAAGTGTTAGAAATTGACTTGGACCTAACTCACCTCAAAAGCTAGCTCAAGAGGGGAGGTTTTCATTTGTCTATATAAATGGCTCCCAATTTATTTAGCCAACCGATTTGGAACACAAATTAATACACCAACACACATCTTTCACGCTCAAGAATAAAACGACTGTAGCGTGGAGAGAGATATTAAAGGATGGCCAACTATGAGACAGGTGAGGCCAACTATGGGATGTGTGACACATAATGGTGGAACCAGTTCTATGATATCATGTTAGAAATTGTTTTTGAACCTAACTCGCCTCAAAAGCTATCTCAATAGAGGAGTTTTGTCCTTGTCTATATAAAGTGATCCCAAGTTATTTAGCCAGCCAATGTGGGACACAAATTAATAAACAAAAAAATAAACATCATTTTTTAAAATAATAAACAAAAAAAGACATGTGATGATGCTCACCTACTGGTACGGCGGCGGCGACGATGAACGTGATATCCATATTCCCTGTTCATTTTGGTGGAAGCGCATCTTCATCTTCTAATGAAGAATAGAAAACCAGAGAACGAGAGAAGAAGAAAATGAGAGATTTTCAAAAAATGATGAAGAATAGAAAACCAAGAACAGAGAATGAGAGATATGAAGTCACATTGAAATGAATTTTAAGATCACTCAATAATTATGTCATTTGAAATGTATTTTAGTTTGTATTACTAATGTACTAATAAATGAAATAGAAATTTAAAATTTTATCAATTGTTTCATTGTAAACAATAACATTTCGTAGAGATGTTGGTCTTGTATTTTATTTACAAATAGGTTTTAAATTTTGCAATATTTTGAAATATGATATATAATATAAGTGTGAATCAAGATCCTAGATTTTCCCAATACATGAAATCCCTATATAAATACATCTCACCCGAGTGTACACTCAAAGTGGATCTCCAAAAGGAATATGATATAGTGGAATAAAAATTTCTTAAGGAGACACTCATCCTTTTGAACTTTCCAGTTGCATTTGTGGATTGGGTTATGGAGTGCGTGTCTACGACGTCGTATTCTATTTCTATCAATGGACAATTTCATGGTTTCTTTGAAGGAAAAAGGGGGTTAAGACAAGGAGACTCATTATCACCACTACGTACTCTTCACTCTTTGTCTTGAACCACTCATGAGGGCTTTGAAAGCTATGGCGGCATCCCCTTTTTCATCTCATTTCAACTACCATCTGAGATGTGCCACTCTTGTCATCACCCACCTTGCATTTGCGGATGATCTACTTTTGTTTGCTAGAGGTGAATACATGATGTCTTTCATGTATCGATGCTTCGAAAATATCTTGCTGATAATCTCATGTACTTCAATCTGATGAGGCTGAACTCGACGAGACTTTGAGTTATTTCGAAAAACCAATTCAGATTCTTGATCATAAGGAGAAGCAACTTCGAACGAAGACTATTCCTGTAGTGACCCTACCCGGATCCGCCAACTAATCAGAGTTTAATAGCATAATTAACATGCATTAAATATATCGCTGCGGAAGACTTAAATAAAAACAGACCGGCAGAATACAACCGGTTAAATAAATTCGATTTATACAACCAAATCGAATAAATAGCCTAAAGGCAGAACCTACAGCTAATCCTGTTGTCTTCACTGGTCACTGGCTACTCCAAGCTCCTGGTGCTCAATCCTGCACCTACACCTGCCCCGTCGAATGAGGTGTCCAGATACACAGAAAAGACTGAACGTGAGCTCTAAGCTCAATACGAAAGCATTGGGTAAAACATACAAATATGATGCGTGCAAATGATAGGGTATCCATATCTGGGATAACTGTATATAACTGCTCAGTAATGGCGCCTAGGATATGAGTGGTACAACCCGGGGAGCAAACCCTGCGTACACTGCTCATTCCTACAGGACGTGGACCGTTTCCCCCGATGCTAGCCACCCATGACCCGCCAGTCAATAGGCCCTAGACATCAACCATCCAGACAGGGCTGAGCGGCCCTACATGGCTCATCTCACAAGATGGACAGGCACTATATGATATGCACATGCTGCATAATAAATGACATACAAAATGCAACATATAAGCATGCAAAACCCGCTGGCAATTTCAGTCTGTACTTGCGTACCTTACTACAGGAAATTTCCTAGCTGTCCCGCTCTAGGTTCCAAGCCTATATCAGTTCTACAATGCAAATACCCATGCATCAATAATTAAGATCTAAAAGCCTTAACTAAGCTATTTCATACTCCTAAATAATTTAAGGAGACCATAGCTATACCTGCGTCCGTCGTCAGCCCACTGATGGCGACTATCTCGCAATTAGGGGTACACCCCTGCTGCAGTTCCACAGCCTCGAGCACTGCTCCGCTACACGAGCACTACCCCACTACTATGTCAGACACTGTCTGACTATACTAAAGTATTTTTCCTACTCCAACTCTAAAATAAGAGTACCCAAAGCCCAAAATAGAGCTACTAGGGCGAAGGAGAGGAATTTGGAATTGGCAAGAAATGAGGAGCTCGGACCCTATATTTATAGACGTAGATCGGAAGTTCTGTTCCCTGATCGGAAGCTCCGAACGTGCAGATCGGAAGCTCCATTCCTCCGATCGGAAGTTTCGATGCCACGTGTCAATCTCAACCACATGCAACCACACACCTGTCACCGACAGCCGATCGGAAGCTCCGATTGCTGATCGGAACTTCCGATCTCCATGCTTCCGATATGGTTCCGATTTGGTTCCAATGTCATCAAGATCGGAAGCTCCGATCCTGGATCGGTGGTTCCGATCCCACTCGAGTCTTGGGGTCCTCTAAGCCATTTTCGAGTGTCCTGGATCCATTTCTGAACTCCCTTAACCCTTCTGGAATTTCCTTAATCATGTTTTACTTAATCTAAACATGATTACATGTGTGTGGTTGCATGTGGTTGAGATTGACACGTGGCATCGGAACTTCCGATCGGAGGAACGGAGCTTCCGATCTGCACGTTCGGAGCTTCCGATCAGGGAACGGAACTTCCGATCGACGTCTATAAATACAGGGTCCGAGCTCCTCATTTCTTGCCAATTCCGAATTCCTCTCCTTCGCCCTAGTATCTCTATTTTGGGCTTTGGGTACTCTTATTTTAGAGTTGGAGTAGGAAAAATACTTTAGTATAGTCAGACAGTGTCTGACATAGTAGCGGGGCAGTGCTCGTGTAGCGGAGCAGTGCTCGAGGCTGTGGAACTACAGCAGGGGTGTACCCCTAGTTGCGGGATAGTCGCCATCAGTGAGATGACGACGGACGCAGGTATAGCTATGGTCTCCTTAAATTATTTAGGAGTATGCAATATCTTAGTTAAGGCTTTTAGAGCTTAATTATTGATGCATGGGTATTTGCATTGTAGAACTGATATAGGCTTGGAACCTAGAGCGGGACAGCTAGGAAATTTCCTGTAGTAAGGTACGCAAGTACAGACTGAGATTGCCAGCGAGTTTTGCATGCTTATATGTTGCATTTTGTATGTCATTTATTTTTCAGCATATGCATATCATATTGTGCCTGTCCATCTTGTGAGATGAGCCATGTAGGGCCGCTCAGCCCTTTCTGGACGGTTGATGTCTAGGGCCTATTGACTGACGGGTCATGGGTGGCTAGCATCGGGGGAAACGGTCCACGTCCTGTAGGAATGAGTAGTGTACGCAGGGTTTGCTCCCCGGGTTGTACCACTCATATCCTAGGCGCCATTACTGAGCAGTTATATACAGTTATCCCAGATATGTATACCCTATCATTTGCACGCATCATATTTGTATGTTTTACCCAGTGCTTTCGTATTGAGCTTAGAGCTCACGCTCAGTATTTTTTGTGTATCTGGACACCCCATTCGACGGGGCAGGTGTAGGTGCAGGATTGAGCACCAGGAGCTTGGAGTAGCCAGTGACCAGTGAAGACAGCAGGATTAGCTGTAGGTTCTGCCTTTAGGCTATTTATTCTATTTGGTTGTATAAATTGAATTTATTTAACCGGTTGTATTCTGCGGGTCTGTTTTTATTTAAGTCTTCCGCAGCGATTTATTTAATGCATGTAAATTATGCTCTTAAACATTGATTAGTTGGCGGATCCGGGTAGGGTCGCTACATTTATATGTAGTAACCCGTATCCAGAATTAGCGATTAATGAGTATATTAATCATGTAATCATGTTTAGATTAAGTAAAACATGATTAAGGAAATTCCAGAAGGGTTAACGGAGTTCAGAAATGGATCCAGGACACTCGAAAATGGCTTAGAGGACCCCAAGACTCGAGTGGGATCGGAACCACCGATCCAGGATTGGAGCTTCCGATCTTGATGACATCGGAACCAAATCGGAACCATATCGGAAGCATGGAGATCGCAACTTCCGATCAGCAATCGGAGCTTCCGATCGGCTGTCGGTGACAGGTGTGTGGTTGCATGTGGTTGAGATTGACACGTGGCATCAGAACTTCTGATCGGAGGAACGGAGCGTCCGATCTGCACGTTCGGAGCTTCCGATCAGGGAACGGAACTTTCGATCGATGTCTATAAATATAGGGTTCGAGCTCCTCATTTCTTGCCAATTCCGAGTTCCTCTCCTTCGCCCTAGTAGCTCTATTTTGGGCTTTGGGTACTCTTATTTTAGAGTTGGAGTAGGAAAAATACTTTAGTATAGTCAGATAGTGTCTGACATAGTAGCGGGGCAGTGCTCGTGTAGCGAAGCAGTGCTCGAGGCTGTGGAACTGCAGCAGGGGTGTACCCCTAGTTGCGGGATAGTCGCCATCAGTGGGCTGACGACGGACGCAGGTATAGCTATGGTCTCCTTAAATTATTTAGGAGTATGCAATAGCTTAGTTAAGGCTTTTAGAGCTTAATTATTGATGCATGGGTATTTGCATTGTAGAACTTATATAGGCTTGGAACCAAGAGCGGGATAGCTAGGAAATTGCCTTTAGCGATTCCCCTGTTCTTCATTCCGCTCCTTCAGATCTTCACCAAGCACCTTCTAGCTGTTATTTTTCCTCCAAAATTGCTCCATGGCCAGTTAGAAGTGAAGCTCGTGTTCGTTGTTCCTCGGGTTTTATTTTTCCCAGACCTCCTGTTCGGCCTAGCTCTCGGCCGTTGTTCAAAAAAATTTTGGGATTTATCGATTCTTGCTTGTCTAGCTAGGCAAGATTATGGTTCATTCCTCGCATTTTATATATGATTATTGCGTGTTGCATTTGGTGTTATATGTTGCATTTCCCCATTTTCGATTTGTTTTTTTTTTTTTTTGAAATGAAACGATGAATGCGTGCCCTGTGTTTCTGCTCATAACCGAAGGTTCCTGTCTGGATTTTTTTTTTATTTTTGTTGGATATTACGTGTAGATTATTGGATTTTAAAAGCCTTGGATTAAATAGTAAATGTGCTTAGCCTCTGTTTTGAAAATGGCAGCTCCATGTTTTCTGATTCGATCTGTAGTGACCCAACCCGGATCCACTACCTAATCAGAGTTATAGTAAAAGTGCATGCAATAAAAGCTTAAAGCGTAAAGTGCGAATAATTAAAATACAACAAATCCAATCAGCAGAATACAACCGACGATATCACAAGTGTATAAATACCGTTATACAACCAAATCGAAGGTTCAGGAGAAATAAATCCCTACCCTCTACAACCTCGAACTCCCCAAAGTTCAATCCTGCTGAGAGCCGCCTGGACCGTCCAGCCTCAAACCTGCCCCGCCACAAGGTACACAATACCCAAACACAGGGGCATGAGCTAGAACACTCAATACGAAGCAATGATATAAATACAAATATGCGCACACAGATGATTTAAAACTCAAGTGAAAATAATTGCTCATGGCGCCGAGAATATACAGTACCGGCTAGAGGGCAACTCCGCGGGGTACTCGTATATTCCATATTAGGGCTGAGCCAACCCCATCCTGACCCGAATCCAAAATAGGATACAAGTCTCATATGGAAACTGTCATACCTGACTCGAGTCCAAAATGAGATCATCGTTTCCTATGTAGACTGTCAATGACTCACATCTCTTCGGATGCAGTCACACGTAAAATCATGTATGTGCTAAGACGGTAAAACATGCTAAAACATGATAACACATATAGCACATACTCATGCAACATACAAGCAAATATATCATGCTGGCTATCTCGGTCAGTACTTACGTACCTCTAACACTGCTGGACAACCTAGCTCCACTGGCCTAAACTCCAAGCCTACTAGTCCAGTCTACTGCTACTACAATGCAAATATTCATGCATCAACAATAAAGCTCTAAAAGCCTTAACTAAGCTAAAGCGTGCTCCTAAATACTTTTAGGATGCCAAAGCTATACCTGCGTCCGTCGTTAGCCCTTTGCTGTCGATAGCCTCAAAACTAGGCCATAGCTCTGCAACGACGTCTAGATCACTAAGCCACTTCGGGATTCCCCGTAGCACGCCTAGATCTCCCTAGATCTGAGTTAGAAGGATTAGGAATTAGAGAGAAGAGAGGAAATTGGTGCGAGAAAATGAATTCTCGGACCCTCTATTTATAGACAGCGTTCGGAGCCTCCGAACCTGGTTCGAAACATCCCAACTTGATCGGAACCTCCGATCGCACCTTCGGAGCTTTCGATCGCTCAATATTACGTCAGCCATGATGTCACCTTGCTGACATAAGTGATGACGTGTGCCCTGGTCCAGATCGGAGCTTCCGGTCTTGCCGATGGAGCGTCCGATCTCGATCGGAGCCTCCGATCCTGGCACGGAGCTTCCGATCCACTTCGGATCCTCCAAAGTCTACTTCGGAGTGTCCAATCCTGCTGAACCAATTCAACTAATTTGAGTTCTCTGAATCCATTTCTGAAGTCCGTTATCCCAACAGGAACTTACTTAATCATGTTTTACTTAATCTAAACATGATCACGTGATTAATTACTCATTAATCACTAATTAGAAATGCGGGTTACTACATTCTCCCCCACTTAAGAAATTTCGTCCTCAAAATTTAAGTCTTAGAGGAAAACATAAATATCCAACCAAATGTTCTTTATTACAACTGAACAAGTACAAAATCTCAAAATAACTCGGGGTGCTCGGCTAACATCCGGCTCTCCAACTCCCAAGTAGCTTCCTCTGTACCTCTGCGCTACCACTGTACCATAACCAATTGTATGCGCTTGTTACGAAGTACCTTGTCCTTCCTGTCAAGAATTCGCAGGGGTTTCTCCACATACGATAGATCTCGATCTACCTTTACCTCGGTCGGATGCAAAATATGCGACTCGTCCGCCACATACTGCCTCAACAAGGACACGTGGAACACATCGTGGATCTCCGAAAGATCGGGTGGCAAGGCCAGACGATAAGCCACATCCCCAACCTTCTCGAGAATCTCGAAAGGACCAATAAATTTAGGTGTTAGCTTCCCTTGCGACCAAACCTCATCACCTTCCGAAAAGGTGACACACGCAAGAAAACATACTCTCCTACCTCAAAATGAAGTGGCCTGCGGTGGGTGTTCGCGTAGCTAGCCTGTCGATCCTGGGCTGCCTTAACCCTGCGTCGGATCAACTCTACTGCATCAATCATCTGCTGAATCATCTAAGGACCCTCAACCTGACGCTCGCCAACCTCGTCCCAAAACAAAGGTGCACGACAACGGCGTCCATAAAGAGCCTCAAATGGTGCCATGCCAATGCTGCGATGGAAACTATTGTTGTAGGCGAACTCCACCAAGGGTAAATGATCATGCCACGCTGGACCAAAATCCATCACCGCCGTGCGAAGCAAATCCTCTAAAGTGCGAATAGTATGCTCCGAATGTCCGTCCGTCTCTGGATGATAAGCCGTATTCAAGCTCAAGGTAGTACCAAGGGCTCGCTGGAAACTACCCCAAAACCTCGAAGTGAATCTCGGATCTCTATCGCTGACAATGCTCAACGGAATCCCATGCAATCGAACAATCTCCCGCACATACAATTGCGCCATCCTATCAAAGGTGTAATCGCGGTTATAGGGAAGAAAATGCGCTGACTTCGACAACCGATCCACAACAACCCAAATAGAATCACAATTCCTGAAAAACATAGGCAAGTGGGTGACAAAGTCCATCGTCACATGCTCCCACTTCAATTCAGGAATCTCTAAGCTGTGAAGTAACCCTCCGGGTCATCTAAACTCTGCCTTGACTTGTTGACACATAAGGCATCGGGATACAAACTGATAAACGCTGCACTTCATCCCTTTCCACCAAAATCGAGTGCGAAGATCCTTATACATCTTCACGCTGCTTGGATGTACAGAGAATCGACTGCGGTGAGCTTGCGATAAGATCTCATCCCTCAAATTAGAGTCCTCGGGTACCACAACTCGACCAAAAAGACACAACAGGCCGTCTCCCTGTAAATGGAAACCAGAAGTATTATCACCCTCAGCCAAATGGGTTAACTTCTGCGTCTTCAGATCAGAATTCTGAGCTTCCCGGATTCTTCTGTATAGCGTTGGATCTGCAAGCACAGAAGAGACATGAATCCCTTGTTGTTCTTTCTTATGACAGAACGTGAATCCCAAAGAACAACACTCCTCCACTGCCTTCGAAACCGAACTGGTACGAAGGGAACTCACATAAACCTTGCGACTAAGCGCATCAGCAACGGGATTTGAAGAACCTGGATGGTACTTGATCTCACAATTGTAATCCTTCAACAGATCCATCCAACGATGCTGCCGCATGTTCAACTCAGCCTGAGTGAACAGATACTTCAAACTTTTATGATCGGTGAAGATCTCGAATCGTTCTCCGTACAAATAGTGACGCCATATCTTAAGAGCAAAGACAATGGCTGCAAGCTCTAAATCATGTACGGGATAGTTCTCCTCGTGAGTCTTCAGCTGTCTGGAGGCATAAGCAATCACGTGGCTATTCTGAGTCAACACGCACCCCAAACCCTGGAGAGAAGCATCAGTGAAGACTACAAAACCACCTAATCCAGACGGTAAAGCAAGAACTGGAGGTGTCGTCAGAAGACGTCTCAATCACGAAAACTGTCTTCACAAGCATCAGACCAAACGAAAGAAACGTCTTTCTTCATCAACTAAGTCAAAGGTTTAGCTATCTGAGAGAAATTCTCCACAAAACGTCGATAGTATCCTGCTAAACCAAGAAAACTATGAATCTCAGAAGCTGTAGTCGGACGTGACCAATTCAAAATAGCCTCTGTCTTGCTAGGATAAACAGATACGCCCTCCTGAGAAATGACATGACCAAGGAACACAACTCGGTCAATCCAGAAGTCACACTTACTCAGCTTTGCGTACAATTTTCTCTCCCTCAAGACATGTAGTACAGTATAGAGATGGTAGGCATGCTTATCCATGCTGCGAGAATACACCAAAATGTCATCGATGAACACTACCACAAACTTATCCAGAAAGTCGCGGAAAACTCTGTTCATCAGATCCATAAAAATAGCTGGAGCATTCGTCAAACCAAACGGCATCACTAGAAACTCATAGTATCCATACCGCGTACGAAATGCTGTCTTAGGAACGTCTTCTTGTCGAACTCACAACTGATGATACCCAGACCGAAGATCAATCTTCGAGTAGACAGAAGTACCCTGCAACTGATCAAAGAGATCATCTATCCGCGGAAAAGGATACTTATTCTTCACTGTCACCTGATTCAACTGACGGTAGTCAATATACAACCGCATCGAACCATCCTTCTTTTTGACAAACAGTACTGGGGCTCCCCATGGCGAAACACTAGGTCAAATATAACCCTTATCAAGAAGATCTTGCAATTGCTTCTGCAGCTCTTTCATTTCTGACGGTGCCAATCGATAAGGAGTTCTGGAAATCGGTGCAGTCCCTGGCACTAACTCAATGTCAAACTCAATCTCCCTTACTGGTGGCAAGCCTGGAATCTCCTTCGGAAATACATCTGGAAAGTCACAAACCACTAGTATCTCTCGGATATCTGGCTCTCCTAAGGATGCGTCATTGGCATAGATAAGGTAGCCTTCCCCGCCAGACTCTAAAGCACGCCGGGCCTTCAGAGCTGAAACCACTGGCATCGGAGGTCGCGCTCCCTCACCATAGAAATACCATGACTCATCATCCTCTGGACGAAATTGAACAAACCTCTGATAGCAATCCACTATCGCTCGGTAGGTAGTCAATGGATCTATCCCTATGATGCAATCGAAATCCTCCATTGCTAGAATCATCAGGTTAGCATTAAGCTGATTACCCTCGAAGTCCAAAACACAACCCACAACTAGACGCTTGGCTAAAACCTCGCTCCCCATAGGAGTAGAAACCATTAGCAACACGTCTAAAGGAATAAACGGCAATATATACTTCTTGCGCATGGCCTAACTTTCGGAAACTCCGATCTCACGCTCAGAAGATCCAAACTTACCCTTTGCTTCCGATCTCAGCTACTAGGGTTTGGTGCTTCCGAAACAACTTCGTAAGGTCCGATCTCTTCAGTGGTTCCGAATTCCTGGTTCAACATTTCTGATCTGATTAATCACTTTATTAATTTAGATCAAAATCTCTTAATCATGTTTAAACCATTATGCTCATAAAATGAGATACGGGTTACTACATATAACAAGTTATACAATCATATCGAAATATCAGTATCCAAACACTACTGGAACAAACCATGTAAGCAGAACAAAATCCCACAGTAACCAATAATCCTACTTAAGGTTGGCTTACTGTATCGTGCCACACCAAAAAAACTTATTCCATATAGAAAATTACGGTATAAAATTTATTTATACTGATACCGTACCGAAAATTTTGGTACAGATAACTTGCATACCGATTAAACCAAAATTTTACGGTATACTGAGATTTCGGCATTGTATCGGTATATACCGTTTTATACCAAAAAAACCTTATATTTTAAAATTTTTAAAAATTTATTGTTTAAAAATATTATATATTTTTAAATTTTTATATAATGTTTCGGTATATCAGTATATACCAAAATTTTCAAATTTTATACCGTTATCGTACCCAAAAAGTCGGTATCTTCACTTACTGTATCGAAATCTTTGGTATACCAGAAATTCTATAAATTCGGTATTTTTCAGTAATTTAACCTTGCTATACTGAAAATTCGATATTTTTTCTCACCCCTAAATTCCTACCCTCAACCCAACCTGTCTTGAACCACCGGCCTCGTCCAACCAAAGTCATGTCCCGTCAAATGGGATGTCAAAGAAAATAACAACATGAACGTGAGAGAACTACGCTCAGAACGTAAAACACGAGTATATAAACCTAATGTGATACATGCAAATGATGGTATACTGGTCAAATATCAAGTCCTACTCAGTCTAGGTGCCAATGTGTGTAGTACCATCTGGGTCAACACCGATTGGTACATCTCCACATTCGTCAAAGATCACCGTAGCTTCAATCCCCATCATAATGGCATCTCCCGGTGTGTGACAATATAACAAGGATGTAGGGTTGATCGACCCTACTCAAATGATTATCTCGAAGGAGAGTTAACTCAACATGAATATGCACATGCAGCATAATATGTATAAAGCAATAAAACATGGACCATGGAACATAAAATGCAAAATATAAGTATGCATACTCGTTGACAATATTAGTCATTACTTACGTATCTCTCTAAGAATGTCCTAGCAATACTAGTCTAGGATCCAAGCCTACAAGTCAATAATTATCATATCACTAAAACTGGTCTAAAAGCCTTAACTAAGATAATAGATACTCCCTAATACTACTAGGAATCCCGGACTACACCTGCGTCTGTTGTAATCCCTTTATTGTCGAAGGCCCCAACTCCTGAGTACCTCTCCGCAGGTCCTCCGAAAGTTCCTCGCTACTGCTCGGCCCTCGTATATATGGCTGAAATGCCCAAGAACACGCCAGATTAAGAGAATAAACTTGTGAATTAGCAATTTGAAATGAGCCTCTAATGCTCTAACTATAGGCGAAGATCAGAAGCTTCGATCTTGACTTCACATCTTCCGATCCCATGCATGCTCCAACGTGTCTAAAGCCTCTTGACACCTCAGTGAGTGTTTGAGTTTGGACCTTCTAAACCTTCTGATCTGACGTTCCGATCATGCATGGTTCATATCTTCCGAACTGCATCCTTATCTTCCTAACTTAAACAGTGCCTTCAAACTAGTTCGGATCTTCCGATCGTTGTTTGGATTTTTCGAGCTATCTTGTTTCCGAACTAAACCAAGTCACTCTTCATTGCTTCCAATATGGAGTTCGGACCTTCCGAACTCCTTGGTGGTTTCGAAGTCACGTTTTCACATTTGTGGTCCGATTAAACACTTGACTGATTATGATTATGATCCTTAATCATGATTTACCATAATAATCTCGTGAAACATGGTGCGTGTTACTACATTATCCCCACCTTAAGAGATTTCGTACTCGAAATCAAGTCTAAGGTAAAACTGGTAGCAACACAACGAAAAGTTCTTTATTACATCTGAACATTTTACAAGATACAAGTACAAAATCCAAAAGAAAATAAAATACTCAAAACAAATCGAGATGCTCTGAACGCATACAACTCTCTAACCTCCAAGTCACTTCCTCGGTGCATATACGCTTCTATTGCACCATGACTAGTGGTATGCTTTTTTAGTAGCACTTTCTCTTTGCTGTCGATGATCCTGTGTGGCCTCTCCACTTATGACAGATCCTGCTCTAACTGAACCTCAGTGGGTGAAAAAAATATGACTAATCAGCTATATATTATCACAACATAGATACATGGAACACATCATGAATGCTGAAAATATAGGGCGGCAAAGCCAAATGGTAAGATGCATCCCCAACTTTCTCAAGAATCTCAAAGGTTCCGATGAACCTCAGTGATTACTTACCATTCATCCCAAACCTCATCACTTTTCGGAAAGGTTATACTTTCAAAAAAACATGCTCTCCAGGATAAAACTCTAGAGGTTTGCGTTGTGTGATGCCATAACTAGCCTGCCGATCTGACTCTCTACCTGATCAATTCCACTTTATCGGCAATATTCTAGACTAACTCTGGTCCTTCAACCCAACGCTCACCAACCTCATCCCAAAATTGAGTTGTACGACAATGACGTCCGTACAAAACCTCAAAATGTTCCATGCCGATACTTCGATGGTAGCTGTTATTATACGCAAAATCCACTAAGGGTAAATGGTTTTGTCATGCTGGACCAAAATTGATCACATATATATGATCATGTAGTCAAGAGTGTAAATCGTCCCTTCTAACTGACTGTCGGTCTTTGGATGATAAGCAGTACTCAAAATCAAAGATTTACCCAAAGCACGCTAGAAGAAACCCCAAAACCTGGAGGTAAACCTCGTATCTCTATCACTGACAATGCTCAAAGGAATCCCATGGAGTCTAACATTCTCCTGAATGTACAACCACACCATATGATCGAAATTTAAGTCTCAATTATACGAAAGGAAGTGTGCAGACTTAGACAACCGGTCTACTACAACCCAGATCACATCACTGTTCTTGGAAGACAGCGGTAAGTAGGTGACAAAGTCCATCGTCACTTCCTCCCATTTTCACTTATGAATCTCTAAACTCTAAAGCAACCCTCCGAGTTTTCTGTACTCTTCCTTGACCTGCTGAAAAACAAGTCACCGCGATACAAGCTGGTAGACACTGCGTTTCAAACACTTCCAATAGAACCTCATACGCATATCCTTATACATCTTCATGTTGTTAGGGTGCACAGAAAATCTGTGAAGCCCCTCACCTCACCATCACATGTGAATTTCAAAAATTCACATAGAAAGATGTAAGAACACTTAATCTACTGTTTCAATTCTGAAAGGGAGACAAAAGACCATTTATGAGGCCATGTCAATTAAGATATCAATAAGATGTCATTATTCAGACATTGAACAAAAATCATAACAGACAATTTAAAATATTATTAAGTCCTTAATATTGAAATAATGTCCATTTAAAGGGGGCTATAATGCTGACCATTCAACTCCCCATTTCAACCTATAAATAGTGCATAAACTGAAGTAACACCTGAAGTGTAACGCCAAGAACTTCTAAAATTCTAAAATCATGCCTAAAATTATTTTCAGTATTTATATTTTAAATTTCTTGAAGTTAATTGTTTAAGTTTCAATTAAAGTTAGCCTTGCTTGACTTATTTGAATTAAATGCCTTGAACTGTTTAGTTAGTAATTTTTATCCAGGCAGGCGACGACGGTGGGCTTCGGTGGTTTATTTTCAAGATTTTTAATTTTAAGATTTTAAGTTAGAGGTAAAAGAGGGGTTTTGGCCAAAAATGCAAATTTTGAATTTTTAGGGGTCAAAAAGCAATTTTATCATTTTCTTGGGTTATTTCCTAAATTTTCCATAAAATAGGATTTTATTAAATCCGGGTTAGTGGAATTTCATTTAAAATGTTGAGAGTTGAAATTTTAAATTTAGAAGTTTGAAAATAGCAAAAAGTTTGAGGTAAAAAGTTTTAATAGTACAAGTAGTACTTTTGCTAGTACAAGTGGAATTTTAAAACACTACACACAATACACTACACTTTTAATTTACACTATCATTAAAACATTTCAATTAAAATCAAGACACAAACCCTAACTCCCAAACCCTAGCCCTAGCCCTAGCCGCCCACTTCTCCCCTCTCCCTTGAAGAAGCCGTCAGACCCCGCCTGCCGCCGTCCCAGCCACCGGAGAAGCTCCCCTAGGTGCTTAGCTTGGTTTTTGGTTGAAGTTCCACTCTCATCTCCTCTTCTTGTTCGAAATTTATTGGTAGATTGGTGAAGGCAAGTGTAACTATTTTTTTGGGCTAACATTCAAGCAATATCTACCCCCACCCTTAAGACTTCTTGCAATAATTTCGAAAATGCATGATGTTGTGATGTTAGGGTTTCGAATTTGGGCATTTAAGGTGCTGATTTTTCTAAATGTGTTATGGGGTTGAGTTTATGTGATTTAATGTTGAGTATATGTGCAATGACATGGATTTATATGGATGTTCTTGCCAAAATTCGAATTTTCAGAACGTATAAGGACCTAAATTTCGAAATTTTGCATGTGTAGGGGCTGAAATTTAATTGATGTTGAAGTATTTAATGGTCTTGCATTGGTCTTGATTGATTGTTCAACATTTTGGAGTTTTGATGGTTAATTCTTGATGTTCTTGATATGTGTTGTGAAAGTGTGGATTGAGTGTAGCCCAAGTGTTTGGGAAAAGTCCTAAGAGAGGTTATTTGAGGTGTTTGGGTGTTTGGTGTGGAGATAAGTTGAGGAAAGTGGGCTAAGTGTTTGAATTGTTGGAATTGGAGGTGTGTGAGGTGCAGGGCAGTACTGTTCACGGGGCAGGTCAGGGCTGGTATGAGGTCTGGGCACTGTTTGGTCTGAACCATAGTAAAGTTCGTGTCGTTGTGGTCGCGTCGATATAAAATAGGCTCGATTCGGATAAGAATTGAGTGAGTTATGGATTTTTCAAAATTGGGTGTAAGTGCAGATTTTTCCTTTGAATAGGGGCTGTCCGATTTTTGTGTTTTGAAAATTTGCTCTTTTGATCTTTTGATGATACCACATATTCCTTGGGATGATTTGGAGTGTTTGTTGAGTGTCGGTTCAAGCGGGACAGGTTTTGGATAAGGCATGACAAAGTTAAGGGCTTTTCGGTTTACTTGCTCGAGTTAAGTCAAGTTTGAGGATTTTGTTGGGTAAGTTGTCTTCTTTGGACTTAGGGGCAGCCACTCATCCACCTTAAACTCACATTTTCGAGTCGAGTCTCATGTCTTAAAGATTGCTTATTCGTGTGCATTTGACGTGTTCTTGAGTTTAATAAAGAAAAAGGAAGTTTACTTGTTTGCATGCCATTTAATGTATGAGTTGAGTCTTTTTAAATGAAAAGGGAAAAGAAAGAAAATATTTTTGAATGAAGTGATCTGTTTGTGACAAGAGGGGTGTTGCTAGGCCGGGGGATGCCTCGGTCTACTCACCAAGAGGTTATAGAGGTTAGGCAAGGAGCAAGAGACATCTTGTTTACCCTTGCCACAGAGGGGCAATGTGGGATCGGGAGGCATCTCGGTCTCCTTGCCATAGAGGGGTTAAGTTCGTTGGGAGAAATCTCGTCGTCTTGCCGGCATAGTGCACTGCAGCCATGATCATGATCAAAACAGAGGGTCACAAATCAGGGATCGGATTTCTAAGATGAAAAAGTAAAGAAAAGTTTAAAAGTTAAAGTTTCACAATTTTAGTTGACTCGTTTCGCATTGATGTCAGTCTTTCAGTTATGCATGAGTCTAAGTTGAATGTTATGAAAGTTAAAGTTTATCATAGTGTGAGTTCATTAATGCATGATTTCTATATCTTTCTAGTTTCATGCATATTACAGTTTAATTTGAGTTTTTGCATCACGTATTTTAAACCCTTGTTATTATCCTAGTTATGCTTGTTGAGTCTTTAGACTCACTATTCTTGAATGTTTGCAGGTGAGGATTTTGTGGAGGAGACGGAGGGGCGTGATCTACTGGGATGAGGCCATCGGTAGTGCGAGGCCCAGTGACCGCTGCTTCCTTTTAGTTTATGTTTTTCCGCACAGTTATCGAATTTGTAATAATGAAGTATTATTTGAGATCTTGTAGTATTTATAGCCAGGATGTGCATTCCCTGTGCTACAGCTTATGTTTTGAAGTACGTTTTCCGCTTTTGCAAGTTTATGATTATCGTTGGAATTAATTTTAAATGCTTTAGTTTACTTTATGCTGTAACCGGGAGGTGGTTACTAGGATTGCATGTTTATGTTTAATGCACTTAAGTTTTGAAGTCAATTTTCTTTCCTTATTTAAATTGTTGTTTGAGTCTTGATGGCTTATTTGTTTTACAAATAGGTCATGGCAAAATTTTTAAAAATCCGTAATTTTCCTTTATTTTAATTATAGTCTAGTAGCGAGTAGTTAGGGTCGTTTCAGTTGGTATCAGAGCACGGTCTTGGTTTGGGCTGAGCCTACTGCCGGTTGCTGAAACTCAGGGGATCTCGCCTCAAAGTCTGTAAGATTTAAGTTTAATGTCTCTATCTGTTTAAGTTTTGATGTATTAGTTTCTTGAGTTATTGAGAAGTTTAAATTTGAAGTAAAAATATTTTCTAAGGCATGAAATTTGAATGTTGGATTTTCTCAATGCGTTTAGATGGCTCGTCGTCGTGATCCGCGTGCAGTTACGCCTCCACCGTCGCCGCCTTCACCGCCGCCGCAGGTGGATGTAGGAGGGCAGGTGCTAGCGGGATTGGCCCGCATCCTCGAGCGTCATGTGGATGCTCCTAGAGCTGGGATGGGGACTGTTTATGAGCAGTTCCGGAAGATGAACCCGAAGGACTTCGCTGGCACCACTGATCCATTGATAGCGGAGGGTTGGATTCGCTCACTAGAGGTGATCTTTCGCTACATGCAGCTGGGAGATCCAGATAGAGTGAGGTGTGCTGTGTTTCTCCTCCAGGATGATGCCGCCCTCTGGTGGGAGGGAATGGAGAAGATTGTGGACCCAGCTACTCTACCTTGGGCTGAGTTCAAGAAGTTGTTCTTTGAGAAGTACTTTACTGCTGATGTGAGAGCCCGTTTGAAGACGGAGTTTATGAGCTTGAGGCAGGGTGATCTGTCGGTAGCCCAGTTTGTGGTGAAGTTTGAGAGAGGCTGCCATTTCGTGCCGTTGATTGGAGATGATGAGAAAGAGAAGCTGGAGCACTTTCTTGTAGGGCTTCGACCTACCATCCGTAGGGATGTGCTGATGGCTGAGCCATCTGATTATGCTTCAGCACTGAGGCGTGCCTTGAGGTCCGAGCAGACGCTGAGAGATATTAGCGCGGAGGCGCATGGCAAGAGGCCCTTCCCTCATCAGGGCCACTCTCAGCAGCAGCAGCACGGCAAGAAGCCGTATCATGGACCCCCGAGACAGCAGGGACAGCAGGCACCGCAGGGGCGTCAGGCCCAGAGACAGGTTCCTCCCAAGGCTGGGGAGAAGCCTATTTGTCAGTTTTGCCATCGTCCGCATTTTGGGAAGTGTTTGAAGGATGCTGGAGTTTGCTTCAAGTGCAAGAAGCCAGGACATATGTCTACCCATTGTCCAGAGCTGAGGAGGCCCGTGCAGGGCAGAGTGTTCGTGATGGAGGCCGAGCAGGCCGACCCAGACACTACTCTTCTCACAGGTAATATCTTAACTTTTGGGTTAGAGCAGTTAAAGATTTGTAGATGCATGTGACTCTAAGTCTTTGCTTGTTTGAGGTTTTCTCTAAGTATCTTGCTGTTTGTCTTAGGTCCTTTGACTGTTTTGATTGAATAGTATCTTGTTTGGGAATTGTTCAATTAGAATGAGCCTAAGTAGAACTCGTGGTTTTAACTTCAACCTTTTGTCGTTGTAACTACTGCTATGCAGGTAGGATTGTTGTGGCAGGCGTAGCCACGAGGGCCTTATTAGACTCAGGGGCTACCCATTCCTTTATATCGGAGTCTTTTGCCCTTGAGAGGGGCATTCAGAGCGAGGAATTGGAGGTTGGATTCTTAGTTACTATCCCCTCAGGAGAAGAGCTATCCACCAGGAGCTTGGTGAGAGACCTTGTATTGCTTTTGCAGGGTCAGTCAGTGGTAGCAGACCTCATAGTGCTACCTTTGCCAGAGTTTGACCTGATTCTTGGGATGGATTGGATGACGAAGAATGCGGTGATGATAGATTTCCAGCAGAGATCAGTGTTAGTCAGGCCTGAGGGCGAGGAACCGTTTTGGTTTGAGGCTGCCAAGAGCTTGAGGAAGACTCGAGTCATTTCTACCTTGCAAGCTCAGAGGCTTGTTCTTAGTGGGTGCGAGTCTTTTCTAGCCAGTTTGTCCTTGACAGAGCTGCCAGAGCGCCCAGTCGTTGCAGACGTATCTGCCGTCAGGGAGTTTGAGGATGTGTTCCCTAGCGATGTTGTGGGAATTCCGCCCGATAGAGAAGTTGAGTTCTCTATAGATTTGATCACTGGTACTGTGCCTATCTCTAAGGCACCGTATGAAAGAGTGGGTGCCCGGTGAGCCAACTTGTGGCTAAGGGCTTTGATGACTCTTTGTATAAACAATCTTTTGTTTAATATAATTTACACTTTTATTAATGGCAATGACTTTATCTTTCTTCATATTGTAATATTGTGATATACTATTGTTGTTTTGATAAAGACCTTGAATATACTATAGTGTATGTAAGATGTGGTAGAACATGGGAATGTCTATCATGAAACACATCTTATAGTCACTGTATATTCTAAACTGTTCCTAGTCGATTGAGCCGTCCGATAATAAGGATAAGGATCGCTCGAGCTTGAGACTAGCATTTGCGATGCAGAGTACCACGTTTCATTGGTAAGGAACATAGAGATGTTCGAAGCATGCAAATGGATATTCATATGATGAATGATCGAACTACCCTATCCGGACTTTCCAAGTGGTTATCACTTATCGAGTGGATATAGTCCGCGGTTTTGGTTGTACACCATTAGTCCTTACTACTTGAGACATCATTGAGACTCTATATGCTAGTACCGTGCTTTGACTCGTTTACCGACTCTATTGGGGTCATCAGGTGTCGGGATTGGGTACAGTTACAACACATATAGGAGTCGATGCTTTGTTGTCAAGGATTCACCACATACTTGCGAGTGTGGATATCCTATGCGATCTGAGGAGATATTAGTGTGACGAATCTCTGGCCAGAGTACATGATGTGATTTAAGAAATGGTTTCTTAGTAGCACATGCGATGTCACTATTTGATCTTCAAGATGCATTGCATAGTTATCGAATCTCGAGCGACTCTCGATATACCAATGGTTGTTGATTCTATCGGGATATATGGATGAAGGGACCGTACTGTACGCTAACCAAAATCTACTGGTTCTTGTAGGCACTATCAGTGATATCTAGGGAATCATGGGGCGATGTTGCTAGGCGCTCATACCATGATTCGATGGGCAAGTCGGAAATTGTTGTTCCGAGTCACAAGGAGTTGTGAGCCCACGGCTAGCTGTATCCCTGAACCATTGAGGGTCACACAGTGTAATGGATTTTTAATCCCCGTTGAGATAGTTAAATTTAAAGAGTTAAATTTAATGAACGAAGAAGTTGGACTTCTTATTTAAGAGTAGAGGAGTAAGATTTCCTAAAATGACATAGGGATGGCCATTTTTGGAAATCACTGAATTCGGATTCAGAAAAATTTATCTTGACTTTAAAAGGTGCAGAAATGGTTTCTGTGCACATTGGTGAAATCGGTTTATCAATCGGAGTCACGATGAATTTTATATTAATTTCTGAACATGCGGGCTTTGCTTGTCGGGCTTGAACTTATGACTAATGGGCCCTAAGCTGTTAGTGGCCTACATTATAAATAAGTTATCGCAGTACAGAAATTAGAACATAACAAGGTCACAATTTCGAAAACCTAAGTAATTTTCTAACAAGTGTGGCCGCCCCCCTCCCTGTCTACTCGAGAAAAATCCAGCCTGTGATTTTGAATTACAGTCTGGTTTAACGGATCAAATTCGTTAATCTCTTCGTAGAAAACTTCTGATAGATTTTCTAGTGCAATCTATCAGAGGGATTAAATCTCTGTTCGTGGACCTGATTGAAGAACAGTTCGTCCATCAGTTCCAGGGATATACAACAAGAGCAGAGAAATCTGTTGGTGTCCAAAATCTCGATTCGAGATTAAAGGTAAAAATTTTATAATTGTTATTTAATTTTTACACACACAATTTAATCGTAAAGATTTGATACCCAATATGGAATCGTTCCATATAATAAATATTTTTAAACTTCCGCTGCACCGGGTATCAATCTTGTTTGATCTGAAAGCCGCGTTATCTAACAGTGGTATCAGAGCCAGGTTGCTCAGATCAAGCGATTAAATTAATCGATTGTACAAAAAATTTTTAGGCCTCGGTTTTTGAAACAAAATAAATATTTTAAAATAAAAATATTTTTTTTCGGGCAAAAACCCGGGCAGCGATTGGATCGCTGCCCGGGAGGGGAAGCGCACGGCGCTGCCCTAGGGGCAGCCGGGCTGCCCGGCCCGGGAACGTCCCGGGCGGCCCGCGGGAAAAATTATTTTTTAATTTTTAAATTAAATTTTAATATGTTAAAATTCTATTTTTGGTCCGATCGAAAATTATTTTGATTGGTCCACGAGGCGTCGGATCGAATTGTTCGAGTCCAAAAATTTTAAAATTGATTTTTGGATAAATTTGAATTTTTGGAAAATTTTAATATTTTATCCTTTAATTGAATTTTGAAATTAATTAATTTTTGGTACAATTGATGATAAGATATGATCTTATGGATATATTGAGTAAAATATGATTTTATGTATAAAATTGGATTTTATAGATAAAATATGATTTTATTTGATAAAAAGATAAAATATGATTTTATATGTAAAATAAGATTTTATGTATGAGATATGATTTTATCTTTTTAAATTTAAAATGCCATTGCATGTTATCCAATAAATTAATTTTGAATTAAATGTTATTGGATAAGGATGATCGATTGCCATGACCAATTTTGTAGGTGTATGTTAGGAATTTATATTTGTTTTATTGTTGTTGGTTTTATTAATGGGCCTGGTTTATGGCCCAATATGAATGTCATATGTAATAAAAGTAGGCTTGGTTTATGGCCCGTTCCCACCCCTTAAAAATGTATCCCCTACTTGTCATTGTTATTTATTGTAAATACATTAGATTTATTGGGAGATCAAGATTTGAAGATGGAGGTGGGCCCAGCAGACAATAAAGACAGAAGAAATGTAAATTGGAAGCAAATGTAATAGGATTGCATTGCATACTGCATATTACCTAGGATTGGACTAAGACTCGTGATTGGCAACCACGGGTCGATTAGAAATGGAATCGATCATCCTATATAATATGTGATATTATAGTTGTATGCATGTTTTAGACATAATTGTGTGAATCCGGCAAGCATACAAAATTTTTAAAAAAATGATGAGACAAATTTTTATAATTAAAAATCTCTCATTTTAAATATGATTTAAAATTGATATCAAGATAAATAAAGGAAATTTAAATTTGTTTAAATGTTCCTACCTTCCATCAACGATCAATGTATGAGATGCTACCCGCGGATACGGTCCGGCTCATATTATTGGGGGGGCCCGTTCGTCGGAAAGCTGTACATTGGATCGACACATGTTGTAAGTTGGGTGGAACTCCCATAGGATCGGCTCATATTATTGGGGGATCCACATGGCGACCGTCCATCACAACTTAATATTGATGGGTCATCTTGACATGTTACAATAATCGGCGTCATATTATTGGGCCCTTATTGGACATGAGGTAAAAACGTGGAGGTTGCTTTGGAAGCAATTGGGCTCTACCTTTTGAAAATTATGGTTGGCTGATATTATTCGGGACTATAAGTTTGTCAATTGGACTCCATGTTCTCACTAAGGAAAACAGTTTCCCGTTTTCACTAGAGGGTAGTGAAATCGTTAAAATAGTGGGAGTGAGATTCATAAAATAAATTTCGCCTATTTTATGTCTTAGTAAATTGCTTAAACAATCACTGATATTTGTCTGTTTCTTTTCAGTATTTCATACAATGAATTCGCGTAATCCACTTCTCTCGATCCTCGAACAAAATAAGTTGACTGGCGCAAACTATACGGAATGGTTCCGTAAGTTGAAGATTGTCTTGACTTTGGAGAAGATGCTCTACGTGTTAGAGAAATCTCCTCCGAAGGAAGCACCAGCTGACGTAAGTCCGGAGGAGTTAGCCAAGCTTGATACATGGTGGGACCATGATATCAAGACCAAATGCTATATGCAAGCCTCGATGTCTGATGAACTCCAGAGGCGATTTGAGGACACCGTGAATGCTGCTGACATTCACGTTCAACTCAAGAAACTTTTTGGGGCTCAATCGAGGGCTGAAAGGTTCGCTACTGTAAAGGAGCTAATGACGTGTCGCATGCGTGAAGGGACTTCGGTCCGTGATCATGGGGTACGAGTGATTTGGCTCATACAGAAGTTGGTAACCCTTGATTTGGTGTTGGAGCATGAACTCAACGTGGACTTACTACTTCTGTCTCTTCCTTCTTCGTTTGACGGATTTGTGGTAAATTTTAATATGAACAAGATAGAGGCCTCCCTTGAAGAGATGGTCAATATGCTTGTGACATATGAATCCACATTAAAGAAGGATAAACCGGCTTTCTTGGTGGGCTCCTCTTCTTCTGCAAAGAAGGGGCCAAGTACGAAGGGTAAGAAACGTTCTGCCCCACCCAAGAAAATCGAACCCGAGAAGAAGTACAAGACAAAGGCTTCAAACATGGAAAAATCCAAGGATGTTTGCCATTACTACAAGAAGCCCGGTCATTGGAAGCGTAACTGCAAGGAATATCTAGAGCAGTTGCGAACTGCGAAGGGTATGTTCTATATTGAAATAAATGTTTCACTTAATACTACTTCTTGGGTATTGGATACCGGATGTGGATCTCACATTTGCAATGATTTGCAGGTGATGACAAGAAGTCGCAGGCTTAGGATGGGTGAGACCCAGCTGAGGCTCGGAAATCGTTCCAGAGTTGAAGCAAAAGCCGTGGGAGATGTTTATTTAATTTTGCAGAACGGTTTTAAGTTACTTTTAAGAGATGTTTTATTTGTTCCGGATTTAATTAAAAACATTATTTCTGTTTCTATGCTTGATAGAGATGGTTATTCTTGCAATTTTGTGAATGGGATTTGCAATATTTACAAGAATGAATGTTTAATTGGAAATGGACAACTTGAAAACGATCTATACAACTTAAAACTAAAAGACGTTCCAATAAATTATGTTGATAAACCGGCAACAACAAACAAAAGGAAAATCGATAGCCAAAACCCGGCAAACCTTTGGCACGCTAGGCTAGGTCATATTTCCTCAAGGAGGATGAACAAGCTAGTGGGAGAGGGCATGTTTGATATGTCTGATATTAACTCTCTACCTACTTGTGAATCCTGCCTAAAAGGAAAAATGACTAAATCTCCTTTTAAGGGAAACCTGAGCGTAGTCAAAATCTGTTGGATTTGATCCATACAGATGTTTGTGGTCCATTTAGAGTTGGGACTCAATATGGCCACACCTACTTCATTACATTTACTGATGATTATTCAAGGTATGGGTATTTATATTTAATGAAATATAAGTCTGAAGCATTTGAAAAGTTCAAAGAATTCAAGGCTGAAGTAGAAAACAAGCTAGGTAAAAGTATTAAAGCACTTCGATCGGATCGAGGTGGAGAATACTTGAGTACCGAGTTTTTGGACTATCTGAAAGAGAATGGGATTCTCTCTCAGTGGACTCCTCCTATGACACCACAGCTGAATGGTGTATCGGAGCGTCGTAATCGAACTTTGTTGGACATGGTTCGATCCATGATGAGCTTCACTGAGCTTCCACCTTCGTTTTGGGGCTATGCGCTTGAAACGGCGGTATTGTTGTTGAACAACGTCCACACTAAAGCAGTGGACAAAACACCATACGAGTTATGGAATGGCAAAGCTCCTAAGTATTCATACTTGAGGATTTGGGGATGTCCTGCTTACGTGAAGCGGACAGTGGGAGATAAGTTGGATAGTAGATCCAGCTTATGTTATTTTGTAGGGTATCCGAAGAATTCAATCGGATATTATTTCTATTATCCTGCTGAAACAAAGGTGTTTGTTTCAAGGAATGCCACCTTCTTGGATAAGGAGTTCTTATTGGATAAGAAAGGCGAGATGATGGAACTCGAAGAAATTCGAGAAGAACCCGAAATACAAAATAACGATCCTACACCTCAGGAACCATTGCTGGACACGCCTGCACCTAGAAGATCCGAGAGGACTTCTAGACCTCCTATTCGATATGGTCTTCTTCTTGAAGGGGATCAAGATGAACCCGATGTTGGATGTGATCCAAGAAACTTCAAGGAAGCAATTTCTGATGCGGATTCAAATTTATGGCTTGAAGCTATGCAGTCGGAAATAGATTCGATGCATACAAACCAAGTTTGGTCTTTAGTAGATCCTCCCGATGGAATTGTTCCAATAGGGTGTAAATGGATCTACAAGAGAAAGCTTCGGCCTGATGGTAAGGTATTGACCTACAAGGCGCGATTGGTGGCAAAAGGTTATACTCAAAGACAAGGAGTTGACTATGATGAAACCTTTTCACCAGTTGCAATGTTCAAGTCCATAAGAAACCTTATTGCCATAGCTGCATGGTATGACTATGAGATATGGCAAATGGATGTGAAGACTTCTTTTCTTAATGGAGACATTAAGGAAGAAATCTATATGAAGCAGCCTGAGGGGTTCACATCCATGGGAAGCGAGCATAAGGTATGCAAGCTTCAGAGATCAATTTATGGTCTAAAACAAGCATCAAGAAGTTGGAACCAAAAATTTGATGAAACAATAAAAGATTTTGGTTTCATCAAGAATCCGGAGGAACCATGCGTGTACAAGAAAGTAGTTAAGGATGCTGTGACATTCTTAGTACTTTATGTTGATGACATCCTACTCATTGGAAATGATGTAGGGATGTTGCAGTCAACAAAGATATGGTTATCAGGTAGATTCTCGATGAAGGATTTGGGTGAGGCATCCTATATTCTTGGGATACAGATCTATAGAGATAGATCTAAGAGAATGATAGGACTCACTCAATCAACCTACATCGACACCATATTGAAACGGTTTTCAATGGATGGGTCCAAGAGAGGACATCTACCCATGTGTCATGGAGTTTCTCTATCCAAGTCTATGTGTCCCAAGACTGATGAAGAGATAGAGAAAATGACACATGTACCATATGCATCAGCCATAGGTAGTATCATGTATGGGATGATATCTACCAGACCAGATGTAGCATTTGCTCTGAGTGTCACGAGCAGATATCAAGCTAATCCTGGTCAAATGCATTGGAAAGCCGTGAAGGACATTCTTAAGTACTTACGAAGGACTAAGAATATGTTCATGGTATATGGAGGAAGAGAACTAAAATTGGAAGGCTATACCGACTCTAGCTTCCAAAGTGACGTGGATGACTCGAAGTCAACCTCTGGATTTGTGTTCATGCTCAATGGCGGTGCTGTCTCTTGGAAGAGTTCCAAGCAGGACACCACAGCGGATTCCACCACTGAGGCTGAATACATTGCAGCATCAGCTGCTGCTAAAGAGGCCGTTTGGATGAGGAATTTCGTCCAAGAGTTGGGCGTCATTCCTGAAGTTTTTGGTCCAGTCCCGGTGTACTGTGACAACACGGGTGCCGTTGCTCAGGCAAAGGAACCAAGGTCTCATCAAAGATCCAAACACGTACTGAGGAAATACCACATCATCCGGGAGATTGTGGAAAGAGGAGACATCACTGTCGAAAGAGTGGCCTCTGCAGACAATATCGCTGATCCACTTACTAAGCCCTTGCCAGGACCATTATTTGACAAACATCGCGAAGCAATGGGTCTACGTAGTATGACTAGTTGGCTATAGGGCAAGTGGGAGATTGAAAGAGTGGGTGCCCGGTGAGCCAACTTGTGGCTAAGGGCTTTGATGACTCTTTGTATAAACAATCTTTTGTTTAATATAATTTACACTTTTATTAATGGCAATGACTTTATCTTTCTACATATTGTAATATTGTGATATACTATTGTTGTTTTGATAAAGACCTTGAATATACTATAGTGTATGTAAGATGTGGTAGAACATGGGGATGTCTATCATGAAACACATCTTATAGTCACTGTATATTCTAAACTGTTCCTAGTCGATTGAGCCGTCCGATAATAAGGATAAGGATCGCTCGAGCTTTAGACTAGCATTTGCGATGCAGAGTACCACGTTTCATTGGTAAGGAACATAGAGATGTTCGAAGCATGCAAATGGATATTCATATGATGAATGATCGAACTACCCTATCCGTACTTTCCAAGTGGTTATCACTTATCGAGTGGATATAGTCCGCGGTTTTGGTTGTACACCATTAGTCCTTACTACTTGAGACATCATTGAGACTCTATATGCTAGTACTGTGCTTTGACTCGTTTACCGACTCTATTGGGGTCATCAGGTGTCGGGATTGGGTACAGTTACAACACATATAGGAGTCGATGCTTTGTTGTCAAGGATTCACCACATACTTGCGAGTGTGGATATCCTATGCGATCTGAGGAGATATTAGTGTGACGAATCTCTGGCCAGAGTACATGATGTGATTTAAGAAATGGTTTCTTAGTAGCACATGCGATGTCACTATTTGATCTTCAAGATGCATTGCATAGTTATCGAATCTCGAGCGACTCTCGATATACCAATGGTTGTTGATTCGATCGGGATATATGGATGAAGGGACCGTACTGTACGCTAACCAAAATCTACTGGTTCTTGTAGGCACTATCAGTGATACCTAGGGAATCATGGGGCAATGTTGCTAGGCGCTCATACCATGATTCGATGGGCAAGTCGGAAATTGTTGTTCCGAGTCACAAGGAGTTGTGAGCCCACGGCTAGCTGTATCCCTGAACCATTGAGGGTCACACAGTGTAATGGATTTTTAATCCCCGTTGAGATAGTTAAATTTAAAGAGTTAAATTTAATGAACGAAGAAGTTGGACTTCTTATTTAAGAGTAGAGGAGTAAGATTTCCTAAAATGACATAGGGATGGCCATTTTTGGAAATCACTGAATTCGGATTCAGAAAAATTTATCTTGACTTTAAAAGGTGCAGAAATGGTTTCTGTGCACATTGGTGAAATCGGTTTATCAATCGGAGTCACGATGAATTTTATATTAATTTCTGAACATGCGGGCTTTGCTTGTCGGGCTTGAACTTATGACTAATGGGCCCTAAGCTGTTAGTGGCCTACATTATAAATAAGTTATCGCAGTACAAAAATTAGAACATAACAAGGTCACAATTTCGAAAACCTAAGTAATTTTCTAACAAGTGTGGCCGCCACCCTCCCTGTCTACTCGAGAAAAATCCAGCCTGTGATTTTGAATTACAGTCTGGTTTAACGGATCAAATTCGTTAATCTCTTCGTAGAAAACTTCTGATAGATTTTCTAGTGCAATCTATCAGAAGGATTAAATCTCTGTTCGTGGACCTGATTGAAGAACAGTTCGTCCATCAGTTCCAGGGATATACAACAAGAGCAGAGAAATCTGTTGGTGTCCAAAATCTCGATTCGAGATTAAAGGTAAAAATTTTATAATTGTTATTTAATTTTTACACACACAATTTAATCGTAAAGATTTGATACCCAATATGGAATCGTTCCATATAATAAATATTTTTAAACTTCCGCTGCACCGGGTATCAATCTTGTTTGATCTGAAAGCCGCGTTATCTAACAGCGTACAGATTGGCTCCTACTGAAATGAAGGAGTTAAAAGAGCAGATTCAAGAGTTGCTTGATAAGGGATTCATTCGCCCTAGTTTCTCCCCATGGGGCGCGCCAGTTCTCTTTGTTAAGAAGAAGGACGGTAGTTTAAGATTGTGCATAGACTATCGAGGTTTGAACGGGGTGACTGTGAAGAACAAGTACCCGTTACCTAGGATCGAGGACCTCTTCGATCAATTGCAAGGTGCATCCGTCTTTTCGAAGATTGATCTTCGTTCAGGTTATCACCAGTTGAAGGTGAAGGAGTCAGATGTGGCGAAGACAGCTTTTAGGACTCGTTACGGTCATTACGAGTTCCTTGTGATGCCGTTTGGGATGACGAACGCGCCCGCAGTTTTCATGGATCTTATGAACCGCGTGTTTCAGCCTTACTTGGACCGCTTTGTCATTGTTTTCATCGATGACATCCTCATTTATTCGAAGGATAGAGTGGAGCATGAGCAGCATTTGAGGACCGTGCTCGAGGTGCTTCGAGAGCACAAGTTGTTGGCCAAGTTTGATAAGTGTGAATTCTGGATGGAGAAAGTTGCTTTCTTGGGTCATATTATTTCTAAGAGCGGTGTGGAAGTAGACCCTTCAAAGGTTCAAGCAGTGAAGGAGTGGTCTATACCGAGGAGAGCGTCTGAGATTCGCAGTTTTCTTGGATTAGCCGGTTATTACCGAAAATTAATCAAGGGTTTTTCCTCCATTGCTGTGCCTATGACAGCGTTGACTAAGAAGGACGCCAAGTTTGTTTGGAGTGCCGAGTGTCAAAGGAGCTTTGATACTTTGAAGGAAGCTCTTACGACAGCGCCAGTGTTGACCATGCCGTCCGGGCAAGGTGATTTTGTGGTTTACACTGATGCTTCCAAGTTAGGATTGGGAGCAGTTTTGATGCAGCGAGGCAGAGTTATAGCCTATGCTTCTAGGCAATTGAAGGAGCACGAGAAGAACTACCCTACTCATGATCTAGAGTTGGCAGCGGTAGTGTTTGCTCTTAAGATTTGGAGACACTATCTCTATGGAGAGAAGAGTCAGATCTTCACAGACCATAAAAGCCTCAAGTACTTCTTCAACCAGAAGGAGTTGAATATGAGGCAGCGTAGGTGGTTAGAGTTGGTGAAAGACTATGACTGCGATATTAGCTACCACCCGGGTAAAGCTAACGTGGTTGCAGATGCTTTGAGCAGGAAGACCGCAGTGCTTACCTCCTTGTCAGTAGCTAGACCGTTGCAGGTTGAGATTCAGAAGTACGGTCTTGAGTTTTATGCGAGTGGTAGAGCTCCCCGTTTGTCTTCCCTAAGTGTGCAGACTACACTTTTTGACCGTATCCGTGCAGCGCAGTCAGTTGATGAGCAGATCAGGAAGTGGAGACAGAGGGACGAAGAGAAAGGCAGCGGTTTGTATGCTGTGGTAGATGGGATTGTGAGGTACAGAGGTAGATTTTGGGTTCCCGCAGGTGATTCTCTGCGAGTTACTATCATGGCAGAGGCACATACGTCACCGTACTCAATCCACCCTGGTAGTACGAAGATGTATCGGGATCTTCAGCAGCTTTATTGGTGGCCAGGCATGAAAAGTGACATTGCCCGATTCGTGTCAGAATGCCTGACATGCCAGCAGGTTAAGGCGGAGCATCAGAGACCCGCCGGTTTGCTTAAGCCTCTCCCTATTCCGGAGTGGAAGTGGGAGAATATCTCCATGGATTTTGTCGTGGGATTGCCGAAGACATTGAGAGGTTCGAATGCCATTTGGGTGATTGTAGACCGTCTCACTAAGTTGGCTAACTTTCTTCCAGTGAAGATGTCTTTCTCGATGACTCAGCTTGTGGAGTTGTATATCCGGGAGATAGTCAGACTACATGGTATTCCAGTCTCCATAGTGTCTGATAGAGATCCGCGGTTTACTTCGTCTTTTTGGAAGAGTCTTCATTCCGCTTTGGGTACTAAGTTGCTTTTTAGTACCGCCTTTCACCCGCAGATCGATGGCCAATCGGAGAGGGTGATTCAGATTTTGGAGGATCTTTTGAGAGCGTGTGCTATTGATTTTCAAGGAAGTTGGGAGTCGAGGCTACCACTAGTGGAGTTTGCGTACAATAACAGTTTTCAGTCCACTATTGGCATGGCTCCCTATGAGGCGCTTTATGGGAGGAAGTGTAGATCTCCAGTGTTGTGGGATGAGATAGGTGAGAGATCAGACTTTGGTCCGGAGATTGTTCAGTTGACCACCGAAGTAGTAGCTAAGGTCCGTGATAGGATGAGGGCTGCCCAGAGTAGGCAGAAGAGCTATGCTGATCACCGGAGGAGAGACTTGGAGTTCTCGGTGGGTGATCATGTTTTTATCCATATTGCACCCATGAAGGGTGTGATGAGGTTTGGAAAGAAAGGGAAGTTGGCACCGAGGTTCATAGGGCCCTTCGAGATTTTGGATAGGGTAGGGGTACTGGCTTATAGAGTGGCCTTGCCGCCTAACCTTGATAAGATCCATAATGTCTTCCATGTGTCGATGTTGAGGAAGTACATCTCAAACCCATCCCATGTGCTTAGTTCGGAACCGCTTCAGCTATCTCCTCACTTGACCTATGAGGAGAAGCCCATCCGGATTTTGGATAGACAGGAGAGAAGACTCCGTAACAAGTCGATTCCAATGATCAAGGTGAGATGGCAGAACCATTCGGTTGAAGAGGCCACTTGGGAAGCAGAAGCAGATATCAGAGTTCGATATCCGAAGCTTTTTGGTAAGTTCTAATTTCTAGGACGAAATTCCTCATTAGGAGGGAGGAATTGTAACGCCAAGAACTTCTAAAATTCTAAAATCATGCCTAAAATTATTTTCAGTATTTATATTTTAAATTTCTTGAAGTTAATTGTTTAAGTTTCAGTTAAAGTTAGCCTTGCTTGACTTATTTGAATTAAATGCCTTGAACTGTTTAGTTAGTAATTTTTATCCAGGCAGGCGACGACGGTGGGCTTCGGTGGTTTATTTTCAAGATTTTTAATTTTAAGATTTTAAGTTAGAGGTAAAAGAGGGGTTTTGGCCAAAAATGCAAATTTTGAATTTTTAGGGGTCAAAAAGCAATTTTATCATTTTCTTGGGTTATTTCCTAAATTTTCCATAAAATAGGATTTTATTAAATTCGGGTTAGTGGAATTTCATTTAAAATGTTGAGAGTTGAAATTTTAAATTTAGAAGTTTGAAAATAGCAAAAAGTTTGAGGTAAAAAGTTTTAATAGTACAAGTAGTACTTTTGCTAGTACAAGTGAAATTTTAAAACACTACACACAATACACTACACTTTTAATTTACACTATCATTAAAACATTTCAATTAAAATCAAGACACAAACCCTAACTCCCAAACCCTAGCCCTAGCCGCCCACTTCTCCCCTCTCCCTTGAAGAAGCCGTCCAACCCCGCCTGCCGCCGTCCCAGCCACCGGAGAAGCTCCCCTAGGTGCTTAGCTTGGTGTTTGGTTGAAGTTCCACTCTCATCTCCTCTTCTTGTTCGAAATTTGTTGGTAGATTGGTGAAGGCAAGTGTAACTATTTCTTTGGGCTAACATTCAAGCAATATCTACCCCCACCCTTAAGACTTCTTGCAATAATTTCGAAAATGCATGATGTTGTGATGTTAGGGTTTCGAATTTGGGCATTTAAGGGGCTGATTTTGCTAAATGTGTTATGGGGTTGAGTTTATGTGATTTAATGTTGAGTATATGTGCAATGACATGGATTTATATGGATGTTCTTGCCAAAATTCGAATTTTTAGAATGTATAAGGACCTAAATTTCGAAATTTTGCATGTGTAGGGGCTGAAATTTAATTGATGTTGAAGTATTTAATGGTCTTGCATTGGTCTTGATTGATTGTTCAACATTTTGGAGTTTTGATGGTTAATTCTTGATGTTCTTGATATGTGTTGTGAAAGTGTGGATTGAGTGTAGCCCAAGTGTTTGGGAAAAGTCCTAAGAGAGGTTATTTGAGGTGTTTGGGTGTTTGGTGTGGAGATAAGTTGAGGAAAGTGGGCTAAGTGTTTGAATTGTTGGAATTGGAGGTGTGTGAGGTGCAGGGCAGTACTGTTCACGGGGCAGGGCAGGGCTGGTCTGAGGTCTGGGCAGTGTTTGGTCTGAACCATAGTAAAGTTCGTGTCGTTGTGGTCGCGTCGATATAAAATAGGCTCGATTCGGATAAGAATTGAGTGAGTTATGGATTTTTCAAAATTGGGTGTAAGTGCAGATTTTTCCTTTGAATAGGGGCTGTCCGATTTTTGTGTTTTGAAAATTTGCTCTTTTGATCTTTTGATGATACCACCTATTCCTTGGGATGATTTGGAGTGTTTGTTGAGTGTCGGTTCAAGCGGGACAGGTTTTGGATAAGGCATGACAAAGTTAAGGGCTTTTCGGTTTACTTGCTCGAGTTAAGTCAAGTTTGAGGATTTTGTTGGGTAAGTTGTCTTCTTTGGACTTAGGGGCAGCCACTGTGAGACCTCGATTCTAAACCACTAATCTCGGATTAAACAACAAGTAAGCGAACAAGAATCCAAGAGTAAAACAATTCAAAAGTTTTTTTTTTTTTTTTTTTAACGCCGCGCGCCCGCGCGAGGAACCAAGCTCGCGCGTGCGCGGGCTTCAACATCCGAGACCAACCAAAGGCTCGCGCCCGCGCGAGGTACCAAGCTCGCGCGCGCGCGGGCAAACCATTCAGAGGCCCAACGGAGGCCTCGCGCGCGCGCGAGGAACGCCTCGCCCGCGCGCGGAAGGCCTGGGCAGAAAAGCTCAGGCTGCAGAAAAAAAAGAAAGGATTCCGCGCTTGGTCCGACATGCCTTCAAATACATATGCAATAACAGAGTGTAGGGAAACATGCCATAACAAGTCATGCTTTCAGAAGGCATAAAAACAACCAGAAGTCTAAATCGATACAACAACAACATACTTCGATTTTAGATTACAATCCGAATACAAACTAATTCGAATAACAAAACATATCAAGTTCGAGTTCTAACATGCTTCAATCTTAAACTAGATAAACATGCTAATTCGACTTCTAAACCGAGTCTCACTTCTACTACTTGCCCTCGAAGCTAACCATGCCTCTTCTGACTTGTTCCTGCCCCACCTGTTGCCAAGTACACATACAAAACAAAGCAACAGCCGGATAACCGGTGAGAAAGATAATCCCAGTAAAAACAACATATCAAGTAATGAATATACAACATGCTATCAAACCACATATTCAAGTCGAAGTTAATGATATGCATGTCTTTAAAACCAGGATATCGATTCTGATAAACACGGAGTATTGCTCTGCTTTTGGGATCCCGAGGATGAGATCACGTAACGACTCACCGACTCTCCCAATCGAGGTGGTGCCACGTATCCCACTCCTCTAGACTTTGAGCAACCATAATGAGTATGCTAGCACTAGGCGAAATACTACAACCTAGGCCACTCAATCATAGTTTCCAAACGTCTAACAAAAAGGGCGGTTCTGCCCGCTGAAATCAAAGTAGGCTCAAGATGAATGCATAACAGAAACATAAACATAAGCCACATAACAAAAACTCAATCAATCAACAATTACAAGTTCCACGTGCTAGAACAAGTATCAATGCAATATGTGATTTAAAAAGGGAAACTCGAGAACCAACAATCCCGAGTATGCTATCCCGCTACGATGAATGCTTTTACCTTGCAATGCAGTAGCTCCAACTCTGGATAAGCTACAAAAGAGATTGTATAAACAACTACACAATCTAACAACAACAAGGCAACGGTTCAAGGAAAACTCTTTATACCGTTCTTCGTCCAATTCTCTGAAACGATCAAACAGCTGCTAACTCTGGGCTTGACAATTCCGAACGAATCTGTTCAGATACAAGAGATGATTGATCAATAACCACGATCAACTTACAAGCCAAGTTCAAACTCAAAAACGGTTCAAAATCTCCAAAAACTCAAACCGACGGCATAACGGCTATAACTGAACAACCGGCAAATGCAGACAGCAATTCAATACTGATAACAACTCAATTCAATGCTAATACAACAACAACAAGACAAACCCAACAAATCTCAAAACCATGATTTTCGAAAATGGCTTCCAAAAATCATAATAAATCCAAACGTCGCTCTAATTCAAAACCGACAGATAATAAACGATCAGAACTCTGTAGAGAACAACATACTCGAATCTCAAACGATTCTAACAACATCCAAAAACTAGAATGTATCGGATCGAAGAAGAACTTACGATATAACAGAGCTCTCACTGCAGTGATCACTAATCTGCCTTCAGAAATAAATTCCAACGGCCGGATCGAGCTCGGACTGAAATCAGAAAGCTTGGAAGAAGTTGGAGGCGTCTTCAATGGTGGAGCTCGGTTGTGTGGAGGAGGAGAAGTGATTTAATTACAAATCTAAGTGTAGATAATATATTAAACTCCAAATTTGCAGTTTAGTCCCTGAAATTTCCAAAATTTGCAAAAAAGACCCTGATCAAAATCAAGTCGGCTCGTGAACTTTGCAATCTCCGATTAACTCAAATAAACTCATTTAAGATAAAAACGGGGCGTTACAATTCTCCCCCACTAAGAAGAGATTTCGTCCTCGAAATCAACGAGAACCACAACTCAAAGATAGAATAAAGAACTAAAGACAATAAGAAGAACTCACGTCATCCGAATAACTCTGGAAAACGCTGTCTCATGTCAGACTCTGTCTCCCAAGTCGCTTCCTCAACACCGTGACGGCTCCACTGCACCTTCACTAATGGAATCAACTTGGTCCTGAGTTGCTTTTCTTTCCGATCAAGGATCTGAATCGGTCGCTCAAAATAGCTCAGGGTCTCGTCTAACTCGGCTTCGTCAGGCTGAAGGATATGAGAAATATCTGGTTGATACTTTCGCAGCATAGAGACGTGAAAAACGTCGTGAATACAAGATAAAGACGGAGGAAGTGCAAGTCTGTAGGCAAGATCGCCTATCTTCTCGAGAATCTCGTACGGACCGATGAATCTCGGAGATAACTTTCCTCTCTTACCAAATCTGACGGTGCCTCTGAACGGAGAAATCTTAAGGAATACACGGTCTCCCTGCTCAAAACTCAGAGGTCGACGTCTGACATTCGCTTACTTCGCCTGTCTATCTTGAGCTGACTTCATTCTGGTCTGAATGATCTTAACCTGCTCTGCCATATCTCTAAGCATCTCCGGTCCCAAATCTGGTGACTCGGACAATTCATCCCAAAACAACGGAGATCGGCACTTTCTACCATACAAAGCCTCAAAAGGCGCCATACCGATACTCGCTTGGAAGCTGTTGTTGTAAGAAAACTCGACAAGAGGCAAAGAATCCTGCCAACTAGTGCCAAAGTCTAGCACTACCGCTCGCAGCATATCCTCCAACGTCTGGATGGTCCGTTCTGACTGTCCATCTGTCTGAGGATGATAAGCTGTACTCAGATGCAATCGAGTACCAAGTGCCCCCTGAAGACTGTGCCAGAAGTGAGAAGTGAATCTAGGATCTCTGTCTGAAACGATCGACTTCGGCACACCATGCAATCTCACAACATTGCTAACATACAACTCAGCCATCTGATCATGACGATACGTCATCCTGTAAGGAATAAAACACGCAGACTTCGTCAATCGGTCGATCACTACCCAAATAGCATCGCATCCTCGAACGGATCGTGGTAGCTTCGTGACAAAATCCATAGAAATGTGATCCCATTTCCATTCAGGAACAGATAGGCTGTGCAAAAGACCACCTGGTCGCTTCCGCTCTGCTTTCACTTGCTGACAATTCAAACACCGAGATACAAATCTCGCAACATCGTCCTTCATTCTCTTCCACCAGAACTGACTCTTCAGATCGTTGTACATTTTAAGACCTCCAGGATGAACGCTAAACCGACTGCAATGAGCCTCTCGGAGAATACGCTGTCTCAACTCCGAAATATCAGGCACAACAATACGGTTATTCACAAACAAAACGTCATCTCTAACCTGGAATTCTGACTGATGCCCAGTTCTGACTTTCTCTATCGAAACCTGAATGCTCGGCTCAGACTTCTGTGCTTCTCTGATTGCAACAAACAACTCCGGCTCGGCTTGAATAGCAAACACTCTGATAGTCTCCCTATCTGTTTCAACTCTAAACCAGAAGTGCAACAATCATCGACCAACTGAGAAACATCGATAGTTGAAAGAGATAACGAACAAAGCTTTCGGCTCAAGGCATCTGCAACTGCATTCGACTTCCCTGGATAATACTTGATCTCACAGTCGAAATCCTTCAACAGATCTAACCATCTTCTCTGTCTCATATTCAGCTCTGCCTGTGAAAACAAGTACTTAAGACTCTTATGATCAGAAAAGATCTCGAAAGACTCACCATAAAGATAGTGACGCCAGATCTTCAAAGCAAATACAATCGCTGCAAGTTCAAGATCATGAACAGGATAACGAGTCTCATGCGGTTTCAGCTGCCTTGATGCATACGCCACCACATGCTTATGCTGCATAAGAACACAACCCAAGCCTCGGTTAGAAGCATCACAATAGACTGTGAAACCTCCAGTACCCTTCGGAATAGAAAGAATTGGAGCACTGGTCAGTCTCCTCTTTAGATCAACAAAGCTAGCCTCACAATCTGGAGTCCAGACAAAAGGCGCATTCTTCTGAGTCAGCTGGGTAATAGGCTTGGCAATAGACGAGAAACCCTTGATGAAACGACGGTAATAACCAGCTAAACCCATGAAGCTTCGGATCTCAGGTACTGATGTCGGCCTAGGCCAATTCATAACCGCTTCGATTTTGCTGGGATCGACAGAAATCCCATCTTCAGAAATAATATGACCGAGAAAGACAACTCGATCTAACCAGAATTCGCATTTCGATAGCTCGGCAAACAACTGCTCAACTCGCAAAATCTGCAAGACAATCCTCAAGTGCTCTGCATGGTCAGTACGGTTCTTCGAGTAGATAAGAATATCATCGATGAAAATAATGACGAACTCATCTAAATAACGCTGAAAGATACGGTTCATCAAACCCATAAAAACAGCTGGAGCGTTAGTCAAACCGAATGGCATGACTATAAACTCAAAGTGACCATACCTCATTCTGAATGCGGTCTTAGGAACATCTTCCTCTCGCACTCTCAGCTGATGGTAGCCTGACCTCAGATCAATCTTAGAGTAGACAGAAGAACCCTGCAGTTGATCAAACAAGTCATCTATTCGGGGTAAAGGATACCTGTTCTTAACTGTAGCCTGATTCAATTGACGGTAGTCGATACAGAGCCGCATAGAACCATCCTTCTTCCGAACGAATAGAACAGGAGCACCCCAAGGCGATACACTAGGTCTGATGTATCCCTTGGCAATCAAATCCTCAAGCTGCTCCTTCAACTCTCTCAATTCAACAAGTGCCATACGATAAGGAGCTTTTGAAATAGGTTGAGTACCTGGCACTAAGTCAATGCTGAATTCAACCTCTCGAATGGGTGGCAATCCAGGAACATCTTCCGGAAACACATCAGCAAAATCTCTAACCACTGGTAAGTCAACTAAAGCTGGGCTAGATTTCAGTACATCAACCGCATAAACCAAAAATCCTTCTGCACCTCTCTGTAACAAACGAGTCATAGATAACACTGAAATCAAAGGAATTCTAGATCGAGAACCCTTACCAAAGAATTTCCACTCGTCTGCCATTTCAGGTCTGAACCTGACAACCTTCAGAAAACAATCAACTGTCGCCCTGTACTTGGTTAAAGCATCTATCCCGACAATACAATCAAAATCTGATAGCCCAAGTACAATACAGTCGAATTCTAACAAATTCCTCTCAAAACAAAGTTCACAGTTCCTGACTAGTCGGACAGAAACAATTCCTCCACCCAAAGGTGAAGTAACAGCTACTACTGTAGGCAACAATTCAGTTGGCAAAGCATGCAATAACACATATTTCTCAGAGATAAAGGAATGGGAAGCACCTGTATCTATCAAGACATGAGCAGAATGACCGAAAATCGAACAGTTACCTGCTATGACATCGTCAGGTGCTGCCTGAGCCTGATCCTCTGTCAATGCAAAGACTCGTGCTTGCTGTCTCGGAGGCTGATTTGCACTAGAGCTACCTCCCTGTCTGTTCTGCTGTTGCTGGGGTTGGAAAGAGTGCACTGCAGACGACTGCCTCTCCGGCTGAGCTGCAGGTCTAGACGAACTCCCACTCTGAGTTCTATCTCTATTACGTTGAGGGCACACTTTAGAGAAGTGTCCCGGTTGCTGACATGTGTTACAATTGCCGAAGACTCCCACACACTGATCCGGTGAGTGTCTTCCTCCACACTTGCTGCAGTACAAGGATGATGACCCAGAACTCTGTCCTGAACCAAATTGCTTCGAACCACTGGAACTGGACGAACTGTTCCCCTGTCTCTTGAACTGTTTACCTCTTGCCTTGTACTGATCCTTTCTGTTTCCCCCACTGTTTCCACCTTCATACCTCTGCTGCTGGTTCTGATGTTGAGGTGGCTGATTCTGGTACTGAGATGGTTGGTTCTGATACTGACTCTGCTGCTGAGGTGCCCCCTGATTACCTCTTTGCCTCCACAAGCCTGCTTCTGCTCCCTTTGCGTAATTCATGGCATCCGCAAAGTTGCTAGGCCTGTTGGTGCTAACCAACGTGAAGACATTGGGGTTCAACCCGTTGATGAACTGATCTGCCTTAGCTTCTTCATCTCCGGCAATTAGCGGTGCAAAACGCAACAGACTATCGAACTTAGCCACGTACTCTTCAATGTTCAGATTCCCTTGTCTCAGATTTGCAAACTCTGCTCCCTTATCCTTACGATACGAGATAGGGAAAACCCGCTTATAAAACTCAGATTTAAAAAGAGTCCAAGTAACCTCTGTACCTCTACTCTCAATTGCTTTCTTTGTCATAATCCACCAGCTCTTAGCACCACCACGCAGCTGATGAATTACTAACCTGATTCGGCGGTCATCTGTGTAGTCAATGAAATCAAACAACTGATCCATATCATCCAACCAACTCTCACAGTCAACTGGATTTTCTGAACCCATCAACAATGGAGGATTGAACGACTGAAACCTCTTCAGCAAGGTTTCCATAGGAGTTGCTGAAGCATCCAACTGATCAACCTCAGTGCTAGCTTGCTCAGTCGCAGGGATAACTGGTGGTGTCTTTCTGTTTATCACTCGACGAGGACCCATCTGATAATCAAAGGTTAGCACACGAGATATCTCAATCGCTACCATCAGTGCCCTTACAACCGCTTGGAATACCGAATACCAGTCGAGAACAGAAATAGTTATATCTCAAGTAGATCATGCTTTATTAATTTAAATCACACAACCATGTAATTCAAATAATGCTCAAACAATAAAGCATGCTCGCATGGAATTAAGTACACAATTAAATAATTCAAACTCATGCGATGAGTCATTACACACAGACTCGATCTACCCCGCTCTCTCTAGTTCGACCAAGAATCTTAAGGCTCTGATACCACTTAATGTGAGACCTCGATTCTAAACCACTAATCTCGGATTAAACAACAAGTAAGCGAACAAGAATCCAAGAGTAAAACAATTCAAAAGTTTTTTTTTTTTTTTTTAACGTCCCGCGCCCGCGCGAGGAACCAAGCTCGCGCGTGCGCGGGCTTCAACATCCGAGACCAACCAAAGGCTCGCGCCCGCGCGAGGTACCAAGCTCGCGCGCGCGCGGGCAAACCATTCAGAGGCCCAACGGAGGCCTCGCGCGCGCGCGAGGAACGCCTCGCCCGCGCGCGGAAGGCCTGGGCAGAAAAGCTCAGGCTGCAGAAAAAAAAGAAAGGATTCCGCGCTTGGTCCGACATGCCTTCAAATACATATGCAATAACAGAGTGTAGGGAAACATGCCATAACAAGTCATGCTTTCAGAAGGCATAAAAACAACCAGAAGTCTAAATCGATACAACAACAACATACTTCGATTTTAGATTACAATCCGAATACAAACTAATTCGAATAACAAAACATATCAAGTTCGAGTTCTAACATGCTTCAATCTTAAACTAGATAAACATGCTAATTCGACTTCTAAACCGAGTCTCACTTCTACTACTTGCCCTCGAAGCTAACCATGCCTCTTCTGACTTGTTCCTGCCCCACCTGTTGCCAAGTACACATACAAAACAAAGCAACAGCCGGATAACCGGTGAGAAAGATAATCCCAGTAAAAACAACATATCAAGTAATGAATATACAACATGCTATCAAACCACATATTCAAGTCGAAGTTAATGATATGCATGTCTTTAAAACCAGGATATCGATTCTGATAAACACGGGAGTATTGCTCTGCTTTTGGGATCCCAAGGATGAGATCACGTAACGACTCACCGACTCTCCCAATCGAGGTGGTGCCACGTATCCCACTCCTCTAGACTTTGAGCAACCATAATGAGTATTCTAGCACTAGGCGAAATACTACAACCTAGGCCACTCAATCATAGTTCCCAAACGTCTAACAAAAAGGGCGGTTCTGCCCGCTGAAATCAAAGTAGGCTCAAGATGAATGCATAACAGAAACATAAACATAAGCCACATAACAAAAACTCAATCAATCAACAATTACAAGTTCCACGTGCTAGAACAAGTATCAATGCAATATGTGATTTAAAAAGGGAAACTCGAGAACCAACAATCCCGAGTATGCTATCCCGCTACGATGAGTGCTTTTACCTTGCAATGCAGTAGCTCCAACTCTGGATAAGCTACAAAAGAGATTGTATAAACAACTACACAATCTAACAACAACAAGGCAACGGTTCAAGGAAAACTCTTTATACCGTTCTTCGTCCAATTCTCTGAAACGATCAAACAGCTGCTAACTCTGGGCTTGACAATTCCGAACGAATCTGTTCAGATACAAGAGATGATTGATCAATAACCACGATCAACTTACAAGCCAAGTTCAAACTCAAAAACGGTTCAAAATCTCCAAAAACTCAAACCGACGGCATAACGGCTATAACTGAACAACCGGCAAATGCAGACAGCAGTTCAATACTGATAACAACTCAATTCAATGCTAATACAACAACAACAAGACAAACCCAACAAATCTCAAAACCATGATTTTCGAAAATGGCTTTCAAAAATCATAATAAATCCGAACGTCGCTCTAATTCAAAACCGACAGATAATAAACGATCAGAACTCTGTAGAGAACAACATACTCGAATCTCAAACGATTCTAACAACATCCAAAAACTAGAATGTATCGGATCGAAGAAGAACTTACGATATAACAGAGCTCTCACTGCAGTGATCACTAATCTGCCTTCAGAAATAAATTCCAACGGCCGGATCGAGCTCGGACTGAAATCAGAAAGCTTGGAAGAAGTTGGAGGCGTCTTCAATGGTGGATCTCGGTTGTGTGGAGGAGGAGAAGTGATTTAATTACAAATCTAAGTGTAGATAATATATTAAACTCCAAATTTGCACTTTAGTCCCTGAAATTTCCAAAATTTACAAAAAGGACCCTGATCAAAATCAAGTCGGCTCGTGAACTCTGCAATCTCCGATTAACTCAAATAAACTCATTTAAGATAAAAACGGGGCGTTACAGCCACTCATCCACCTTAAACTCACATTTTCAAGTCGAGTCTCATGTCTTAAAGATTGCTTATTCGTGTGCATTTGACGTGTTCTTGAGTTTAATAAAGAAAAAGGAAGTTTACTTGTTTGCATGCCATTTAATGTATGAGTTGAGTCTTTTTAAATGAAAAGGGAAAAGAAAGCAAATATTTTTGAATGAAGTGATCTGTTTGTGACAAGAGGGGTGTTGCTAGGCCGGGGGATGCCTCGGTCTACTCACCAAGAGGTTATAGAGGTTAGGCAAGGAGCAAGAGACATCTTGTTTACCCTTGCCACAGAGGGGCAATGTGGGATCGGGAGGCATCTCGGTCTCCTTGCCATAGAGGGGTTAAGTTCGTCGGGAGAAATCTCGTCGTCTTGCCGGCATAGTGCACTGCAGCCATGATCATGATCGAAACAGAGGGTCACAAATCAGGGATCGGATTTCTAAGAGGAAAAAGTAAAGAAAAGTTTAAAAGTTAAAGTTTCACAATTTTAGTTGACTCGTTTTGCATTGATGTCAGTCTTTCAGTTATGCATGAGTCTAAGTTGAATGTTATGAAAGTTAAAGTTTATCATAGTGTGAGTTCATTAATGCATGATTTCTATATCTTTCTAGTTTCATGCATATTACAGTTTAAGTTGAGTTTTTGCATCACGTATTTTAAACCCTTGTTATTATCCTAGTTATGCTTGTTGAGTCTTTAGACTCACTATGCTTGAATGTTTGCAGGTGAGGATTTTGTGGAGGAGACGGAGGGGCGTGATCTACTGGGATGAGGCCATCGGTAGTGCGAGGCCCAGTGACCGTTGCTTCCTTTTAGTTTATGTTTTTCCGCACAGTTATCGAATTTGTAATAATGAAGTATTATTTGAGATCTTGTAGTATTTATAGCCAGGATGTGCATTCCCTGTGCTACAGCTTATGTTTTGAAGTACGTTTTCCGCTTTTGCAAGTTTATGATTATCGTTGGAATTAATTTTAAATGCTTTAGTTTACTTTATGCTGTAACCGGGAGGTGGTTACTAGGATTGCATGTTTATGTTTAACGCACTTAAGTTTTGAAGTCAATTTTCTTTCCTTATTTAAATTGCTGTTTGAGTCTTGATGGCTTATTTGTTTTACAAATAGGTCATGGAAAAATTTTTAAAAATCCGTAATTTTCTTTTATTTTAATTATAGTCTAGTAGCGAGTAGTTAGGGTCGTTCCATGAAGTTCCAATGTCCAGAATGTATTATTGTCGTGGGAGGGCTTTGAATCCGATCTCCACTGTCCACACCACCTTTCAAGATGTTTTACATACTCTTTCCTAATTTCAGCCCAATCCAACAGTTCAATTTCTACAAAAGACCTTCATAATAATATTGTGCAAAATTTATGTAAGAAATAAGAAACTTCTATTTTTTCTCAATAAACCAATCCAAAAGAACTACAAATCCAATCTTCAAAGTTCACAATTGATGTCTCATCCTGAGGAACATTCGAACCAAATTTCAGATCGATCCGACCGTTCAAAATGTCACAAAGTCTTCTAAACTTTGAGTGATATAAAGACATGCAGATCTGAAAATTCCTTCCACTCTCCTATTTTTGAGCAATATTGAGCAGAAGAATTCTAGTAATTGATCTTAAATTATAGAAGCTCTCTAGAAGCAGAAAATTTTCCATTTTCAAAGCACAATGTGTTTTCTAATTTCGAGCAGTGATTTGGATTCTTGGTTGAGCAGCACTTTGGCAGCAAGGATTGATCTCTTTATTCAAGCGTTCCAACAATTTTATTTTCACATTTTTTTGAAGAACAATAAGATGAGTGGCATTATATCTATGTTTTAAAATAATGATGTTCTTGTTTTTGAAAACTCGTTGTTTCATGTCCTTTGATTTCGTTTCATGTTTCGTTCTATATTATTCCTTTTTTATGCTATGAGATATTGAAATACACTGTTAGGATTCGAATTTCCAAGTGGAAAGAAAATTTTCAAAAACATGATAAGATATAATAGGGTCTTGATGCGGTGGGTTACAATAACTGATATAAGGCTTCGTCCCCTTAGAAGAGTAACATTTAGGGACTGATCAGTATATCATGTATAAGAAGATGAATAACACTGTCATGTATAAGTTCGTGCTTCAATTATGATACATTTTGATGTCTTGTTTTGAATTTTGTTTGATCCTTGTATTGATTCATGTCCCGACATGTTCTGTGATGTGTTACCTTTGAACTCGTATTATATATATATATTTCGGTATTCTTGTGTATGATTGGTCCCCACTTGTTGAGTGTTACCAAACACTCACCCCTTTACTTCTCTCCCCAGATAATAATGAAGAGGAATTTGAAGAGGAAGAGCATAGTTAATATTGGTCTGATGAAAAATGACAAATTAAGAGTTCCTTCTATTATTTGAGTTTCTTTGTCCCTATGATGATAAGTTTTAGCTTCCGCTGATATATTTTTTTAATGATTTTCATTATAGGATGTAAGAACAAATTTTGTCATGAAATAATATATAGGTTTTGGTTAAAGTCTGTACTATGAGGCTAGTTGTTTTTTAATGTCATTTGAAAGCAAAGTCGGTGACAACAAACCCCGGTTTCTAGGCATGACAAAATCTGCTACGCTGAGCTCGAGACAATATATTATCTTGCATAGAAGAATCATAAAGGACTACCACTCGGCTAGATAGACACAAAAATCCATCTGCCTGAAGGTGAAAACCAGAATTATTGTCATCCTGAGCTAACTAGGATAATTTTTGAGTCTTCGGATCCAAATGTTGGGCTTCCTTGATGCATGAATTCAACGCTAGTTCTTCAAGGATGGAAAAGACTCGAGTCCCCTGATGTTTCTTCTTATGAAGGAAAGTAAATCCCAAGAAACAACACTTATGTACCACTATAGAAACTGCCCACTCTAGAAATTGCACTGGAATGTAGAAAACTCACATTCAATTTACGACCAAGTGCTTTAGTGATTGGTTTCGAAGAACCTGGATGGTACTTGATCTCATAGTAGTAATCTTTCAGCAAATCCATCCATCGGCGTTGTCTCATATTCAACTCTTCCTTATTGAATAGGTACTTCAAACTCTTGTGATCCGAATAGATCTCGAAACTCTTACCGTACAAGTAATGTCGCCAAATCTTCACAATGAAGACAATGACTGCCAACTCTAAGACATGTAGAGATAATTCTTCTCATTAGTCTTCAGCTGTCTGGAGGCATGGGCGATTAAGTGCCCATTTTGAGTCAAAATTCAACCCAATCCCTGAATAGATGTGTCAGTGTAGACTATATAGCCACCATATCCATATGGCATTGCTAAAACAGAGGCTGTTGTCAACCGTCATCGCAAATCACGGAAACTTTCTTCACTCTAGACCAAACGAAGGGGGAAATCTTCTTAGTCACTGGGTCAATGTTCTAGCTATCTACGAGAATTCTCAATAAAGAGGCGATAGTACCCTGCCAGACCCAAGAAATTGCGGATCTCTGAAGCTGTCTTCGGTCATGACCAATTCAAATTGGCCTCTGTCTTTATAGGATCAACTGAAACTCCATCCTTGGAGATCACATGACCAAGGAAGACAACTCGGTCAAACTAGAACTCACACTTACTGAGTTTGGCATAAAACTGATTTTCTCGCAAATTCTACAAAACTATCCAAAGAGGGTAGATGTGCTGGTCAATACTGTGAGAGTAGATCAAGATTTCATCGATAAACACCACCACAAACTTGTCCAAGAAATCTCGGAAAACCCTTTTCATCAAACCCATGAAGACAGCAGGCGCGTTCGTCAAACCAAAAGGCATCACTAAAAAAACTCATAGTGACAATACCTCGTACAAAAATATTTCTTCAGGATATCCTCATCTCAGACCCGCAATTGATGATACCTCGACCGCATATCAATCTTGGAGTAAATGGAAGTCTCCTAAAGCTGTTCAAAAAGTTATCTATACACGGCAGAGGATACTTGTTCTTAACTGTCACTTGGTTTAACTATTTGTAATCAATACAAAGACGCATCGAACCATTTTTTTCTTGACGAACAAAACTGGGGCTCCCCAAGGTGAAATACTCGGTCGGATGTATCCCTTGTCTAGTAAATCTTGAAACTACTGTTTTGAATCTCTCATCCTTAATGACGATAAAGTGCTCGGTAAATTGGTGTTGTCCCTGTATCAGCTCAATACCAAACTCTACATCATGGACAAGAGGTGACCCTGAAACCTCATAGGGAAATAAATCCTGAAACTCTCGGACCACTAGTATATCATGAATATCCAAATTTCCTGAGGATACATCCACGACATAGATAAGGTGGTCTTCCCCTCCAGACTCTAAAGCACGATGGGCTTTCAGAGCAGATACAATCTGCATCAGGGGTCACGCTCCGTCACCGTAGAAAAACCAAGTGTCACCATCCTCAGAGCAAAACTGGACAAATCTCTGTTAGCAATCCACTATGGCTCGATAGGTAATTATAAGTTCAATCTCGATGTTGCAATAGAAATCATCCATCACTAAAACAATCAAGTTGGCACACAACTTATGACACTCAAACTCCAAGGTACAACCTATCACTAGAAGTTGAGCTAAAACTTCATATCGAATCGGGGTCGATACAGCTAAGATGACGTATAATGAACTGTAGGGAAAATTATACCTATTGACGAATCGTGCAGAAATGAACGAATTTGATGAAACAGTGTCAATCAAAATGAAAGCAGCTATATCACATAAACTAAAAGTACCTGCAATAATGCGCTCACTCTCGACATTGGCTTGCTCCTAGTTGAGTGCAAAGACTTGCCCCTGAACTCGTGGATGCAAAGTAGATGGACCATGCGATGCAGTCTAAGGAAGTTGCAAAACGGTAGCCTGAGAACAAAAACCACTACCCGATCCTCCCTGGCTAGGACAATCCTTCTTCATATGGCCCATTGCATCGCATAAGAATCAAGCTCTAGATACATGACAACACTCATCAGAAAGGTTTTTTGTCCTACAGTTCTCACAAAGACCTTCCTTCTTCTTTCCTAATCAGAAAATGCCACCAGAGCTAGAGAATAAGACGTAGAGGCCTACTTCTTGAACGACTTTGCACATGGTCCAAGAGAACTGGCAGGTCGGGAAGACTGAAACAACTTCGCGCGGTACACACTGTCACACTAATCTCCGTTTGTCGGCCAAAGTTCAATTAACCATCATAAGAAGTGGGGTCATCACAGACAGTGACTAGGTCGAAGATCTCATGGTTCAAACCCAGAAAGAAGTGGTCGTACTTAGCCTCGGAATTGGCACAAATATGCGGGCAGAACGTTAGCAAATCGATGAACTTCTGCTGATATTCATCATGGGTCATGGATCCGAGATTCAGATTAATCAACTCAATAAACTTGTCTGATGGAGGGCCGGAGGAAAATGAAACTTCATTAATGCCCTACAAAAATCATCCCACAAAACTTGACATTGCACCTAGAATAACTGGGCGGAAACAGATCTTTACCCCTTGCGGGCACGACCCTCCAACAAGAAAGTAGCGGCCTCCATCTTCTGCTCCTCCGAGCAGTAAAATGCGTGGAAACAACTCTCCATGAGCTCAATCCAATCCTCATCTACCTTCGGAGTGTCGCCTCCCACCAAAGGCTTAGGCCCCATCTGCAGGAACCTGTGCATCTAGAAACAACATCGACCATCTGTAAGAATTAGTGCACATCAAAACCCAAAATTCCATACTATGTCCCAAAATACCAAGCATGCTCTGATACCATAAATGTAGAGACCCGACCTAGATCATCTACTAGTTAATATTTTAATCATGCAATTAAAATAACTTAAGTAAAATGATAAAGCACTGGAAACAACTTAAAGCGAGTTTACAACCCCAAGCCGACAGAATACAACCGATGACTAAAAATTAAAAGCGATAACAAGTTATACAAGCATATCAAAATATCAGTATCCAAAAACTACTGGGACAAACCTTGAAAGAAGAACAAACTCACACCGCAACCATTGATTTTAGTGACTCATCCCGGAATCACCTACTAACAGAGACTTAAGCATGCAAAAAACTTAAATAACAATTAATCATAGAAAACTACAGAAACTTAAATCGAATGCTAACCCGGCATAATACAATCGATAAATAACTGCAACCTCAAAAATAAAAATACAACCCAATGGAAAACTCTAAACACAAAGGGGTAAATCCTAACTAACTCTACTGGCACCAACTGAGTCCAAAACTCCCTGGTCGCCAACTACCAACTGGTCCACTAACCTAAGAAACCTACAACTATCCGTCGAATGGTGTGTCCAAGAAAAATACACAGATGTGACGTAACAATGGTCATTACAGATATATGAGTATACATATGATGTGAATGCATAATGCATCAGGAGGTGACTCCCATATCATAAATCGTGAGCTATCCGGATCCAAAACCATGTCATCCATCCACAAAATGTCATGGTGTTGAGAGACCACTCTACAGGTAATATCAATGGTAAAAGGCCAAACATGATAATGCATGCGCGCAGCATAATATCTGTGACATAATCAATGCGCATATCAGTAATGTCACATAAAACATGCAAACATAGAATATGCATACTCAACCAGGGTATCTGGGATAGTACGTTCGTATCTCAAATCATGCAACTCAAGAAATCTAGTCATCCAGGTACTCGAGTCCAAGCCTATAAGAATATAATAACTATATCACTTATAATTCTCTAAAAGCCTTAACTAGACTATTAGCTGCTCACAAAAGCTAATCAAAGTCTAGCAATATACATGCATTCGTCGTTAGCCCTTTGATGGTGATGGCCCCAAAACATAAGCACAACTCTGCTACGATCTCGATAGTGTCTCGCTATCGTCCGGACTCCAAAATGACACCTAAAATGGCCTAAAAGCCCATTAGAAACACCTAGGTCCGAGAAAAAGAGAAGAGGAAATGAGCAAATGAAATGAGGTCTCGGTACCCCTATTTATAGACCACGTTCGGAACTATTGAACTCATGATCGGAACTACTGATCGGACTTCTGAACTTACGATCGTGCTTCCGAACTCTCTCCACCAAACACCTATATTTTGAATGGACAACACAGCTGCCAAAAACATTCGGAACTTCCGAACTAGGGAATCAGAACCACCGATCTCCACCCTATCCAATCACAACTCAAAAAGTCCATCTCTGTCTATCAGTGAACGTTCGGATCTTTCGAACTCAGGATCAGAGTTTCTGAACTCCAATTCTTGCCTCCGAAGGGATCAAAACTTCCGATCTACACCTTGTTCAAGTTCGGTCCTTCCGAACTTCTTGAACACTTGGAACCCTCCAGAACATTTTTGAACGCCCTGAATTCGATTTTCAACTTATTAATCTCATTTGAGAATTCTTTAATCACTTTTTGACCATTTAAACATGCTTATACAGTTAGTTGCTTATTTCTTGAATCAGGTTACTACATTATCCTCACCTTTAGAGATTTCGTCCTCGAAATCAGGTCTTGGTCAACCCTTAGAATGTACCCTCAACAAGATTCTTAAAGTTACTGATCAATTTTTGGTCTATACCACAAGAAAATTTAACTTCTTGCACCAAAAATATCTTTTCGAATATATATGATCTGATCTCTTACTGGACTACAACATTCCTACATGTTCGAACTTGAACTTAGAATAATGCCATTTCTAAATTTTCTTGAAATTGTACCATAACTGGAACTGAGATCTTTCTTGTCACACATATCTTCTGGCTAAAGATTTATGATGTCCTCAGTTAAATGATTAACTAAGACTTGCGGACAAGTTATCCTACAAATCCAATATCCATCTATCAGATGCGAAAACCCATGTACAATAGTAGAATCTGCCTTACTCTTGTTCTAACCACTGAACGGTCTAAATTCCGTTATACTGTTGCATCCTAAAGCTAATTCTATACTTGATCACTTTCCATGGTTCAAGCTATGAGTATAACTGATCAAGTCAACAAAACTCAATCATCAAAGTTCATAGTCACATAGCCAAATTCAAATGACAGTCTAGTTACCCAATACCTGAGTAAATACATAAAATTTGATCTCATTCCTGAATCACAATAAGTCACATGGATATTTCCGTCAAATCACTAAGCATTGTCTTGAAATTCCAATGAATCTCATGAAAGATTCTGACAAATCACTAAATGATCTCCTGAAATCTTAACAGATCTCAATGCACTGTAGGTTGATCACTATAGCTGATACAATGCTCTAAAGCACAAATTCGAGATTACTCTGGTATCTAACTCCTACACCAATTATCAACGGTGGTGTTGTCTACTAGACTGTTCCAATATAGTTTCATCAGTTCTTGCAACATTAAGGCTAATCATTCCTTCACTTAACACCATCAACAAATAGTACGAGTAGTCCTCCTAACTACTCACCAACCACCATTTCATACTGAAGGAACATTACTGTCTCACGGATCTGAATTACTGCAACTTAATTAGCCACATGAAACCCTTTCGGAATTTGCAATCATCCATTGCAATTAGTCACTTCATCAAATCTGTAAATGCACAGCTTTGGCAATAATCCTTCAGGTAATTGACGTTCAACTATCATCTGTCGATATCAAGAAAAAGGATAAGATACAATTACATTGTATCATCTTCCTGATTTGTCACTAGTCCTGATTTCTCCAGAGTAAGTCCACAATTTTACATATGTCTACAGTATTTCCTATTACCTAACTGTACCAAAACTCTTATCCCAGAGTCAGGCCTCTGAATAAAATATTTTCCAAAAATAGAATCAAGTTACCCCTAATACTGTAGGTTAAATCATTATACCCAAATGATACCACTATCATAAAAATGACAAATTATATGCCCAATCTCTCTGTATTGTGACAAGTCGTTGTCCATATCTCACATGTCTCTTCAGACAAAAACTTTCAGGTTCATACCTTGAATAAACAATCTATAAAAATGTTTGATGATCATGAAGGTTAGTACAACCCCTTGTACTAATAGTTTGAATCAAATGGTTGTACTTTTCTTATGACTCAAGACAGTAGTCTCAGTATTCAAAGCAATAATATAGTTATTGCTTTGGAAATAGTAAGTTTTATCAAATCGTGACTCAATCATCTTGATGATCACCAATGAAAAACATCCTACATAGAGAAATAATTCTCCTACATTCAAAATAGGATAAGTCATATGGAAGATACCTTGGTTGAGGATATGGCGTCGAAAATCGATTCATCTTTGAGAGTATCCAAATGGATCTTGCTTTTTCCAAAACAAAACAGACGTGGGAAGATATGGACACCACGTGGTACAGCTAATGACGACACTCTCTCATACAACCAATCCTAAGACAAAAACCATATAGGTACGTAAATAAATTCAACAAATTAATAGCACAATAACTGATATAACTAAATATTCACCATCAATCCAACCGTGCAACCATCCAGATAAAGTTTACTTGCTTGGTTATCTAATTCTTGGTAAAGAAAACCAAACGCAGCATCTGCCCAACAAAACTTAAAAAATATGCTCAGATCATCCAAATAAGGAAAAATAAATCCAGAAGTAATGTAATTACCAGTAGAGAATATTACACAATTAAATATGAACAAAATAAACATTCGAACGAAATCATCAATGTCAGCATGGACAGTACTCCTCCCAAGTAAAACAAGCTTCTCTTTAATAACTATCATGTGAGTATTTCTTATTTTCCCTCCAAAGTGTCGAGACATAAATTTTTGTTGGAAAAACTGGCGGTCAGATCAATCACGATTGATACCCGGTGCAGCGGAAGTTTAAAAATTTTGTTATGGAACAATTCCATAGTGTGGGTATCAACAGTTCAACGATTAAATTATTGTGTGTGTAAAATTTAAATAACAGTTATTAAATTTTACCTTAAATCTCGCAACGAGATTAATGGACACCAACAGATTTGATCTGCTCTTGTTGTCTCTCCCTGGAACCGATGAACTCCTTCAATCAGGTCCACGAACAGAGGTTTAATCCCTCTGATAGATTGCACTAGAAAATCTATCAGAAGTTTTCTGCGAAGAGAATAAACGAATCTGATTCGCTATTCCTTACTGCGATTCAAAATCACAGACCGGAATTTTCTCGGGCAGAGGACAGGGAGGGGACGGCCGAAACTTTTGAGAGGCTAGGGTTCGATTTTTGCTTCTCAAAAATTATGAGCTGTTGTATGTAATTTCTGTACTGAAATAACTTATTTATAATGCAGGCCACTAACTCCTTAGGGCCCATTAGTCATAAGCTGGGGCCCGACAAGCAAAGCCCGCTCGTTCAGAAATTAATATAAAATTCATCGTGACTCCGATTGATGAACTGATTTCACCAATGTGCACAGAAACCATTTCTGCACATTTTAAAGTCAAAATAAATTTTCCTGAATCCGAATTCAGTGATTTCCAAAAATGTCCATCCCTATGTCATTTTAGGAAATCCTACTCCCTTACTCTTATTTAAGAAGTCCAACTCCTTAGTTCATTAAATTTAACTCTTTAAATTTAACTATCTCAACGGGGATTAAAACTCCATTACACTGTGTGACCCTCAATGGTTCAGGGATACAGCTAGCCGTGGGCTCACAACTCCTTGTGACTCGGAACAACACTTTCCGACTTGCCCAACGAATCATGGTAAAGCGCCTAGCAACATCGCCCCATGATTCCCTAGGTATCACTGATAGTGCCTACAAGAACCAGTAGATTTTGGTTAGCGTACAGTACGGTCCCTTCATCCATATATCCCGATCGAATCAACAACCATTGGTATATCGAGAGTCGCTCAAGATTCGATAACTATGCAATACATCTTGAAGATCAAATTAGTGACATCGCATGTGCTACTAAGAAACCATTTCTTAAATCACATCAATTACTCTGGCCAGAGATTTATCACACTAATATCTCCTCAGATCGCATAGGATATCCACACTCGCAAGTATGTGGTGAATCCTTGACAACAATGCATTGACTCCTATATGTGTCGTAACTGTACCCAATCTCGACACCTGATGACCCCCATAGAGTCGGTAAACGAGTCAAAGCACAGCACTAGCATATAGAGTCTCCATGATGTTTCAAGTCGTAAGGACTAATGGTGTACAACCAAAACCGCGGACTTAATCCACTCGATAAGTGATAACCACTTGGAAAGTCCGGATAGGGTAGTTCGATTATTCATCCTATGAATATCCATTTGCATGCTTCGAACATCTCCATGTTCCCTACCAATGAAACGTGGTACTCCGCATCGCAAATGCTAGTCTCAAACTCGAGCGATCCTTATCCTTATTATCGGACGGCTCAATCGACTAGGAACGGTTTTAGAACATACAGTGACTATAAGATGTATTTCATGATAGACATCTCCATGTTCTACCACATCTTACATACACTATAGTATATTCAAGGTCTTTATCAAAACAACAATAGTATATCACAATATAACAATATGAAGTAATATAAAGTCATTGCCATAAAAGTGTAAATAATATTAAACAAAAGATTGTTTATACAAAGAGTCATCAAAGCCCATAGCCACACAGTTGGCTCACTGGGCACCCACTCTTACAATCTCCCACTTGCCCTATAGCCAACTAGTCATACTACGTAGACCCATTGCTTCGCGATGTTTGTCAAACAATGGTCCTGGCAAGGGCTTAGTAAGCGGATCAGCGATATTGTCTGCAGAGGCCACTCGTTCGACAATGATGTCTCCTCTTTCCACAATCTCCCGGATTATGTGGTATTTCCTCAGTACGTGTTTGGACCTTTGATGAGACCTTGGTTCCTTTGCTTGAGCAACGGCACCCGTGTTGTCGCAGTACACCGGGACTGGACCAACAAATTCAGGAATGACGCCCAACTCTTGGACGAAATTCCTCATCCAAACGGCCTCTTTAGCAGCAGCTGATGCTGCAATGTATTCAGCCTCGGTGGTGGAATCCGCTGTGGTGTCCTGCTTGGAACTCTTCCAAGAGACAGCACCGCCATTGAGCATGAACACAAATCCAGAGGTAGACTTCGAGTCATCCACATCACTTTGGAAGCTAGAGTCGGTATAGCCTTCCAGTTTGAGTTCTCGTCCTCCATAAACCATGAACATATTCTTAGTCCTTCGCAAAACTTAAGAATGTCCTTCACGGCTTTCCAATGCATTTGACCAGGATTAGACTGATATCTGCTCGTGACACTCAGAGCAAATGCTACATCCGGTCTGGTAGATATCATCCCATACATGATACTACCTATAGCTGACGCATATGGTACATGTGTCATATTCTCTATCTCTGCTTCAGTCTTGGGACACATAGACTTGGATAGAGAAACTCCATGACACATGGGTAGATGTCCTCTCTTGGACCCATCCATTGAAAACCGTTTCAATATGGTATCGATGTAGGTTGATTGAGTGAGTCCTATCATTCTCTTAGACCTATCTCTATAGATCTGTATCCCAAGAATGTAGGATGCCTCTCCCAAATCCTTCATCGAAAATCTACCTGATAACCATATCTTTGTTGACTGCAACATCCCTACATCATTCCCAATGAGTAGGATGTCATCAAAATAAAGTACTAAGAATGTCACAGCATCCTTAACTACTTTCTTGTACACGCACGGTTCCTCCGGGTTCTTGATGAAACCAAAATCTTTTATTGTTTCATCAAATTTCTGGTTCCAACTTCTTGATGCTTGTTTTAGACCATAAATTGATCTCTGAAGCTTGCATACCTTATGCTCGCTTCCCATGGATGTGAACCCCTCTGGCTGCTTCATATAGATTTCTTCCTTAATGTCTCCATTAAGAAAAGCAGTCTTCACATCCATTTGCCATATCTCATAGTCATACCATGCAGCTATGGCAATAAGGATTCTTATGGACTTGAACATAGCAACTGGTGAAAAGGTTTCATCATAGTCAACTCCTTGCCTTTGAGTATAACCTTTCGCCACCAATCGCGCCTTGTAGGTCAATACCTTACCATCAGGCCCAAGCTTTCTTTTGTAGATCCATTTACACCCTATTGGAACAATTCCATCGGGAGGATCTACCAAAGACCAAACTTGGTTTGTATGCATCGAATCCAATTCTGACTGCATAGCTTCAAGCCATAAATTCGAATCCGCATCAGAAATTGCTTCCTTGAAGTTTCTTGGATCACATCCAATGTCGGGTTCATCTTGATCCCCTTCAAGAAGAAGACCATATCGAACTGGAGGTCTAGAAGTCCTTTCGGATCTTCTAGGTGCAGGCGTGTCCAGCAATGGTTCCTGAGGTGTAGGATCGTTATTTTGTATTTCGGGTTCTTCTCGAACTTCTTCGAGTTCCATCATCTCGCCTTTCTTTTCCAATAAGAATTCCTTCTCCAAGAAGGTGGCATTCCTAGAAACAAACACCTTTGTTTCAGCAGGATAATAGAAATAATATCCGATTGAATTCTTCGGATACCCTACAAAATAACATAAGCTGGATCGACTATCCAACTTATCTCCCACTGTCCGCTTCACGTAAGCAGGACATCCCCAAATCCTCAAGTACGAATACTTAGGAGCTTTGCCATTCCATAACTCGTATGGTGTTTTGTCCACTGCTTTAGTGTGGACGTTGTTCAACAACAATACCGCCGTTTCAAGCGCATAGCCCCAAAACGAAGGTGGAAGCTCAGTGAAGCTCATCATAGATCGAACCATGTCCAACAAAGTTCGATTACGACGCTCCGATACACCATTAAGCTGTGGTGTCATAGGAGGAGTCCACTGAGAGAGAATCCCATTCTCTTTCAGATAGTCCAAAAACTCGGTACTTAAGTATTCTCCACCTCGATCCGATCGAAGTGCTTTAATACTTTTACCTAGCTTGTTTTCTACTTCAGCCTTGAATTCTTTGAATTTTTCAAATGCTTCAGACTTATATTTCATTAAATATAAATACCCATACCTTGAATAATCATCAGTAAAGGTAATGAAGTAGGTGTGGCCATGTTGAGTCCCTACTCTAAATGGACCACAAACATCTGTATGGATCAAATCCAACAGATTCTGACTACGCTCAGGTTTTCCCTTAAAAGGAGATTTAGTCATTTTTCCTTTTAGGCAGGATTCACAAGTAGGTAGAGAGTTAATATCAGACATATCAAACATGCCCTCTCCCACTAGCTTGTTCATCCTCCTTGAGGAAATATGACCTAGCCTAGCGTGCCAAAGGTTTGCCGGGTTTTGACTATCGATTTTCCTTTTGTTTGTTGTAGCCGGTTTATCAAAATAATTAATTGGAACGTCTTTTAGTTTTAAGTTGTATAGATCGTTTTCAAGTTGTCCATTTCCAATCAAACATTCATTCTTGTAAATATTGCAAATCCCATTCACAAAATTGCAAGAATAACCATCTCTATCAAGCATAGAAATAGAAATAATGTTTTTAATTAAATCTGGCACAAATAAAACATCTATCAACAATAATTTAAAACCATTCTGCAAAATCAAACAAACATCTCCAATGGCCGTAGCTTCAACTCTGGAACCATTCCCGAGCCTCAGCTGGGTCTCACCCATTCTAAGCCTGCGACTTCTTGTCATCACCTGCAAATCATTGCAAATGTGAGATCCACATCCGGTATCCAATACCCAAGAAGTTGTATTAAGTGACATGTTTATTTCGATATAGAACATACCCTTTGCAGTTCCTAACTGCTCAAGATACTCCTTGCAGTTGCGCTTCCAATGACCCGGCTTCTTGCAGTAATGGCAAACATCCTTGGATTTTCCATTGTTTGAAGCCTTTGTCTTTTGCTTCTTCTCGGGTTCCACTTTCTTGGGTGGGGCAGAACGTTTCTTGCCCTTCATACTTGGCCCCTTCTTAGCAGAAGATGAGGAGCCCACCAAGAAAGCTGGCTTATCCTTCTTAAGTGTGGATTCATATGTAACGAGCATATTGACCATCTCTTCAAGGGTGGCCTCTATCTTGTTCATATTAAAATTTATCACGAATCCATCAAATGAAGAAGGAAGAGATAGAAGCAGCAAGTCCACATTGAGTTCATGCTCCAACACCAAATCAAGGGTCGCTAACTTCTGTATGAGCCAAATCACTCGTACCCCATGATCACGGACCGAAGTCCCTTCACGCATGCGGCACGTCATCAACTCCTTAACAGTAGAGAACCTTTCAGCCCTCGACTGAGCCCCAAAAAGTTCCTTGAGTTGCGCGTGAATGTCAGCAGCATTCACCGTGTCCTCAAATCGCCTCTGGAGTTCATCAGACATCGAGGCTTGCATATAGCATTTGGTCTTGATGTCATGGTCCCACCATGCATCAAGCTTGGCCAATTCCTCCGGACTAACATCAGCTGGTGCTTCCTTCGGAGGTGCTTTCTCTAACACATAGAGCATTTTCTCCGAAGTTAAGACAATTTTCAACTTCCGGAACCATTCCGTATAGTTGGCGCCAGTCAGCTTGTTTTGTTCGAGGATCGAGAATAAAGGATTTCGCGAATTCATTGTATGAAATACTGAAAAGGAAAACAGACATATATCAATGATTGTTTAACAATTTACTAAGACATAAAATAGGCGAATTTAATTTTATGAATCTCACTCCCACTATTTTAACGATTTCACCACCCTCTAGTGAAAACGGGAAACTTTTTCCTTAGTGAGAACATGGAGTCCAATTGACAAACTTATGGTCCCGAATAATATCAGCCAACCATAATTCTCAAAAGGTAGAGCCCAATTGCTTCCAAAGCAACCCCCATGTATTTACCTCATGTCCAATAAGGGCCCAATAATATGACGCCGTTTAAAGTGACATGTCAAGATGACCCATCAATATTAAGTTGTGATGGACGGTCGCCATGTGGATCCCCCAATAATATGAGCCGATCCCATGGGAGTTCCACCCAACTTACAACATTTGTCGATCCAATGTACAGCTTTCCGACGGACGGGCCCCCCCAATAATATGAGCCGGACCGTATCCGCGGGTAGCATCACATACATTGACCGTTGATGGAAGGTAGGAACATTTAAACAATATTTAAATTTCCTTTATTTATCTTGATATAAATTTTAAATCATATTTAAAATGAGGGATTTTATTTATAAAAATATTTGTCTCATCATATTTAATTTATTGCATGCATTGCCGGATTCACGCAATTTATGTCTAAACATGCATACAATCATAATATCACATATTATATAGGATGATCGATTCCATTTCTAATTGACCCGTGGTTGCCAATCACGGGTCTTAGTCCAATCCTAGGTAATATGCAGTATGCAAATGCAATCCTATTACATATGCTTCCAATTTACATTTCTTCAGTCTTCATTGTCTGCTGGGCCCACCATCTTCAAATCTTGATCTCCCACTAAATCTAATGTATTTACAATAAATAACAATGACAAGTAGGGGATACATTTTTAGGGGGTGGGAACGGGCTATAAACCAAGCCCACTTTTATTACATATGACATTCATATCGGGCCATAAACCAGGCCCATTAATAAAACCAACAATAATAAAGACAAAATGTAAATTCCTAACATACACCTACAAAATTGGTCATGGCAATCGATCATCCTTATCCAATAACATTTAATTCAAAATTAATTTATTGGATAACATGCTGTGGCAATTCAAATTTAAACAAGATAAAATCATATTTTATATAAAATCTCATTTCACATATAAAATCATATTTTATCTCTATATCAAATAAAATCATATTTTATCTATAAAATCCAATTTTACAAATAAAATCATATTTTACTTAATATATCATAAGATCATATCTTATCATCAATTGTACCAAAATAATTGATTTCAAAATTCAATTTACGGATAAAATATTAAAATTTTCCAAAAATTCAAATTTATCCAAAATCAATTTTAAAATTTACGGACTCGAACAATTCGATCCGAAATCTCGTGAACCAATCAAAAACAATTTTTGACCGGACCAAAAATAAAATTTTAAATATTAAAATTAATAAAAATATAATTTTTCCCGCGGGCCGCCCGGGACACTCCCGGGCCGGCCCGCACCCGGGGCGCGGGCGGGGGCAGCCCGGCTGCCCCCTTAGGGCAGCGCCTGGCGCCGCCCCTGGGCGGCGCCGTGCGCTGCCCTGGGCGGCGCCGAGCGCCGCCCTGCGCAGCGCCCAGCGCTGCGCTGGGCAGCGCACAGCGCTGCCCTGGGCGGCGACGGTCGCCGCCTTGGGCGGCGCCGTGCGCCCCCTTTGGGCGGCGCCGTGCGCCGCCCGGGGCAGCAACAATTGCTGCCCCACCGGGCAGCGATCCAATCGCTGCCCGGGTTTTGCCCCGAAAAAATTTTTTTTTTTTATTTAAAAATATTTATTTTGTTTCAAAAACCGAGACTCAAAAATTTTGTACAATTGATTAATTTAATCGTTTGATCTGAGCAACCTGGCTCTGATACCACTGTTGGAAAAACTGGCGGTCAGATCAATCACGATTGATACCCGGTGCAGCGGAAGTTTAAAAATTTTGTTATGGAACAATTCCATAGTGTGGGTATCAACCGTTCAACGATTAAATTATTGTGTGTGTAAAATTTAAATAACAGTTATTAAATTTTACCTTAAATCTCGCAACGAGATTAATGGACACCAACAGATTTGATCTGCTCTTGTTGTCTCTCCCTGGAACCGATGAACTCCTTCAATCAGGTCCACGAACAGAGGTTTAATCCCTCTGATAGATTGCACTAGAAAATCTATCAGAAGTTTTCTGCGAAGAGAATAAACGAATCTGATTCGCTATTCCTTACTGCGATTCAAAATCACAGACCGGAATTTTCTCGGGCAGAGGACAGGGAGGGGACGGCCGAAACTTTTGAGAGGCTAGGGTTCGATTTTTGCTTCTCAAAAATTATGAGCTGTTGTATGTAATTTCTGTACTGAAATAACTTATTTATAATGCAGGCCACTAACTCCTTAGGGCCCATTAGTCATAAGCTGGGGCCCGACAAGCAAAGCCCGCTCGTTCAGAAATTAATATAAAATTCATCGTGACTCCGATTGATGAACTGATTTCACCAATGTGCACAGAAACCATTTCTGCACATTTTAAAGTCAAAATAAATTTTCCTGAATCCGAATTCAGTGATTTCCAAAAATGTCCATCCCTATGTCATTTTAGGAAATCCTACTCCCTTACTCTTATTTAAGAAGTCCAACTCCTTAGTTCATTAAATTTAACTCTTTAAATTTAACTATCTCAACGGGGATTAAAACTCCATTACACTGTGTGACCCTCAATGGTTCAGGGATACAGCTAGCCGTGGGCTCACAACTCCTTGTGACTCGGAACAACACTTTCCGACTTGCCCAACGAATCATGGTAAAGCGCCTAGCAACATCGCCCCATGATTCCCTAGGTATCACTGATAGTGCCTACAAGAACCAGTAGATTTTGGTTAGCGTACAGTACGGTCCCTTCATCCATATATCCCGATCGAATCAACAACCATTGGTATATCGAGAGTCGCTCAAGATTCGATAACTATGCAATACATCTTGAAGATCAAATTAGTGACATCGCATGTGCTACTAAGAAACCATTTCTTAAATCACATCAATTACTCTGGCCAGAGATTTATCACACTAATATCTCCTCAGATCGCATAGGATATCCACACTCGCAAGTATGTGGTGAATCCTTGACAACAATGCATTGACTCCTATATGTGTCGTAACTGTACCCAATCTCGACACCTGATGACCCCCATAGAGTCGGTAAACGAGTCAAAGCACAGCACTAGCATATAGAGTCTCCATGATGTTTCAAGTCGTAAGGACTAATGGTGTACAACCAAAACCGCGGACTTAATCCACTCGATAAGTGATAACCACTTGGAAAGTCCGGATAGGGTAGTTCGATTATTCATCCTATGAATATCCATTTGCATGCTTCGAACATCTCCATGTTCCCTACCAATGAAACGTGGTACTCCGCATCGCAAATGCTAGTCTCAAACTCGAGCGATCCTTATCCTTATTATCGGACGGCTCAATCGACTAGGAACGGTTTTAGAACATACAGTGACTATAAGATGTATTTCATGATAGACATCTCCATGTTCTACCACATCTTACATACACTATAGTATATTCAAGGTCTTTATCAAAACAACAATAGTATATCACAATATAACAATATGAAGTAATATAAAGTCATTGCCATAAAAGTGTAAATAATATTAAACAAAAGATTGTTTATACAAAGAGTCATCAAAGCCCATAGCCACACAGTTGGCTCACTGGGCACCCACTCTTACAATTTTGATTCCAACTTAAGGTCCAAATCAACTTGTTGCCCTCTATGATGCAAATCAAGAACGATGGAGAAGTCTCTTGAAGTGAAAGGAATGGAAATATCACCATCAACAATGAAAGAGCATGAAGGGATATCGAATATTTTTAAAAGATAGTCTACTTTGCCACTATTCATATGAAGAACTAGCATGTCTATCCATTTATCAACTGGAGTATCCTTTATCCTACTCAGTTGTTCATTCCCTACAACCAGCTTCAACTTTTCCATAATTTTTTACAATAAGTAGGGGAACATCGTGTAAATATTACCTTGCCACTTTTCATCAACTCAGCATCATCACTTATTTCCTCCTCATCAGCCATTTCTAATATTTCAAAATCAGTACAAAAAAATTCATTATAAAAAGAAGAGAATAGAATATTGAATGGTAAAGAACAAAAACTTCACATTTGAGAACAATTGGGTACGTTTGTACAAAAATTGGTCATTCATCTTCAGCAATCTAACCCAATATATATTCAAAACATCAAAATCATCATATTTCATAACAATATATCATTTATTTACAATGATTGATCCTTCTTCAACAATATATACTTTAAAAACATATTCAAGAACAAAACTTTACAAATTGGGGATAAAATATTTAAACCGAGGAACTGTCAAAATAAATACGAAACTTAAGAATAATGATTCAAATATTTCGACAAATATATAAATAATAAAATAACGAATTATGAAAACAAGAACGGTAGCAACACATTTGAGCTACAAAACCCTAAAAAAATAGACACATGAAAATAAATAAATATATATATATAAATATATATATATATATTTAAAACAAAACACCGCCGAAAGCGGGGGGTTGGGTAGACCCCTACCATTATATATACAATAAACCAGATACAGAGAAAACCAAAGGGGGAATGAGATTAGACCAAGACCTCCCCAAAGGCTACAATATTTCCACGAAAATATTAAAGATTGCTAACTGATTTTTCTTTTGAATGTTTGCTTCGTCTCGTCGTCGGTGCCATTTTCTGGACTGTAAACCTTGTCGTCAAAGATCACTGATTTCCTGTGAGAACAATCGGTTGAGCGAGGGAGGGAAACTACCGATCGTTCTTAATTTTTGGTTTTTTCATTATTTGAAAATTAAGAGCAAAGGGTAGTGTTGGGTATCAAATGAGTTTAGAGACATTTTGGTAAATTGGTAGAAATAGAGAGTTGAAACAAAGAGCAGATTTTTGTCAGAAAGTTAGAACAAAGAAGGTTTGAACGGGGGACTGAGGAATGAATGAAGTTTTCTTTTGAGGATTTATCACACATTTCGCCAAAACAAAAAACACTTTATGCTAAAATTAATAGCATATTAAACTCTACTGATTCAAAAATGGGACGTCATATTCATCTCCAATGCTCGAAAACAACCAATTTGTAGCGCTTCGTTTTTTTACTTAGCAATTAGCATTGATTTAGGTAGTGTTTGGGAGCTTTTAGGAAGCACTTTTCAGTTTTTTTAAAACAAAATTTTGAAAATTTGAAAAATTTTGTTAAGGAGAAACTGAGAAGTGCAAGCTCTCTCAAATACTACCTTAGAGGACCCAAGCTGCTCCGATGCAATGGACATTGAGAAGGCAATGTTCTTTTTTATCACATTTCCTAGTTATCGTACAATCTCACAAGACAATTCGGAAAATGAAATTTTAATCTTAAAAGTATTTGAATCTATTCCACGTACATAAAATTAAAAAATATATAATTAAATGGTATAATTTCATCTCCTCGATCGCCACTACACCACCAAAAAGGGGCAATCAACCCTGCTCACCACCACCCTTTTCCAATCATCATTATCAATCTTGCTCAACATTTGAGTATCACTTGCAAACATGAATCCAAATATGATATTGGGTCCAGTGGAGATTTGTAAACAAATTCAGTTTACATAAATATTTATGTAATTGTATAGTATTCACCAATTCTTGAGTCTATTTAACAAAACGATGGAAACTTAACTAACAAAAGTGTTTTATGTTTCAAAGAAAAACTAAAAAAGAGATTTTTTTTTTAATATATATAAAACAAAACTACACCAAAGAAAAATTTGATGGGAAAAAAGAACTAAGATGGGCTAATTCCTTAATTGCTGCAAAGCTACGAGACGCATGCTAATTACCATAAAGATAGGAGGAAGAAGAAGAAGAGAGGCAAGGATGTATAGTTAACTAAGTTTTGATTTAAAATTTGCAGATCTTCAACAAAATTCAGCATTCGGGCCATCTTCGGGCTCGGGTTCGGGCTTCTTGTTCAAATCAATCTCGTCTTGTAACCAACACGGTTTCAGCGACTGACGATTGATTGCATGTATCGCCGCAGCGCCGCCCTCGCCCTGTAGCGCGTCAACTCTGGCACCGACCTCCGCCGCCATCTTCCTTATAGAGGCGGCGGATAGATCCTTCACACCGCCGGCAGATATTTCATCCGGGAAATTGAGCTTCACCGTCGGCCCGCGGAGGTAGAACACAGCGGTGTCGTAGGCTCGCGCCGCCGCGACGGGCGACGAGTAAGAGCCGAGCCAAATCCTAGATCGCTTGTTGGGCTCACGAATCTCCGCCACCCACTTTCCCCATTTGCGCATCCTGATGCCTTTGTATGGCTTGTCGCCCCTCCTACGGCCCACCGATCTGGGTACGGCGCCGCCGCCACCTCCTTGAGAAACGTCGCCGGCGGCGTCCATAAGGCAAGCCCAAAAGATGACAGGCGAATGGGTTCTACAGGAGGCGCATAAAATAGGAGAAGAAAAGAAGCAGGGAGAGGATTTGATTTGATTTGGCTAAGGGATTAAGGTGGTTGTTGTCATGTGGTACAGAGGCGATAGTTGTTTTCCTTAAAAGCAATTTTTATGAAGAACTCAAAATGTGCACCGACACACTGCAACTGATTTTATATTTATGCCACACTAACAGGCACCACCGCGTTTTAAATCAAAATCTTTTTCTTTTACCTACGATTGATTGATTATATATAACTAATTTTTATGTCATTTTTTTAAGCTAATTCTAATTTCCGTGAGACTACTTCGTGTGAGCCCTACCTAGTGTAAAGTGTAAACTTCAATGGAAGAGATGTTATCATTTTGGGAAATTTGTGATAAATCTCTAATAGTAAACATGAATTCCTTCTCAGTCCCCAAGTCAGTAATTCTTTGTTCTAAATCTCTGACATAAGTCTGTTGTTTGTTACAATTCCCTATTTGGGTCAGTTTACAAAAATGCCCCTAAAATGATTTACACTCAACACTATCCCACACTTTAATTTTCAAATAAAAAAAAACCAGAACAGGGACGATCGGTAGTTTTCCTCCCTCACCCAACCGATTCTTCTCGCAGGAAAGCAGTGATCTTTTGCGACAAGATTTGGAGCTCAGAAAATGGCACTGTTGACTAGACGAAGCAGACATTCAAAAGATAAGTCAGTTGAAGGAGCTTGTAGAGTTCGGAAGGAAAATAAATCTAGCACTGTGAAGAAGTCGAAGAAATCAAAAATAGGTGAACCCTGTTTTAAATTTTTTAAATCGTCCGCTATATATGATTCGTCTCGAGTAACTGAGAAAATTGTTCGTTTAGAGGAATAATTTTGGTCATGGTATGAATCTTTAATATTTCTGTGTTTCCATTATTTTGAGGGTTTTGTGGCTCAAATGTCTTGCTACCGTTCTTGTTTGCATATATTTTTCAAAACATTCACATCATTATTCATAATTTTCGTATTTAACTTTGACAGTTCCTCAGTTTAAATTATTTATCCCCAATTTTTAGGGTTTTGTTCTTGAAATTGTTTTTGAAGTATATCTTGGTAAATGAATGTTATATTGTTATGTTGTTGTGATGTTTTTGATTTATTGAATATATATTCAATAATGTTATATTGTTGAAGACAATTGATAAATTTCTGTATAGAAGTACCCAATTGTTTCCAAATTTGAAGTTTTTGTTCTTTTTCATGCAATATTCCATTCTGTTATTTTATAATGAAATTTTTTTAATGATTTTTAAATATTAAAAATGGCTGATGAAGAGGAAATATGTGATGATTTTGAATCGATCAAAAGTGGCAAGGTTATATTTACTCGATGTTCCCCCGCCTATTGTAAAAAAATAATGGAGGAGTTGAAGGTGGTCATAAGGAATGAGCAAATGAGCAGAATAAAAAAAACTCCATTCGGTAAATGGATATACATGCCTGTTCTACCTGTGAGTAGTGGCAGGGTAGACTATTTGTTTAAAAGATTTGATAGTCCTTCCTGCTCGTTCGTTGTTGGTGATGATATTTCCATTCCTTTCACATCAAGAGACTTCTCAATTGTGCTTGGTTTGCATCAGAGAGGTCAACAAGTTGATCTGGACCTCAAGCTTGAATCAAGCTTCCTGTCTCGGCACTTCGGAGGGAAAATAAGCAACACTCACAGGATTGTTATAAAAAAGAAGCTTGTTTCACTTGCGAGTAGTAATGTCGAAGATGACATTGATGACTTTGTTAGAATGTTCATTTTGTTCATATTTAATTCTGTAATATTCTCGACTGATAATTACATTACTCCTGCTTTTATCTTTCCCTATATTGATGAACTGAGCACTTTTTTTGAGTTTGGATAAGGAGATGCTGCGTATCGGTTTTTATATCGATAATTAGACAATCAAGCGAGTAAACTGTATTTGGATGGTTGCACGGCTGGATTGATGGTGAGTATATAATTATCTGAGTTATTGTGCTATTAATTTGTTGAATTTGTTTACTTATATGATTTTTTGCTTAGGCTTGGTTCTATGAAAGAGTGCCGTCATTAGCTGTGCCGCGTGGTGTTCATATCTGCCCCCGCTTGTTTCGTTTCGGAAAAAGCAAGATCAAGTTGGATGTTGTGAAAGCTGAAGTGGATTTTGATGCCATATCGTCAACCAAGGTATCTTCTATTTTACTAATCATATTTCGAATGCTGGAGCTTTGCATTATATATATTTGTTTTTGGATCAGGTTTTGTCGATTCATCCCTTTCCTGAGGAGGAAATGTTGTTGGAGAACAAGGTAATATGAGTAGCATCCTTTATTTCATGTTTTAGAAAAAAGAAATATTCTTCATTATTTTATTTGTTGTTGTAGTTGTTGCTGCCGGTTTCAAAGGAACAATAAGGCAGGAGAAATAACTGTGAACTAGAAAAAACTGTGAATAAACAAATTGCTGAGATTAAAATGTTGAAAAGAATTTGTGCGCAGTTGAAACGTGAGAGAGTTGGCGCTAAGAGGAAGCTGGTTGATTTGAAAGAAAATATGGTTTTGGAGAAAGAATTTTCTCAAAATCGCAAAGGCAAGGACATTGTAGTTTATAATGATCTGAGTGTTGATGACGCTGCTAATGGAATGAATAAAACCGATGAGGAAGAGGATTTGAGTGTGAGTCATGACCTAGGGGGTAATTTATATGATTTTGTTGATGTGCCTGTCAAGAATTGTGTTGATTACTCGGTGAAGGGAAAAAGTATTGTTGGTGAATTGGATAAGACCAATGTTCCAGATATTGGTGAATTGAAGATAGGTGAAGATGCATGTGACGATGGATTGGATATTGGAAATGGAAAAAGTGTTGTTTGTGCTGAGCCCGAGGGTGAAAAAAAATGCAGAAAGTGGTCCATTGGGAACGAAAAGTACTGAAGCCGATGGACAGAATTCTTATACTGAGGATCTGATTGAGATTGATCAAATGTTGGATAATCTTGTATCAAAAGTCGTTAAGGAAAATAATGTTTCTGAGGTTGATATTTCAAAAACTGCGTTAACCAATGTGTTGGAAAGGGATACTAGTGACTATACCTCTGAAAAAAGTGGTGGGGTCGACGAGAGTGATGATAATTCGAAGAAGGTTGCGAAAAACACTAATTTCCCATCTTCCATCGTTGATAATGTCCGAACGAGGGGTGACATCATGTCCGAAAAACACTAATTTCCCATCTTCTATCGACGAGAGTGATGATAATTCGAAGAAGGTTGCGAAAAACACTAATTTCCCATCTTCCATCTTCCATCATTCTTTGTGACTCCACCCAGTACCACACCGAAGAGGAAGGGCAGGAAAAAGGTTTGACTTTGCTTGAAACCAACTTTAACCTTGGTTAATTGCTTTTGAGGTCCTATATTTTACTTCGTGTTACTGATGTTGACCATGCTTGTGTATTCTGCCGTAGGGAGGAAAAATAATTGATGTTAAGCTTGAACAAAATAATGATTTGAGTAACCAGTGGACTAGTCAGTATCAAGGTAGAACAGATTTTTGTGGACATGAAGAAGCCACTGCCGAAGAGAAAAAGTTGTTGAAGGATTATCTTTCTAGGGATGACATCATGTATGAATTTTCTCACTGAAAGCTCTCTTTATTTGTTTATCACTTTTTTTAGAATCATTTTTAATACAATAGAATTCATTTATTTTTGTAGTGTCGATGTTTGGCAAGATGAAATTGTCCATATGTCAGGGTTCGTGTTCTGTGGTTTCTTGTTTGGTAAGCTTGTTAGCAATGAAATTATCAATGTTTAAATGCGCATGATGGAAAAATACAGTGTGGATAAAAGAAATGAAATATTTTGCATGGACACTTTGGTGCAGGTTAGTAGAAATATAAAAGCGGCATCGGTGAGTTAGTATACATTTGAGTTTGTTTATGGTTTTTAATGTTATTTTGTTTTGTCTAACGTAGAGAGAAGTGTTTAATCTCCTCGAAAGAGTGGGGAAAAAATAAAGGTCCAGAACAATGACTACGACTCCTTTTTTGCGGAACTCTCAGCTGCCTCTAAGTTTTGTTTGCGAAAAATTAACAGAGATTCGTTCAAGAGATGAAAATACCTCATTTTCCCAATTAATAGCAGAGTGCATTGGTTTCTGCTAGTATTTCATGCAAAAGAGGGGATATTCAAAATGTGGAATTCACTTCCCGATTCTTTCAGCTTAGGGGCGTGTAGAACTTTGGTGAGTCTTTATTATGTCCTGTCATGTGATTTGTACGAATGTTTTTTTAATAATCTTTATCTTTGAAGGCACGTTTTTTGGTTGGTTGGGTTCGCCATAATTCAAATTTCGTCATACCCGACTCTAATGTGTTGAGAGAACGTACGCGTCATCAAGGTGAATCACTTGATTGTGTTGTTTTTGCATGCATGTGGGTAGAGTGTCTAGCCCGTGACTCGGCTGAGATGTGGAAATATCAGAATACAGTGAAGATGAACACATATCGTACTCGACTGGCTGCAAGTATTTTATCTCATGAAAGGGGATTGCTCAAAAACAATTCTACATAACTGTCTTTGTAAGGTTTTGTGATTGATGAAAATATCTATAGTACGTAACTTTGTTTATATTATTTTGTAAAACTCCATTTGGGATGAAACAAGTTCGAGTAGCCTCATATTTTGTACAATTTAATTCTGGAATATATTATCACATATTAATAATAATCTCCTTAATAAATGGAATAATCTCTCTTGTGTGGTGCGATTCATGAACTTGAACTGAATTTGTAAGACGTGTGCAGTGGTAGAATACAATATGATGACTATTTTTTCTGATCTACTACAACAATTTTAGGGCTATCATTTACTCTAATTCCACTCAAATTTAGGAACAGGTGACCGAGAGATCGAGCACAACTAGTAACCAGGTACGGGATAAATTTCACTTAATCGAGAACAATGTGTTCCGATTGTGGGAAAATCATTGTGGACCATGAGTATCACACTCCCCTAGTGGAAGTGTCTTTGAATCAAAATGTCATTTATGTTGAACAATCCAGTATGAATTTGGAATAATCTTCTCGAAATCCGGTACAAGATAACATGTCCTTATAATTCCACTCCAAGATGGTACAATACGGTGCATGACACAAGTGAAGAGGATATTTCAATCTCTAGAGATTGATGGAACCATCACCCAAGTGTTTGTCTAGTAATGTATTGTGCTCTACATTGTCTAAGGTGTAGGAGAGAGACATTTATCATGACCCAATGAGAGCACCATTTGTGGATGTCCATTGCCACCCAATGTATATAATATGGGTATATTGTCCGAAATCCAAACTCAGAACTTGTTTAATATGATGTTTTCTCGTCTTTAAGGACTATCATTTACTCTAATTTCACTCATCTTTAAGAACAATTCAGTGAGAGATCGAGCACAACTAGTACGCATGGATGGGATAAATATTATTCAATCGAGAACAATGTGTTCCAATTGTAGGACAAACATTGTGGGTCATGAGGATTACACTTTCCTAGTGAAAGTGTCTTTGGATCAAAATGTCATTTATTAGGAACAATCTTAGAATTATGAAGAATAATCTTTTCGATATGAGGAACAATAAGGCATGCCCATGTTAACATGCACCAAAATCATATAATACACTACATGATACAAGTGGAGAGGAGTGTTCAATCCTTAGAGATTGTTGGAACCATCACCCAAGTGTTTGTCTAGTAATGTATTGTGCTCTACATTGTCTAAGGTGTAGGAGAGAGACATTGATCATGACCCAATGAGAGCACCATTTGTGGATGTTCATTGCCACCCAATGTATATAATATGGGTATATTGTCCGAAATCCAAACTCATAACTTGTTTAATATGATGTTTTATCGTCTTTAAGGACTATCATTTACTCTAATTCCACTCATCTTTAAGAACAAATCAGTGAGAGATCGAGCACAACTAGTACGCATGGATGGGATAAATATTATTCAATCGAGAACAATGTGTTCCAATTGTAGGACAAACATTGTGGGCCATGAGGATTACACTTTCCTAGTGAAAGTGTCTTTGGATCAAAATGTCATTTATTAGGAACAATCTTAGAATTATGAAGAATAATCTTTTCGATATGAGAAACAATTAGGCATGCTCATGTTAACATGCACCAAAATCATATAATACACTGCATTACACAAGTGGAGAGGAGTGTTCAATCCTTAGAGATTGATGGAACCATCACCCAAGTGTTTGTCTAGTAATGTATTGTGCTCTACATTGTCTAAGGTGTAGGAGAGAGATATTGATCATGACCCAATGAGAGCACCATTTATGGATGTCCATTGCCACCCAATGTATATAATATGGGTATATTGTCCGAAATCCAAACTCATAACTTGTTTAATATGATGTTTTCTCGTCTTTAAGGACTATCATTTACTCTAATTCCACTCATCTTTAAGAACAAGTCAGTGAGAGATCGAGCACAACTAGTACGCATGGATGTGATAAATATTATTCAATCGAGAACAATGTGTTCCAATTGTAGGGCAAACATTGTGGGCCATGAGGATTACACTTTCCTAGTGAAAGTGTCTTTGGATCAAAATGTCATGTATTAGGAACAATCTTAGAATTATGAAGAATAATCTTTTCGATATGAGGAACAATAAAGCATGCCCATGTTAACATGCACCAAAATCATATAATACACTGCATGACACAAGGGAGAGGAGTGTTCAATCCTTAGAGATTGGTGGAACCATCACCCAAGTGTTTGTCTAATAATGTATTGTTCTCTACATTATCTAAGTTGTAGGAGAGAGACATTGATCATGACCCAATGAGAGCACCATTTATGGATGTCCATTGCCACCCAATGTATATAATATGGGTATATTGTCCGAAATCCAAACTCATAACTTGTTTAATATGATGTTTTCTCGTCTTTAATGACTATCATTTACTCTAATTCCACTCATCTTTAAGAACAAGTCAGTGAGAGATCGAGCACAACTAGTACGCATGGATGAGATAAATATTATTCAATCGAGAACAATGTATTCCAATTGTAGGACAAATATTGTGGGCCATGAGGATTACACTTTCCTAGTGAAAGTGTCTTTGGATCAAAATGTCATGTATTAGGAACAATCTTAGAATTATGAAGAATAATCTTTTCGATAGGAGGAACAATAAGGAATGCCATGTTAACATGCACCAAAATCATATAATACACTGCATGACACAAGTGGAGAGGAGTGTTCAATCCTTAGAGATTGGTAAAACCATCACTCAAGTGTTTGTCTAGTAATGTATTGTGCTCTACATTATCTAAGGTGTAGGAGAGAGACATTGATCATGACCCAATGAGAGCACCATTTGTGGATGTCCATTGCCACCCAATGTATTGAAAGAGTTGATGCCCCGCTAGTCAACTTGTGGTTAAGGGTTTTGAGAGTCTCTTTTTGTAAACAATCTTTGTTTAATATAATATACGTTCTTTAAATGGCGTTCAATTTATCTTATTATTATATAATGATATACTGTTGTTATTTTGATAAAGACCTTTAATATACTAAAAGTAAGATGAGATAGTGAATATAGAGAGATCACTGTCATGAAACACATCTTATGTTCACTGTATATTCTAAACAGTTTCTAGTCAATTAAGCCATCCACAAATAAGGATAAGGATCGCTCGAGATTGAGACTAGAATTTGCAATGCCGAGTACCACGTTTCATTGGTATGGAACATAGAGATGTTCGAAGCATGCAAATGGATATTCATATGATGAATGATCGAACTACCCTATTCGGACTTTTCAAGTGGTTATCACTTATCGAGTGGATATAGTCTGCGGTTTTGGTTGTGCACCATTAGTCCTTATTACTTGAAACATCATTGAGACTCTATATGCTAGTACTGTGCTTTGACTCGTTTACCGACTCTATTAGAGTCATCAGGTATCGAGATTGGGTGCAGTTACGACACATATAGGAGTCGATGCTTTGTTGTCAAGGATTTACCGCACACTTGCGAGTGTGGATATCCTATGCAATCTGAGGAGATATTAGTGTGACGAATATCTGGCCAGAGTACATGATGTGTTTTAGGTTACTTGGTTTCCTAGTAGCACATGCGATGTCACTATTTGATCTTCAAGATGCATTGCATAGTTATCGAATCTCGAACGACTCTCGATTTACCAATGGTTGTTGATTCGATCGGAATATATGGATGAAGGGACCGTACTGTATGCTAACCAAAATCTATTGGTTCTTGCAGGCACTATCAGTGATACCTAGGGAATCATGGGGCGATGTTGCTAGGCGCTCTTACCATGATTTGTTGGGTAAGTCGGAAATTGTTGTTCCGAGTCACAAGGAGTTGTGAGCCCACGGCTAGCTGTATCCCTGAACCATTGAGGGTCACACAAGTAATGGATTTTTAATCCCCGTTGAGGTAATTAAATTTAAAGAGCTAAATTTAGTGAATAAAGAAGTGGGACTTCTTATTTAAAAGTAGAGGGAGTAAGATTTCCTAAAATGACATATTGATGGACATTTTTGGAAACCACTGAATTCGGATTCAGAAAATTTGTCTTGACTTTAAAAGATGCAGAAATGTTTTCTGTGCACATTGGTGAAATTGGTTTATCAATCTGAGCCACGATGAATTTTATATTAATTTCTGAACATGCGGGCTTTGCTTGTCAGGCTTAAACTTATGACTAATGGGCCCTAAGCTGTTAGCAGCCCACATTATAAATAAGTTATTGCAGTGCAGAAATTAGAAAAAAACAAGGCATAATTTTCGAAAACCCTAGAGAGTTTCTCTCTAGTTTCGGCCGCCCCCCTTCCCTCTGTCTTTGAGATTTTTCAGTCTGGAATTTTCGAATTTGCAGTCTGAATTAGCAGATCAAATCTGTTATTTCTCTTCGTAGAAACTTCTGATAGACTTTCTAGTGCAGTCTATCAAAGGGATTAAACTTCTGTTCGTGGACCTGATTGAAGAAACGTTCGTTCATCAGTTCCTAGGATATACAACAAGAGCAGTTTAATCTGTTGGTGTCCATAATCTCGCTTCGAGATTTTAAGGTAAAATTTACATTGTTTAAATTTTATGTTATCAATTTTAATCGTAGGAATTTGATACCCATATGGAATCGTTCCATATAAAATATTAAAACTTCCGCCGCGCCGGGTATCACTTTCTTTTTCGATCCGAAGAACGACCGTGTTCCAACAGTGGTATCAGAGCCAGGTTGTTCTCGGATTTTACGATTAAAATTTATTCGATTGTACCAGCCTCGATTTTTCAGAAAAATAAAATGAAAATTTTAAATTAAATTCCAGGGCAATCGGGCAGCGCCATGGGCAGCGATTGGCTGCCCACCTCCACGTGGGCAGCCCTGTCCCACGTGGAGGCCGGGCTTCCCGGGATTGTCCCGGGCAGTCCGAAAATTTTAAAATTTAATTTTTTGATTTTTTGAAATTTTTGAAATTTTAGTTTTTTGTCCGATTGAAAATTATTTTGATTGGTCCACGAGGCATCAGATCAAATTGTTTGAGTCCGAAATTTTAAAAATTGATTTTTGGATAAATTTGAATTTTTGGAAAATTTATAAATTTTATCCATTAAATTAGATTTTATAAAATTAATAATTTTGGTACTATTGATAATAAAATATGATTTTATGTATAAAATTGGATTTTATATGTAAAATATAATTTTATGGATAAACTGGATAAAATATGATTTTATATATAAAATGAGATTTTATGTATGAAATATGATTTTATCTATTTATATTTATTGCCATTGCATGATATCCAATAAATTAATTTTTTAATTAAATATTATTGGATAAGGATGATCGATTGCCATGACCAATATTATAGGTGTATGTTAGGTTGTTTACATTTAGTTTTAATTATTGTTGTTGGATTTATTAATGGGCCTGGTTTATGGCCCAATATGAATTGTCATATGTAATAAAAGTGGGCCTGGTTTATGACCCGTTCTCACCCCTTAAATATGTATCCCCTGCTTGTCATCGAAATTTATTGTAAATTTTAGACTTAGTGGGAGATGAAGATTTGAAGACAAAGGTGGGCCCAGCAGACAATAAAGACCGAAGAAATATAAATTGGAAGCTCAATGTAATAGGATTGCATTGCATACTTGCATATTACCTAGGATTGAACTTAGACTCGTGATTGGCAACCACGGGTCAATTAGTAATGGAATCGATCATCCTAAAATAATATATGATATTATTGTTGTATGCATGTTTAGACTAAATTGTATGAATCCTGCAAGCATACAAATTTTAAATGATGAGAAAAATTTTCGAAATTAAAATCCCTCATTTTAAATATGATTTAAAATTGATATCAATATAAACAAAAGGGCATTTAAATATTGTTTAAATGTTCCTACCTTCCATCAACGATCAATGTATGAGATGCTACCCGCGAATACGGTCCGGCTCATATTATTGGAGGGGCCCGTTCGTCGGAAAGCTGTACATTGGATCGACACATGTTGTAAGTTGGATGGAACTCCCATGGGATTGGCTCATATTATTAGGGATCCACATGGCGACCGTCCATCACAACTTAATATTGATGGGTTATCTTGACGTGTCACAATAAACGGCGTCATATTATTGGGCCCTTATTGGACATGAGGTAAAAACATGGAGGTTACTTTAGAAGCAATTGGGCTCTACCATTTGAAAATTATGGTTGGCTGATATTATTCGGGACTATAGTTTGTCAATTGGACTCCATGTTCCCACTAAAGAAAATATTTCTCGTTTTCACTAGAGGGTAGTGAAATTGTTAAAATAGTGGGAGTGAGATTCATAAAATAAATTTCGCCTTATTTAATGTCTTAGTAAATTAATTAAACAATCACTGATTATTGTCTATTTTTTTTCAGTATTTCATTAAGATGAATTCGCGCAATCCACTATTCTCTATTCTCGAACAAAACAAACTGACTGGCGCAAACTATACGGAATGGTTCCGTAAGTTGAAGATTGTCTTGACCTCGGAGAAGATGTTCTACGTGTTAGAAAAATCTCCTCCGAAGAAAGCACCAGCTGATATAAGTCCGGAAGAGTTGGCCAAACTTGATAAATGGTGGGACCATGATATCAAGTCCAAATGCTATATGCAAGTTTCGATGTCTGATGAACTCCAGAGGCGATTTGAGGATACCGTGAATGCTGCTGACATTCACGTACAACTCAAGGAACTTTTTGGGGCTCAATCGAGAGCTGAAAGGTTCGATACTGTAAAAGAGTTAATGACGTGTCGCATGCGTGAAGGAACTTCAATCCGTGATCATGGGGTACGCGTGATTTGGCTCATTTAGAAGTTGGTAACGCTTGAATTGGTATTGGAGCATGAACTCAATGTGGACTTATTAATTCTCTCTCTTCCTTCATCGTTTGACGGTTTTATGGTGAATTTCAATATGAACAAGATAGAGGCCTCCCTTGAAGAGATGGTCAATATGTTTGTAACTTATGAAGCCACTTTAAAGAAGGATAAACCAGTTCTCTTGGTGGGCTCCTCTTCTTCTGCTAAGAAGGGGCCAAGTACAAAGGGTAAGAAACGTTCTGCCCCATCCAAGAAAACCGGACCCGAGAAGAAAAACAAGACAAAGGCTTCAAACGTGGAAAACTCCAAGGATGTTTGCCATCACTGCAAGAAACCCGGTCATTGGAAATGTAACTGCAAGGAATATCTCGAGCAGTTGCGAACTGCGAAGGGTATGTTTTATATTGAAATAAATGTTTCACTTAATACTACTTCTTGGGTATTGGATACCGGATGTGGATCTCACATTTGCAATGATTTGCAGGTGATGACAAGAAGTCACAAGCTTAGGATGGGTGAGACCCAGCTGAGGCTCGAAAATGGTTCTCGAGTTGAAGCAAAAGCTGTGGGAGACATTTGTTTAATTTTGCAGAATGATTTTAAGTTATTTTTGAGAGATGTTTTATATGTGTCAGATTTGGTTAAAAACATTATTTCTATTTCTATGCTTGATAGAGATGATTTTTCTTGCAATTTTGTGAATGGGATTTGCAATATTTACAAGAATGAATGTTTAATTGGATGTGGACAACTTGAAAACGATTTATATAACTTAAAATTAAAATACGTTCCAATTAATTATGTTGATAAACCGGTAACAACAAATAAAAGGAAAATTGATAATCAAAACCCGGCAAACCTTTGGCATGCTAGGCTAGGTCATGTTTCCTCAAGGAGGATGAACAAGCTAGTGGGAGAGGGCATGTTTGATATGTCTGATATTAACTCTCTACCTACTTGTGAGTCCTGCCTGAAAGGAAAAGTGACTAAATCTCCTTTCAAAGGAAAACCTGAGCGTAGTCAAAATCTATTGGATTTGATCCATACAAATATTTGCGGACCATTTAGTATTGGTACAAAATTTGGTCACACCTACTTCATTACCTTTACTGATGATTATTCTAGGTATGGGTACTTATATTTGATGAAATATAAGTCTGAATCATTTGAAAGTTCAAAGAATTCAAGGCTGAAGTAGAAAACAAACTTAAGAGTATTAAAGCACTTCGATCAGATCGAGGTGGAGAATACTTAAGTACCGAGTTCTTGGATTATCTAAAAGAGAATGGGATTCTCTCTCAGTGGACTCCTCCTATGACACCTCAGCTGAATGGTGTTTCGAAGCGTCGCAATCGAACCTTGTTGGACATGGTTCGATCTATGATGAGCTTCACTGAGCTCCCACCTTCGTTTTGGGGCTATGCTCTTGAAACAGCGGTATTGTTGTTAAACAATGTCCACACTAAAGCAGTGGACAAAACACCATACGAGTTATGGAATGGCAAAGCTCCTAAGTATTCGTACTTGAGGATTTGGGGATGTTCTGCTTACGTAAAGCAGACAGTGGGAGATAAGTTGGATAGTCGATCCACCTTATGTTATTTTGTAGGGTATCCGAAGAATTCAATCGGATATTATTTCTATCATCCTACTGAAACAAAAGTGTTTGTTTCAAGGAATGCCACCTTCTTGGAGAAGGAGTTCTTATTGGATAAGAAAGGCAAGATGATGGAACTCGAAGAAATTCGAAAAGAACCCGAGATACAAAATAACGATCCTATACCTCAAGAATCATCACAAGACACGCCTATTACTAGAAGATCCGAGAGGACTTCTAGGCCTTCTATTAGATATGGTATTCTTCTTGAAGGGGATCAAAGTGAACCCAACATTGGATGTGATCCAAGAAACTTCAAGGAAGCAATTTCTGATGCGGATTCGAATTTATGGCTTGAAGCTATGCAGTTGGAAATAGATTCGATGCATACAAACCAAGTTTGGTCTTTAGTAGATCCTCCCGATGGAATTATTCCAATAGGGTGTAAATGGATCTACAAGAGAAAACTTGGGACTGATGGTAAGGTACTGACCTACAAGGCACGATTGGTTGCAAAAGGTTACACTCAAAGACAAGGTGTTGACTATGATGAAACTTTTTCACCAGTCGCAATGTTCAAGTCCATAAGAATCCTTATTGCCATTGCTGCATGGTATGACTATGAGATATGGCAAATGGATGTGAAGACTGCATTTTTTAATGGAAACATTAAGGAAGAGATCTATATGATGCAGCCCGAGGGATTCACATCCATGGGAAGCGAGCATAAGGTATGTAAGCTTCAGAGATCGATCTATGGTCTCAAACAGGCATCAAGAAGTTGGAACCAGAAATTTGATGAAACAATAAAGGATTTTGGTTTCATCAAGAACCCGGAGGAACCATGCGTGTACAAGAAAGTAGTTAAGGATGCGATAACATTCTTAGTACTTTATGTTGATGACATCCTACTCATTGGAAATGATGTAGGGATGTTGCAGTCAACAAAGTTATGTTTGTCAGGTAGATTCTCGATGAAGAATTTGGGTGAGGCGTCCTATATTCTAGGGATACAGATCTATAGAGATAGATCTAAGAGAATGATAGGACTTACTCAAGCTACCTACATCGACACTATATTGAAAAGGTTTTTAATGGATGAGTCCAAGAGAGGACATCTACCTATGTGTCATGGAGTCTCTCTATCCAAGTCTATGTGTCCCAAGACTGACGAAGAGATAGAGAAAATGACACACATACCATATGCGTCAGCCATAGGGAGTATCATGTATGGGATGATATGTACCAGACCGGATGTGGCATTTGCTCTGAGTGTCACGAGCAGATATCAAGCCAATCCCGGTCAAATGCATTGGAAAGCCGTGAAGGATATTCTTAAGTACTTGAGAAGAACTAAGAATGTATTCATGATTTATGGAGGAAGAGATCTGAAATTGGAAGGCTATACCGACTCTAGCTTCCAAAGTGACGTGGATGACTCGAAGTCAACCTCTGGATTTTTGTTCATGCTCAATGGCGGTGCTGTCTCTTGAAAGAGTTCCAAGCAGGACACCATAGCAGATTCCACCACTGAGGCAGAATACATTGCGGCATCAGCTGCTGCTAAAGAGGCCGTTTGGATGAGGAATTTCATCCAAGAGTTGGGCGTTATTCCTGAAGCTGTTGGTCTAGTCCCAGTGTACTGTGACAACACGGGTGCCGTTAGTCAGGCAAAGGAACCAAGGTTTCATCAAAGATCCAAACACGTACTAAGGAAATACCACATCATCCGGGAGATCATGGAAAGAGGATACATCACTGTCGAGAGAGTGGCCTCTGCAGACAATATCGCCGATCCACTTACTAAGCCCTTTTCAGGACCATTATTTGACAAATATCGCGAAGCAATGGGACTACGTAGTATGATTAGTTGGCTTTAGGGCAAGTGGGAGATTGAAAGAGTTGATGCCCCGCTAGCCAACTTGTGGCTAAGGGTTTTGAGAGTCTCTTTTTGTAAACAATCTTTGTTTAATATAATATACGTTCTTTAAATGGCGTTCAATTTATCTTATTATTATATAATGATATACTGTTGCTATTTTGATAAAGACCTTGAATATACTAAAGTAAGATGAGATAGTGAATATAGAGAGATCACTGTCATGAAACACATCTTATATTCACTGTATATTCTAAACAGCTCCTAGTCAATTGAGCCGTCCACAAATAAGGATAAGGATCGCTCGAGATTGAGACTAGCATTTGCGATGCCGAGTACCACGTTTCATTGGTATGGAACATAGAGATGTTTGAAGCATGCAAATGGATATTCATATGATGAATGATCGAACTACCCTATTCGGACTTTCCAAGTGGTTATCACTTATCGAGTGGATATAGTCCGCGGTTTTGGTTGTGCACCATTAGTCCTTATTACTTGAAACATCATTGAGACTCTATATGCTAGTACTGTGCTTTGACTCATTTACCAACTCTATTAGGGTCATCAGGTTTCGGGATTGGGTACACTTACGAAACATATAGGAGTCGATGTTTTGTTGTCAAGGATTCACCGCACACTTGCGAGTGTGGATATCCTATGCAATCTGAGGAGTTATTAGTATGACGAATCTCTGGCCAGAGTACATGATGTGTTTTAGGTTACTTGGTTTCCTAGTAGCACATGCGATGTCACTATTTGATCTTCAAGATGCATTGCATAGTTATCGAATCTCGAACGACTCTCGATTTACCAATGGTTGTTGATTCGATCAGGATATATGGATGAAGGGACCGTACTGTACGCTAACCAAAATATATTGGTTCTTGCAGGCACTATCAGTGATACCTAGGGAATCATGGGGCGATGTTGCTAGGCGCTCTTACCATGATTCGTTGGGTAAGTCAGAAATTGTTGTTCCGAGTCACAAGGAGTTGTGAGCCCACGGCTAGCTGTATCCCTGAACCATTGAGGGTCACACAAGTAATGGATTTTTAATCCCCGTTGAGATAATTAAATTTAAAGAGTTAAATTTAGTGAATAAAGAAGTGGGACTTCTTATTTAAAAGTAGAGGGAGTAAGATTTCCTAAAATGATATATTGATGGACATTTTTGGAAACCACTGAATTCGGATTCAGAAAATTTGTCTTGATTTTAAAAGATGCAGAAATGGTTTCTGTGCACATTGGTGAAATTGGTTTATCAATCTGAGCCACGATGAATTTTATATTAATTTCTGAACATGCGGGCTTTGCTTGTCAGGCTTGAACTTATGACTAATGGGTCGTAAGCTGTTAGCAGCCCACATTATAAATAAGTTATTGCAGTGCAGAAATTAGAAAAAAACAAGGCATAATTTTCGAAAACCCTAGAGAGTTTCTCTCTAGTTTCGGCCGCCCCCCCTCCCTCTGTCTTTGAGATTTTTCAGTCTGCAAATTTCGAATTTGCAGTCTGAATTAGCAGATCAAATCTGTTATTTCTCTTCGTAGAAACTTCTGATAGACTTTCTAGTGCAGTCTATCAGAGGGATTAAACTTCTGTTCATGGACCTGATTGAAAAAACGTTCGTTCATCAGTTTCTGGGATATACAACAAGAGCAGTTTAATTTGTTGGTGTCCATAATCTCGCTTCGAGATTTTAAGGTAAAATTTATATTGTTTAAATTTTATGTTATCAATTTTAATCATAGGAATTTGATACCCATATGGAATCGTTTCATATAAAATTTTAAAAATTCCGCCGCGCCGGGTATCACTTTCTTTTTCGATCCGGAGAACGACCGTGTTCCAACATGTATATATTATGGGTATATTGTCCGAAATCCAAACTCATAACTTGTTTAATATGATGTTTTCTCGTCTTTAAGGACTATCATTTACTCTAATTCCACTCATCTTTAAGAACAAGTCAGTGAGAGATCGAGCACAACTAGTACGCATGGATGGGATAAATATTATTCAATCGAGAGCAATGTATTCCAATTGTAGGAAAACATTGTGGGCCATGAGGATCACACTTTCATATTTTTGGAAAAACCCAATACATATTCAAAATAATCTGTTCAATTTAAGGCACAAGATGACATGTCATTGAGAACTTGAGATTTATCGTTTGCAAATGCACCAAGATGGCTAAGGTGTATCGGCTCAAAATGTCACATATATGGAACAATCCTTGAATTATGCGGAATTATCTGTTTGATTTACGGAACAAGATGACATGTCACATGTATTATAATTACTCTTTTGACTCTCACAATAAAACAAAAATAATAAAAATAGATTTTGACTCACACCTACCCCTCATTATTAAGCTCTGTCGATACACTTTATCCATTCACTTCTTCTTTCTCGTTTGGTTAGGGTTTTGATTTTTAAAATAAAATTTCATTCTTCAAGATCGAGCACAATGAAAATGAAGATTGCACCACAATGTTTATGTGGTTTCGGAGAAATGATTTTACGAAGAGCCGGACCACGTTCGACCCACCCGGGAGAGTTTTATTATATTTGTCCTCATGAGCTACAACATAAAAATCGATTTTTTTGGTACGATGATTATCACGGTGAATCTCTCCAAAAATCATCAAATTTCAAACCAGACCCAAGTAAGAAAGGTAGAGAGAGCTGCGCATGTTCAATGAATCAACAATCTGCATCATCGTCCATCCATGATTCAACAGAACAGTTCAATTACAAGAAGAAGGAGCATTCGTCCTCTGATGTGCTAGACAACCAGTCTACTAGAACACCAGGGCCCGACCATATCGTAGATATATGTTGTTGTTTTGGTTGCACATGTTTTGTTCTTGTACTAATTTTACTTCTAGCTCTGTTTATTGTAATAATCAGGCAATAAGTTCCAAATTTATTCAGTTTTATTCCAAATTAAATACAAGTTGTATGATATACATAGCAATTAGTACCTGCCATTTGAAAATTTAAAGCAACGACTTACTTGATTAGTTAACTGAGAAGACATCGTTCACTGAAACAGTAATGACAAAGATCATTTATCAAATTCGAACTTTACATATTTTTTTACCACAAACAGAGTTGGTTTCAGAATAACTTAAGACAACACAATACACTTAACTACACTACGACCCCAGATCAAGTTAAAATGTGACAGCAGATGGTTCCACAAAAGCATCAAACCAAGCGCAATCCAGCAATGCTTCCACTCGAACGTGTGTGCCTTTTCGAGGGCAATTTCATGCTTGAACCAGCTTCCAGTAATCGCTTGCCCCTGCATATTTTTTTAACAGTCAAGATTAATTTCTGAATAATTTCTGTTAAAAAGTTATGCTAATAAAAAATAATTGAAACATCATATTTTTAAACAATTACAACTACTCTTTTGGTTCCTTGCAACTGCGTCTATTGTGTCCTCTTGCATGACAACGACCACATGTTGAGACACGTGTATTAACTTGCGATGGTATTCTCTTTGTCCTTCTGCGATTGGGCTGACTACGCACAGAAGGAGCTTGGATTATATCGGATTCAGCAACAAATGACTCACTGATGTCAAAGGTTGGGATAGGATTAATATGTCCTTTGTACGCAGCGCGATACGCTTCGATCTTGAAATACTTGTCACAAAAATCATACACAGACATAGATTTCTCCTCAATGGCAGAAATGACATGCTTGCACGAAATCTTATTGATCTGCCAAACTCTACATAAACAAGTCATATCCACTAAATCCACGAAAAATGACTTTTCACCATCAACAACCTCAAACTTCCAATCACACGAACGATGAACTCTTAATGTTCGGGATTCCATATATGCTCTTACAACAGACTTTTCTTTTCTTGGACTTAATTCCTTGGTCATGCGTAGAGTTGATTAACGTCGTCGGTGAATCATTTTCATTATCTGCACGCGTATGTGATCAACCATAGCAACAATCACTAGTAGAAAAGTCGCAAATGTAGTAGCCCGTACCCTAATTGAGTAATTAAAGGATTAATGCAAATTAATTAAATTGGGTATCGGACGGATCGGAAGCTCCAAAGGCACGATCGAAAGCTCCGAACAGGATCGAAAGCTCCGATGAGCGATCGGAGGCACCGATGATATTACATCAGGCATGACGTGTGGTTGGATCGGAAGCTCCGATCAGGATCGGAAGTTCCGATCACCCCTATCCGAAGTCATCAAGTGATATTTTGACACGTGGCAGATCAAAATCTTCGGAAGCTCCGATTGCAGGATCGGACGTTCCGATCGAGGTTCGGACGTTCCGATCAAGGATCGGAAGTTCCGATCGTTGTCTATAAATAGAAGGCCGAGGCTTCACTTTCATTTGCCAATTCCGAGTTCTCCTTTCCATTCTAGTCCTTTTGGAGCTATTCTAGTCTTCTAAGGCTTGGTCCGGAGGTCGGCGAGACGTTCGGTAGTCGTAGCGGAGTTGTGCCCAAGTTCTGGAGGCATCGACATCAAAGGGCTAACGACGGACGAAGGTATAGCTTTTGCTTCCTATAAATATTTAGGAGTATGCAATAGTTTAGTTAAGGCTTTTAGAGCACTTTAATGATAGTAGTATCATTTGGCAGTGTAGAGCAGACTATAGGCGTGGACCTAGAGTTGGTAGAGCTTGCACTGTTTTGAGGTACGAAAGTACTGTTCGAGATATCCTGACTGAGTATGCATGTATTATGTGACTGCATGATTTATATGCCATGATATTATGTTGCATTCATTTGCATCTTGCTGTATCTCTTTCGAGATGTCTGTTAGTAGGGTTGTACCCTATCCTGTTAGTGGATGAACTTCCATCGATTTGGGTCCGGCGTATCCACGGTTATCTTGGTATGGGAGCCACCTCCTGAAGCAACGGCACAGCGTGCTACATACCAGGGCCCGGTCTGTCTCTGTTATCTAATCCTTGACCTCGAGTCTATAGGAGTTCACTTTGCATGCATGTATACTCATACTCTCGTACTGAGCGTTTTATGCTCACGTCTCGTACTCTGTATTTTCTGGACACCCTATTCCATGGGGCAGGTTTGCGATTGGACGAGGAGGGTGGATCAAGGAGGGGCTAGTCAGTGGTTGGCCAGCTGGAGCTTCGCTTAGGTTTTATTACTGTTGTTTGGGTTGATACAGCTATTCGATTTTGTTGTATATTATTGGATAAATTACAGATTCCTTTACTTGGGATTGTATATTGTTTATGTTTTCTGCAGTTTTATTTTGATATCTGTTTAATTAAGTTAATTGCATGCATAAGTTCTGTTTAGTAGGTGATCCGGATAAGGGTCATTACATTTATGGTATCAAAGCATGCAAAAGAATTCTTGGGATTTAGTCTCATCTTGAGGTATTTTTGTAGATGGCAAATCATGACGACCGGAGTTATCATGACAGTGTTAGTGGGCGTTGGGGTGATGCCGACCGGGAGCCTCGTCGAGAACGGTGTCATCGTCATCATGACGACGAGCGTTTCACTTTGCGTTGATTCTTAGCTATGGGTCCTAAGCCCTTAGTTGTAGGTGAGTCTCCGGAGGATGCGGAGAACTGTTTAGACCGCATGGAGACGACTTTTCAGACTTTCCAATGCACCGAGGAGCAGAAGGTGGAGACCCTTGGCTATCTTCTGGATGGGCGTGCACGCAGGTGGGGGAGGTTTACTTCTGCACCTTTTGTTGCGGCGAGAGGAGTGGCCACCTGGGCCGAGTTCCGCACAGCTTTCTAAAAGCGGTATTTTCCTTCTGCACTCCGTCAGTCGAAGACAGGCGAGCTACTGAGTCTGCGACAGGGAGCCATGTCTATCGATGAGTATCAGCAGAGGTTCTTTGATCTGCTATCCTATTGCCCCGAGATTGCTGATAGCTCAGAGATGAAATATAATCTGTTCCTTCAGGGCCTTAACCCTGAGATCCATGACCGTGTGGAGGTTGGCGACGACATGTCCTACGAGGGTTTGGTGAGCCGTAGTCACCAGGCGGAGGACAGTATTCGACGAAATAGGTCTTTCCCTCAGTCGAGGTCTGCTAGTTCTTTGGGTTCCCGTGCCCAAACTTTCAAGAAGTCTGGATCTTCTTCTTCCTCTGGTTCTGGAGGTGTTGTCCGTTTCGGTAAGAAGGACAAGTGTGATCACTGTGGGAAGAACCATCCATCCGACAAGTGCCGTAGAGCTTCTGGAGCTTGTTTCCGTTGTGGAGAGACTGGTCATATCCGGAGGGATTGTCCACTGTTTGGGGGAGGCGGTTCTGGTTCTGGTTCAGGATCGGGCTCTCAGGCCACCATTCAGCAGAGGTCGCAGGGACAGTCTGCTGGGAGTTCTCATTTGAGGCCACGAGCTTCTGGCCAGGTGTTTGCCCTGAGACATGATCAGGCAGTGGAGGAGAATGAGAAAGTTATCGTAGGTACATTTCTGCTTTATGGTATACCTGCTCTTGTACTTATTGACACTGGTGCATCTCATTCCTTCATTTCTGCACGTTTTGTTAAGAGGCATAAGTTACCATGCATTGCACTAGACGTAGTGATGTCTATTTCTACTCCGACGGGCCAATCTGCTTTGGCTAAGCGTCTAGTGATGGGTTGCCCTTTAGAGTTCGAAGGGAACATTCTGTTAGCGAATCTCATGGTCTTGGCGATGGACGACTTTGTTTGCATTCTGGGAATAGATATGTTGAATACCTATCGAGCTTCAGTGGACTGCTATCAGATATTAGTACGCTTTCATCCGGAGGGGAGCGAGAGCTGGTTTTTCTATGGTGAGGGAGCGCGACCCCCGATGCCTTTGGTATCAGCTTTGAGAGCCTGTCGAGCTCTAGAGTCTGGCGGGGAAGGCTACCTTATCTATGCAGTTGATTTGTCCGCTGAGAGTATTGGGATAGAGAGCATTCCTGTTGTGGATGAATTTTCAGATGTATTTCCTGATGAGATTCCGGGTTTTCCTCCTGCTAGGGAAGTCGAGTTTGGCATAGAGTTGATGCCAGGTACTTTGCCTATTTCTAGAGCACCGTATCGTCTGGCTCCGTCAGAGATGCATGAGTTAAAGAATCAGCTACATGATCTTTTGGACAAGGGGTACATTCGTCCTAGTGTATCTCCTTGGGGAGCTCCTGTTCTCTTCGTGAAGAAGAAGGATGGGTCGATGCGGCTGTGCATTGACTATCGGCAGCTGAATCGAGTCACTGTGAAGAACAAGTATCCGTTGCCTCGTATTGATGACTTGTTTGACCAGCTGCAGGGCACATCAGTTTACTCCAAGATTGACTTGAGATCTGGGTATCATCAGTTGAGAGTCCGTGATCAGGACGTAGCCAAGACTGCATTCCGTACTCGCTATGGGCATTATGAGTTCCTAGTGATGCCATTTGGTTTGACTAATGCGCCGACTATATTCATGGATCTGATGAACCGTGTCTTCAGGGAGTATTTGGACAAGTTTGTCGTGGTCTTTATTGACGACATCTTGGTGTATTCGCGTAATACGGAAGAGCATGTTTCTCACTTGCGGTTGGTACTACAGACTCTTCGAGATGATCAGTTGTACGCCAAGCTGAGCAAGTGTGAGTTCTGGATGGATAGAGTGGTCTTTCTTGGCCATATCATATCCAGGGAAGGGATTTCTGTTGATCCAAGCAAGATTGAAATGGTACTTAATTGGTTGCGTCCGACGACAGTTGCTGAGATCCGTAGTTTTCTGGGTCTAGCAGGGTATTATCGTCGCTTCATTCTGAACTTCTCTCAGTTAGCTCGACCGTTGACGCAGCTTACCCTCAAGGATGTGGATTTCGAGTGGTCCTCCGAGTGTGAGGAGAATTTCTGTGAGCTTCGATGGCGGTTGACTTCTGTGCCGGTGTTGGCATTACCGTCCGGATCTGGAGGGTATGTGGTATACACGGATGCTTCTCTTCAGGGGTTAGGTTGTGTCCTGACTCAGAATGGGCATGTGATCGCATACGCTTCTAGACAGCTGAAGCTTCACGAGGACAAATATCCAGTCCATGATTTGGAGTTAGTAGCCATTGTGTTCGCTTTGAAGATCTGGCGTCATTATCTGTATGGCGAGAAATTTGAGATCTTCACCGACCATAAGAGTCTCAAGTATTTGTTCACTCAGGCGGAGTTGAACATGAGGCAGAGATGTTGGATGGACTTGCTTAAGGACTATGATTGCGAGATTAAGTACCATCCGGGAGATGCTAATCTCACCGCTGACGCCTTGAGTCGCAAGGTGTGACTATCCGCACTTCAGACTTGTTCGATGTCTAGTGCGATCAGTGATTGTTGTACTTCAGGTTATACCTTCAAGCATAAGAAAGGTATGCAGAGTATCCAGATGTTTGCAATATTATCTGAGTCAGCCTTGTATTCGCGGATCCAAGATGCTCAGATGATAGATTTGAAGACCCAGCGTTTAGCTCGTCTAGCTAACGAGGGTAGCTCGTCTGGATTTCATTATCAGTCAGATGGATTTCTGTGTTTGTCTGGTAGGCTTGTGATTCCGCAGGATGAAGAGTTGCGATAGGAGATTTTGTCTCAGGCACATCGCACTAAGTTGAGTATTCATCCTGGGAGCAACAAGATGTACAAGGATCTACGTACTCGTTTCTGGCGGAAGGGAATGAAACGCAATGTTTATCAGTTTTTTTCGAGATGTTTGGTGTGTCAACAGGTCAAGGCAGAGCACCGACGACCTGGAGGATTGCTTCACAGTCTGCCTATTCCTGAATGGAAATGAGAGTTTATCACAATGGACTTTGTGACCCATTTGCCGGTATCCCCGAGGAATTGTGATGCTATCTGGGTTGTGGTGGACCGACTCACCAAGTCAACGCATTTCATTGCCTATAGCCGAGAGTACTCTGTGGATCGCATGGCACGGATGTACATTCAGGAGATCGTTCGAATTCATGGAGTGCCTGTGAGCATTGTCAGCGATCGGGACCCCAGGTTTACTTCTAGATTTTGGGGGAGTGTTCAGCGTGCGATGGGTACTACTCTCAGTTTGAGTACTGCCTATCATCCGGAGACTGATGGTCAGTCAGAGCGCACTATCCGTACGCTAGAGGATATGCTTAGAGCGTGCGTCTTGGATTTTGGTTCAGCCTGGCAGGATCATTTGCCGTTGATCGAGTTCTCTTACAACAACAGCTATCATACTAGTATTGGGATGGCACCTTTTGAGAGTGTCACCTTTCCGCAAGATTCTCAGATTTGGCCTTATGGGCAAGTTATCTCCCAGATTTATCGGTCCGTTTGAGATCTTGGAGAGCATTGGCGATTTGGCTTATCGACTAGCTTTGCCACCGCATCTATCCAGTATTCACGACGTGTTCCACGTATCTCTGTTGCGACGGTATGTGGTGGATGAATCTCATATTCTGCAGCGATCTGAGGTTCAGGTAGACAAGGATTTGACTTATGTTGAGAAACCTCTTCGTATCCTGGATTATAAGGATAAGGTTTTACGGAACAAAGTCGTTCCTTTGGTTTTAGTTTAGTGGCAGCGCCGAGGCACTGAGGAAGATACTTGGGAGCTTGAGGACAGGATGCGTAAAGACCATCCTGAGTTGTTTTGATTTCATTCTTTGAGTTGTATTCAGTTGCAAACTCTGTAAACGTTTGATTTGAAATAAAGAATGTTTCTGTTTTCTGTATTTGCATTCGGTACTTAAGATCTGATTTCGAGGACGAAATATCTTAAGTGGGGGAGAATATAGTAGCCCGTACCCTAATTGAGTAATTAAAGGATTAATGATAATTAATTAAATTGGGTATCGGACGGATCGGAAGCTCCGAAGGCACGATCGGAAGCTCCGAACAGGATCGGAAGCTCCGATGAGCGATCGGAGGCACCGATGATTTTACGTCAGGCATTACGTGTGGTTGGATCGGAAGCTCCGATCAGGATCGGAAGTTCCGATCACCCCTATCCGAAGTCATCAAGTGATATTTTGACACATGGCAGATCAGGATCTTCGGAAGCTCCGATGGCAGGATCGGACGTTCCGATCGAGGTTCGGACGTTCCGATCAAGGATCGGAAGTTCCGATCGTTGTCTATAAATAGAAGGCCGAGGCTTCACTTTCATTTGCCAATTCCGAGTTCTCCTTTCCATTCCAGTCCTTTTGGAGCTGTTCTAGTCTTCTTAGGCTTGGTCCGGAGGTCGGCGAGACGTTCGGTAGTCGTAGCGAAGTTGTGCCCAAGTTCTGGAGGCATTGACATCAAAGGGTTAACGACGGACGAATGTATAGCTTTTGCTTCCTATAAATATTTAGGAGTATGCAATAGCTTAGTTAAGGCTTTTAGAGCACTTTAATGATAGTAGTATCATTTGGCAGTGTAGAGCAGACTATAGGCGTGGACCTAGAGTTGGTAGAGCTTGCACTGTTTTGAGGTACGAAAGTACTGTTCGAGATATCCTGACTGAGTATGCATGTATTATGTGACTGCATGATTTATATGTCATGATATTATGCTGCATTCATTTGCATCTTGCTATATCTCTTTCGAGATGTCTGTTAGTAGGGTTGTACCCTATCCTGTTAGTGGATGGACTTCCATCGATTTGGGTCCGGCGTATCCATGGTTATCTCGGTATGGGAGCCACCTGCTGAAGCGACGGCACAGCGTGCTACATACCAGGGTCCGGTCTGTCTCTGTTATCTAATCCTTGACCTCGAGTCTATAGGGAGTTCACTTTGCATGCATGTATACTCATACTCTCGTACTGAGCATTTTATGCTCACGTCTCATACTCTGTATTTTCTGAACACCCTATTCCATGGGGCAGGTTTGCGATTGGACGAGGAGGGTGGATCCAGGAGGGGCTAGTCAGTGGTTGGCCAGCTGGAGCTTCGCTTAGGTTTTATTACTGTTGTTTGGGTTGATACAACTATTCGATTTGGTTGTATATTATTGGATAAATTACAGATTTTTTTACTTGGGATTGTATATTGTTTATGTTTTCCGCAGTTTTATTCTGATATCTGTTTAATTAAGTTAATTGCATGCATAAGTTCTGTTTAGTAGGTGATCCGGGTAAGGGTCACTACAGCAAAAGACTTCGGTTATAACTGAAGTCGTAAGTAGATAATTACCAAAGTAGTGTCACGTGAAGTAATATGGTACTATTTTATTTCGCCTTATAACCGAAGTCTTAGCACTGAAATTACCGAAGTCTTTGGCCTGTTCATGGAGCCAAAACCGGTTCAGCATTGGGTCGATGCCGAAGTAAAAACATATATTTTACTTCGTCAATTTCATTATTCGGCGAAGTAAAAGCATACATTTTACTTCGGAAAATTTATTTATTAACGAAGTAAAAGATATTCTTGTACTTCATCAATTAATAAAATTGCCGAAGTAAAATATATGCTTATACTTCGGCAATGTCACTAATTGACGAAGTAAAAGACATTTTTTGACTTCGGCAATTTTACTAATAGAAGAAGTAAAAAAATGTTTTCTACTTCGTCGACTAGTAAAATTTCCGAAGTAATAAAAAATATATGACTGCAGTAATTACATTGATTGATGAAGTAAATGTTCTATTTAAGTTCATAGGTTATGTATTGTGGCAATGTAATTAATTCGAATGACTTTTTTTCTTCGGATTTATGGTGAAGTAAATTATTTATTTAACTTCTTCATTTAATTTTAGTGAAGTAAAAACATATATTTCACTACATTAAAATTTAGATACAAAAATACCACAATATAAATATATTTTTAAAACATAAAATAGACTAATTAAATTCATAAATTATCCATCCCAAAACGACAAACATCCATAAATATACAAGTATATCCACCAAAATAACCCAAAAATATGCATGTATCCACAAGTATTTCCACAAAACTAGTGTATTCACAGAGACAAAACAAAGTATTATCCCAACGTGCATGACACATTTAGGCACCTACATAGGAGTAGACGAATTCACTTTGTTCACTTATAACTTCATCAAATTGATCTAGGCTGTAATATTAGTTCTTGATAGATCCTGCAAACTGAAATGCAAAAAAAGATAGCTCAATGTCAATAGGAATGTAATCATTTTCAGGAAACAAGTAAACATCTATTGTTTCTTGATGAGGTCACTTGAATGTAAAAACATCTATGAGACTGCAGGCTTGATACAAGAAAACAAAGAATTGCACAAGCAGTGTTGCAGAGTATGTTCCATAAAAATACGTAAAACCAACTCTAGTATTAAACTCAGTTTGTGGTAATGACTAATGATAAGTTTGTGGTAATGGTGCAAGACTAACTAGTCCCAAGATCTCTTAGAAGAATAAGAAGTTTCAAATAATTCTCCATTAAAAGATCAAATTAGGTAGAGAAGATCTTCAAAACCGCATATAGTAAATGAAGGAAAGAGTAAACTCAATGTAGAAGCTGCAATTGTGCTTGTCAACTTGTCATGGTTGTTATGTATACCATTTGTGCGCATTTACTGGATCGGCGAGAGTAGAAAAAAGAGATCTAGTTTGATTATTACCCGATAGATGTGTAACCTCGTAGATGTTGAATCATAAAATGTGAGCAACCCATCAAATAATTCATGTTGTATATTCACTTCGACTATGTGGTCTTCTAATTCCTAACTATAGCAAAAGTTGCACCAGCCAGCATGAGAAAAGTTGCAATGTATCGGATATCCACGATGGATAAAATAGCAAGAAAAATCAACTAAAAACGATCCAACTACAAATCTACAATAAAGGTTTAAACTAACCTTTGTTCACCATACACACAATAAAACATGAATCCTGATATGCCATTGGTGTTGCAAAGAATATTATTCCTATTCAGTCAAATCAGGTTTGATTTGGATTTTCTAATCGAAAACTTTAAAATTGTGTCAACCGTATCAAAAACCGAGAATAAATATTCAAAACAAGATCGAACATAACTATACTCAAATATATTGTCCCAAGGATAAATGCCAACATTAAAGTTTAGCATAAACAACCTTTTTTAGAGCCATGATGAAAGGGTCGCTCTTTGCAAGAAATGGGGCCACTCGAGGTGTTGTTGACAAAAAATCTAACCAAGAATGGATATAATATGTGTTAATGGATAAACTGTTGTCATCTGCAAATATATCAGTCTTTTTCCCATCATGGCCATAAATATGCCTCTGCTTACAAGAAAGAACCACTATTAGGAAATTGAAAATCGTTTTTAATCATATCTAGACATATAATAATCTTACAGCGAGACTTTCAACAAATAATTTGACAATTTGGCTTATTGAAGCTTCATCAACAAAATGCCTGCAGGGGAGAACAGGGTGAAGGAATATAATTCGCGGCAAGAGAAAAGAAAGGAATGTGAAGAACAAGATAAACCTCCCACAGTTACAACCTGTTGTCTGACAAAACTCCAGCACTTTCCAGAAAATCAGCCTTTTGTGAAGAAAAGGCACCTTTTGAGTTCCATTGTAGTTATAAGGTCCTCCAGATGTCAGTGCAAAGAGTAAATTATACCTTCCTCTTGTCTTAGGATTTTTATACAAAGCTGAAAATAACCTAGCTATTTCTAGAAGTGCCACAATTCCATTTCCATTGCTATCACTTCCAATGGATAATGCCTCTAAGAATTGAGATGGCATAAGGCCATATACTATCCAAAAAAAATGAAAAAAAAAAAAGAAAGGTAAATGTTCAATAAGAAATAATTAACTGGAGCAGCTCCAAATGTGTCATATGTTGCCACTACAACAATAGTTGTGTAGCGACCCTACCCCGATCCACTACCTAATCAGAGTTAAGAGCATAATTAAGCATGCATTAAAATAAATCGCTGCGGAAGACTTAAATAAAAGCAGACCGGCAGAATACAATCGATTAAATAAATTCGATTATACAACCCAATCGAATAAATAAACCCTAAAGGAAAAACCTACAGCTAATCTCGCTGTCCTCACTGGTCGCTGGCCAATCCAAGCTCCTGGTGCTCCACCTTGCACCTATACCTGCCCCGTCGAATGGGGTGTCCAGATACACAGAAAAGACTGGACGTGAGCTCTAAGCTCAATATGAAAGCACTGGGTAAAACATACAAATATGATGCATGCAAATGATAGGGTATCCATATCTGGGATAACTGTATATAACTGCTCAGTAATGGCGCCTAGGACATGAGTGGTACAACCCGGGGAGCAAACCATGCGTACACTGCTCATTCCTACAGGACGTGGACTGTGTCCCCAGATGCTAACTACCAATGACCCGTCAGTCACTGGGCACTAGACATCACCCGTCCAGACAAGGCTGAGCGGCCCTATATGGCTCATCTCACAAGATGGACAGGCACAATATGATATGCACATGCTGCATAATAATATGACACACAAATGCAATAAGCATGCAAACCTGCTGGCTATCTCATTCAGTACTTACGTACCTTACTACAGGCAGTTCTAGCAGTCCCATTCTAGGTTCCCAGCCTATCATCAACTCTACAATGCAAATATCCATGCATCATTATTTAAGCTCTTAAAGCCTTAACTAAGCTATTGCATACTCCTAAATAATTTAAGGAGACCATAGCTATACCTGCGTCCGTCGTCATCCCGCTGATGACAATTGCCTCAAAACTTAGGCACATCTTCGCCTCGACGTCGGGATCGCTATGCCACTTTCGGATTCCCAATAGGATGCCTAGAACTCCCTAGATCTGAGTTAGAAGGCCTAGGAATTGAAAGAGGAAAAGGAGAGGTGCGAGTTGAAAATGAAATTTCGGACCTCTATTTATAGGCGAAGTTCGGGCCGTCCGAACTCGACTTCGGATCCCCCGAACTGGTTCGGATCCCCCGTTCCTGACTTCGGAGCCTCCGTTCCTGTTCGGAGCCTCCGATCCTGACTTCGGATCCTCCGAAGTCCCATCAATGATGTCACCCATGACGCATTATCTTCGGAGCCTACAATCCGAGTTCGGATCCTCCGATCCAGTTCGGAGCCTCCTAACCCGGTTCGGACCCTCCGAACCATCCGAACCCTCGGAACCTTCCCGACCATTTTCGAGTGTTCTGAATCCATTTCTGAACTCCGTTAACCCATTTGGAATTTCCTTAATCATGTTTTACTTAATCTAAACATGATTACATGATTAATTATTCATTAATCGTTAATTATGGATACGGGTCACTACATTCTCCCCCCTTAGAAGATTTCGTCCTCGAAATCTAGGGTAAAACCTCAAGAACGTACAAGAAACCCTTGCTCGAGTGTCTGGTCGAAATAGCTTTCGACACACTCAGACTCTTGTCGAATTCCCTATAAGCTCCATTAATGCTTAACCGCATTAATATTCTTTCACTGAAGATTACTGTGCTACTGGTCGACAGTCGAACTTCCCTAGCGCTAGCGTATCGTAACACTGATACATCTTTCACTCGGACCACGATCTTCCTGACCACGAAGGATAAAATACCCGCTTGATCAAGATTATCGTCTCAAAGGAAATCTTATACTGACGAAGACCAAGTCATAACCAGACTGGTTTTACTGCATTCGTCGAATCACTAATCAAAACTAACCATCTAATGGTTCCAAAAGTTCTCGGTGCTCAACACCTCTAGTTAGGAAACACTTTTCCCAACACTGTGCCGACACAACAAAACTCAAATTTCTCCCCAAGAGAATCTAGTTGACACAAGGTCATACTACAACATAACTGCTTAACACGATTTCCAGACTGGTCATCCTTCCCATGCCTTACCAAAGCAAAGAGCTTCCCAAGCAATACGGGGAATTCAATACCATGTCCAGTGCAAATCACAGTTCACGTTTCTCTGTATAACTCAACACTATGCTTTGATGAAAACTATTATCACTTGCAATTCATGATGCTACGTCATCTCCTAGACATTGGCCTGCGAAGTCACGCATACATTGCAATAGAAGTTATTACACCTCTAATGATCTACATCACCTCATCCATAGGTTATTCACCCATGAATCCCAATCGTTGGACATCCTCCTGATAGTCATACATACTCGCAACCACTGTACACACATCAAGACTAAGGCAAGCTTTCACCAATATGCTCGACTGGAACATTCCACAGTGCACAGACATATGGAAACGCTTCCTATTCCGTCTCGAAACTCGACAGTCATTGCACCTGGTATAACTCAACTTAGAGTCTCTGATAATACCATCAGCTCATACCAACCTCCCAAGGTTGAATATACTGATCCTGGAACTAAATCCCAACGGATTCTCAATAGTCAAATCGCTCTCTTACCGAACGCATCAGTCTCAGCACTGAACGGTCTAATTCGTCGATTCCCTAGTCAATCCTGGGAAATACTTTTGCTCGAAGTAACTTGCCACCCAACGCACATCCGAATATTGTCCATTGCTAAAGCACATTATCCTTGATGAATGGTCCGCACTGATGTGGCTTGTCGACTGGAAAGAACAAAGTTGCGTCATCGCTATCTTGAGAAATCTTCAATTCCCACAACAATCTTGTTGGCTACTAAGTTGAAATTCTACTATCTCTGTCATTTCAGAGACATCGTTCATCACACGCTAGAAGACTAGTGACACATCCTGCTAGATCTCGAGGATCAGATCCTAGCTAATGTCACACAGATCAGACAACTGATGTTTCCTTGCTAATGTCCATTAGCATTTCCCGCTACTCGTCGGATCCAACCACAACAGTACACATAGATGCCCTCACTTAACCGAAATATCCGGTCAACAATCTTCACTATTGTTGTTCAATGGAAAACTCTCACATGAAACAACAACATGATCCTTTCCTAACCTATTGCTATCACTAAGCAATTGATTGGATCAATATCAGTTTCCTTCTTAACAAGAATGCACTATACCGGAAACTACCAATTCCCTTGCTTGTCTCCAATGTCAAGTTAGCACCTAACTTGATCATACAAGTCCACTTGCAATCGTTCCCGATTACAGCAATCCCAGAAGATTCATCTCTGGCGATCATTGAGACTAAATAACTCAAATCTCCGATTTCTCTGAGATGGTATTTAGTACTCATCCCATAAGCATTTACTCGACAAAATACTATCCCAATTATTTCTTAATTGCTACATCCTGATCAACCCTGATTGGCTCAACCAATCGAATTTGTCGATCTACTTAAGCTCGCACTTATCAGATCAAACCACCACTAATCATCCAACTTACATGGCTCGGTCAATAACCATGACTCAGCTGCCACAAAGAACCCTTTCCAAATGGTGTCAGATCACAGTACATAAGTAGTTTACTTGGCACAAGTCCTGCGCCTTTTTAGCACTACTAACCGCTGCTTCGTATTCTAAACTTAATCATCCTAACTCTGACAGAGTTAGCCAATAACCACTAGTAGTCACTTGCATAGATCTCGTGCCACCTTGGTACTACTAATCGTTGTCTTGTTCACCCAAGGCAAAAATTAAGATAAACTAAGCCCATTCCATCCCATGGAAAATCCTACGCTCAATCTCTGAAAATATCAGACAGTACTTAGTGCAACCACTGGACTCACTATCCTTACCCCGTTCATTCAGAATGAACACCACGGCTCGTCAAGTCCAAGAATAATAACTAAAGAATCCCAAAGATTTCCACAATCTTCGGACACAATCTTGATTATATCCCTCGCTAAGATTGTGCAACAAATTAAGACTAAGGTAGCTTACCATGTTAACCCACCTGGACAACCACCAAGGCTTCACGAGTATAGGCCATGCTTCCCTCACATCTCAGATAGCTCTTGTACAATCCTTAGCGTCTGACATAATCTATCACATATGAAGTCAATCATCAAGGAGTAGTCCTCGTATTTGATTCTAAGTCTTAAAACAACATTCCATCCAGTATCTTGGATAATTCCTATTACAAGGAAATTCTAACCACAACTCTGATGACAACCCCTAGTCATCGCTGGTAGAAATCCATCCACCTACTAGATCCACATGTCTAGCAGTAACCCAAAGGTTAAAACCTATCTGCTCAGAGTATACACTTGTCAAGAAAATCCCTCCATGACTGGTTCCCATAGCAGAACACTCAAACTATATCTCTGGCACACCAGATGATATCAAACCATCGATATCAAACCTGATATCTAATTCAAGGTCATACCTCGTCGTGACTATCACCAAATCCCTAGACTGAGTAGCCTTCCCACCACCATCTCCTGAAGCACAAAGGCTCCCAGGTACCCTCTGAAGTACAAGGACTCCCAGAGTAATACTGGCATAGGGTCGCGCTCCATCACGTCTAGTCCTGGTCATAGTCCACAACTCTCGGCATATACTGGACCTGGTACCCCGATGAAAACCCATCATCACAAGCCTCAAACTAACAAAGGTCAGACAGCCTGTCCTAAGGAAACAACCTAGAACAAAGCCCAAATGTTCTAAACCGAACAATATCCCTAATGCCTCTAGATGAGTCCACTCATCGCTGGCACTAACATAGTACACTGACTAACTAGGTCAATCCTAGGAAAATGCCTAGACTAACCGCAAGTCACACTGTCACAGTCGGCCCACTCAAATCCCATGAGCTGCAATAGTTGAACGCTAATCAACTAAACGCAATCCAAACTTCCGCACAATCATGCAATCATCCACAAATAGCTGGATAAATAAAACATGTATCATTGCTTTAAGTTATGTACAATTCTCTTTATTACAATCTCATGTAATACATACAGCATTCAAAATACAATGAAATGTACAATCGAACTTGAAATGATACAACCAACGTATGATGATTCATTACAACTAAAATACTGTTTACAACTACATCAATACAATATTTAAATCATCGTACTAGTCTTCGTTTCTTGAGCATGAAGCTTTTAATAGACACACGCATCGATACAAGCATACTTCCGACCAAGTCTCTCTACATGTCCTCCTACCAAGAACTCTGGAGAAATGGCTCGTGATAGCTAACCAGTTATGCTCTGCGTCAGTGCATGTCAGTCGACCCCTTCTGCTCACGATCTACCATCAGCGTTCTTCTTGTAACCAAATCATGCTTTTGAACATGAAGTTTCCCGTGTGCCTACCGAACGCATCGGTACAAGCATACCGGCAAAACTATGTTCTGCATGAGTTTAATGACAATCTCTCCAACTACTAGTGGAGAATCTTCAGAGTAGTGTCATCATGGTAATGACTGTACAGATGCAAGCATCAAGTAAGTCCCCACCAATCCTCTGCCACTGCCTCTAGCATCCGGTACTCGATCCAAAACTAGGATCCACCTGAGTAGAAATCTTGAAAACTCGGACACGATCCATCGCTCTTGTTCGCACTTGCTGGAATCCCATAAGCCAAATCTTTAAAATTCCTGTTGATGATGATAGTCTCTGGGCAAACTAATTGTCGCATCATCACTTCTTCCAAGGTCTAATCAATCCTATAAGGATAACCCAAAGTCTCTTTACTGTATCCCAAGTCTCTTGAATGCATGCGCTCTGATACCAATAAATGTAGAGACCCTACCCGGATCCACTACCTAATTAGAGTTAAGAGCATAATTAAGCATGCATTAAAATAAATCACTGCGGAAGACTTAAATAAAAGCAGACCGACAGAATACAACCGGTTAAATAAATTCGATTATACAACCCAATAGAATAAATAAACCCTAAAGGCAAAACCTACAGCTAATATCGCTGTCCTCACTGGTCGCTGGACAATCCAAGCTCCTGTTGCTCCACCCTGCACCTACACCTGCCCCGTCGAATAGGGTGTCCAAATACACAGAAAAGACTGGACGTGAGCTCTAAGCTCAATACAAAAGCACTGGGTAAAACATACAAATATGATGCATGCAAATGATAGGGTATCCATATCTGGGATAACTGTATATAACTGCTCAGTAATGGCGCCTAGGACATGAGTGGTACAACCCGGGGAGCAAACCCTGCGTACACTGCTCATTCCTACAGGACGTGAACTATGTCCCCAGATGCTAACTACCCATGACCCATCAGTCACTGGGCACTAGACATCACCCGTCCAGACAGGGCTAAGCGGCCCTACATGGCTCATCTCACAAGATGGACAGGCACAATATGATATGCACATGCTGCATAATAATATGACACACAAATGCAACATATAAGCATGCAAACCTGCTGGCTATCTCAGTCAGTACTTATGTACCTTACTACAGGCAGTTCTAGCAGTCCCAATCTAGGTTCCCAGCCTATCATCAACTCTACAATGCAAATATCCATGCATCATTATTTAAGCTCTAAAAGCCTTAACTAAGCTATTGCATACTCCTAAATAATTTACGGAGACCATAGCTATACCTGCGTCCGTCGTCAGCCCGCTGATGACAATTGCCTCAAAACTTAGGCACATCTTCGCCTCGACGTCGGGATCGCTATGCCACTTCCGGATTCCCAATAGGATGCCTAGAACTCCCTAGATCTTAGTTAGAAGGCCTAGGAATTGAGAGAGGAAAAGGAGAGGTGCGAGTTGAAAATGAAATTTCGGACCTCTATTTATAGGCGAAGTTCGGGCCATCCGAACTCGACTTCGGATCCTCCGAACTGGTTCGGATCCCCCGTTCCTGACTTTAGAGCCTCGTTTCTGTTCGGAGCCTCCGATCCTGACTTCGGATCCTCCAAAGTCCCATCAATGATGTCACCCATGACGCATTATCTTCGGAGCCTCCGATACAAGTTTGGATCCTCCGATCCAGTTCGGAGCCTTCTAACCCGGTTCGGAGCCTCCGAACCATCCGAACCCTCGGAACCTTCCCGACCATTTTCGAGTGTCCTGAATCCATTTCTGGACTTCGTTAACCCATTTGGAATTTCCTTAATCATGTTTTACTTAATCTAAACATGATTACACGATTAATTATTCATTAATCCTTAATTCTGGATATGGGTCACTACAATTTGGAAGTTGATTGGAATCGCCGTCAGCTCTAAAGCCTGGTAGTCTTCCATGACATATCACAAAATCCAAACGATTGAAATAATTTTATTTACACAGTTTGAATATCAGTGGAACTAATGCTGCGATAACTCTCCCACATTTAGGACTTATATTGACATGGGGGTAGGAGGATTGATGGCTCAACCCATGAACCGTCCTCATTTTGGAGGTGCGGTGCTACGTCAATCAACAGATCATTGGCAAAACATTGAGGAATTGAAACAACAGAATGCAACATACATCAAATTTAATCACATTGGAATTCAGATGCAGACACTCAATATAATATAAAAGTTACAGGCCTACAGCTAGACCTGAATATTTGTGATTGTGGGAGAGGTAACTTTCTTGGGTTCTGCTCCAACGATAAGAAGTTTATACCTGACATTTTAAATCAGATTTCCATTATTCCGTTCAATAGATGAAGCCCGTATAAACAATTAAACAATCCATATAAGTTGTGTTGTCACAGAAATGAAATATAAACTTTCTAATTTTCCACTAAGGTATGATAACCTTCATGAAAATATCAATATGAAGATCTGGTTTAGTGTTTGCTTCACTCTCTCTTCTTGACAATTCTACTAGAATTTCTGCAAGTTCCAAACAAAATAATTATGAAATCCTATTCTTTAGAGATATATCATCCAGTTTTGGAGTACATATGGTAGTTTAACATACCGTAACGAGCTCCAAGTTCTTGATAACTTGCTGAAAAAACCAGTTTTTCTCTAACTTTCAATTCACCTATATGCAAATCATATTGACTTATGTAAGCAGATGTTCTTTGTGGAAAAAACTCTGCCATTTTACAACCGTTGCATGTTACTTTTCCCGATGCCTGTGAATTCAACAGAATATTATGAACAAAGTGATGAAAACTAATTATTTATCCTCCCAAATTCAGTCATCATTTTCTTTACTTATAACTCCAGATCAATTTTTCTAGCCAAAGCTAGCAGCAATGTGGTTTTGCCAGAATTCGGCGGCCTTAATAGCAGTGTCATTTTGCATAACACAATCAGTAAAATAAAGAATAATATTGAAACAACAGAAAGAACTGAGCTACAGCAAGCAGTTAGGAATATGTTACTCAAGTTACATAGTAACTAATTTAGCTAAAATATAAACATTGTAGGCACAGTAATTACCCTCAGCTGACTTCATTGTTCTTCATTTAATCTTAAAAGTTCACAAGAGCTTAATGCAATTTTTAGAAGCCATTTATACAAACAATGGACCTAATGTTAAAAAGTATACTTGCGATATACAATATTTTATTTCAAAGTAGGTGGCACTTGTTTCAAACCAAATAGAATTTAATGGAAGCACAATAGTTTAGGGTGAACAAAAACAATATTGGACCACAATGATCAAATAATTCTTATTCAGAATGTGTACTGCAAGCTACTATGAAAGGAAAATAATTACTTTGAACTTGTAGATCATTCCAGATATTTAATTTTGAACTAGTCAGCTGGAGTGTTAATTAGTTTCTCAAGTGATGGGTTAGTGGGTAATTAGACTAGGAAGTTATTTAACTTCTAGGTAGTTTATCTTTTGTTGATATGTAAAACTTGTGTTTTGTAGTTTGTACATCAGTGGGCATTCACAGAATATTCAGAGAGAGTTGAGTGGATTCCATCACTTGTATAACTCTTGTATTTGAATGAAGAATTTGGTTCTGGGAAATTTTCTTCGTGTCTCTTTTATAAGCTTTCTCATATTTACACTTTTCCAACGGAATACAACATTCCCTTAACAATTTCTGCTGCCAAAATCTCAACAAATTGGTATCAGAGCCAGGTTGAGGGTTGAGGGTGCAACGATGACGTCCACAAAGTTTGATCTGGAGAAATTCAATGGAAACAACGATTTTGGATTATGGAGGATTAAAATGCGAGCGTTTCTGGTTCAACAAGGCCTCGATCTTGCCTTGAAGGAGCAGAAAGAATTACCAGCAAGTTTATCGGCCCAAGAAAAGGCTGATTTGCTTCACAAGGCCCACAGCATACTGATCTTAAACTTTTCTGATTCGGTTTTGAGGAAGGTGGCGAAGGAAGATACAGCTGCTGGAGTGTGGAGTAAACTAGAGTCTTTGTACATGACAAAAACTCTAGTGAGCAGGTTATTCTTGAAGCAATCCTTGTATACTTTCAAGATGAGGGAGGATGGTGATCTCGAATCTCAACTAGATGCATTTGAGAAAATAATCCAAGACTTGGAAAACATTGGAGTGGCGGTGGATGACGAGGATCAGGCACTCTTATTGATCAGTTCTTTACCAGGATCATACTTAAATTTTTTGTACACGTTGCTATATGGAAGGGAGAGTCTGTCTCTGGAAGATTTCCAAAGTGCACTGAGATCTAAGGATTTAAAAAAGAAATCAGATGCAAAAGACAGAGACAGGAATGGTGAAGGATTAAATGTGAGAGGAAGGCAACAAAAGAAGGAGATCAATAAAAAAAGAAGTAGACCAAGGTCACTGTCAAAGACAAAGCTAAAATGCTTTGTGTGTCATAAAGAAGGACATTTCAAACGTGATTGTCCAGAGAGGAGGAAGAAGAAGTCGAAGGATGATGAGCAAAAGGATGAAGCTAATGTTATTGAGGGATATGACACAGCCGAAGCTCTCATGGCTTTTTCTGATGCTTTGATGACTTTCTCTGGAAATCTCATGGAGGAGTGGATCTTAGACTCCGGATGCACGTTTCATATGACACACCACAAGGTATGGCTTCAAAACTTTAAAAGTTTATCCGGGCCAAAAGTACTTCTCTGAGATGATAAAGCATGTGCAGTGGAGGGAATAGGCACTGTGAGTCTCAAATTACATGATGGCATGGTAAGAACGTTGCAGGATGTGAGATACATTCCTGAGCTTAAGAGGAATCTTATCTCACTTGGTGAATTTGATAAGGCTGGATACACTTTTACCGAACACAACAAAAGCTTGAGGATTATCAAGGGAGCCATGGTCATGTACAAGGGAGAACTGAGACATGGATTATATCATCTGCTGGGAAAAGTTGTAACAAATCCAGTCTGTAATCTTGTGACCGGGAGAAGGAATACAACTTCCTTATGGCACAAGAGACTGGGTCATGTGAGTCACAAAGGTATTCAGGAACTCAAGAAGCAAGGAGCGTTGGGGGATCATCTTGAGGATGACTTGGAATTTTGTGAGTATTGTACTCTTGGCAAAACTCACAAGGTAAAATTCAACGCTGGACAACATACAACTAGATCAAAATTGGACTACTGATATTCATGTTTGTGTTGCATATTTTCATATCATTTCATTGTCGTTTTTGCATGCATTCATTTGTTTTAATTAAGTTTTAGTTTTTATTTCATGCATCATGTCTACATTACGCGCTCCCGTGTTTATTGTATAGGACGTATCTTTTTGTCGAGGAAAAGATGGAAAAGCTTTTGCGTGAGAATGAATTACGGAGTAGCAATGATCTGAAAATTATATTTAATTTTATAAAAGTCCAAATCCGATCTTCACCGTTCAGAATTAAGTTCAAGATGTTTTAAATCATCTGTCCAAATTTCAACTCAATCCGACGGTTATATTGTGAGATATAATTTTTTGAAAATTGTCGCTCGCTGCAGAATAACACATGCGAAGCTAAGCCGCGCCCTCCCGATTTATAGGCGCGCCCGCGCCGTCCCTGGACGTGAAAATAAGTGAAAATACAAAGCTAAGGCACGCCCTCCAAATTTTTAGGCGCGCCCGCGCTGCTCTGTGCGAGAAATTGGCCGATTTTTGTAACTTTAAAACACTCGATTTGTCGGACTTTCTTTGACGGGCTTCGAGGACATATAAAAGAGATTTAAAAGACACAATAGAAGAGATCAGAGGGAACGACGCAGACTTGGAAGGCCGAAGACAAAGAGAAATCTTCTGGCGGCTTGGTTCTTTCTTCCTTGTTCTTAGATTTTAATCTTTTAGTTTTTGTTCTTGGTTGAAGGAAGACGAAACCCTTGATTTTATTTAATTTGTGAGATTCAGTTTGTATTTGTTTAATTTAAATTGTGTATCAAGAGTTATTCTGAATTGATTGCCATGCTTGTGTGTGAGATTATAGGCCTGTGATTTCTATATAATCTACTGCTAAATTAGAATTCAAATCCGTAATTGTTTGAAACCTCTGATTTGTGAAGCAACTACAATTAATAATAGTCCGCTTGTGAGATTAGGAATTTTAGGGATAACAATTGACTAGGCTAAATTCATCCGCTTGTGTATGGGTTGTCTAGATTTATCAGTTTTACTAGTTTGAATGCTGCCGTGGGTTTAAATCTGATCGCTTGTATTGGGTTAATTCATTGGTAAGGGTTAATTTAGAACGCTTGTGTCTAGTTAACTAAAATTAAGGTGAAACAGGAATTAAATTTCCAATGGTGAATATTCAATGAGAATTAATTATTTTTAGAGAATCGATGATCAAATGAATAATTTCAAGGGTGGAGTCGACTGATACCAAGACTTGTTTTTAAGTATTTTATTTTGTTTTAAATTGTTAGTAGTTATTTTTTAAAATCCAAATCCCTTTTTTTTATTTAATTTCAGTAATTTTAATAACACAGATAAATTTCACTTTCCTCGTGGGAACGATCCCTACTCTCGCTACTACATGTTTAATTGTTTAATCTGAGTTGGGTTAATTTGGGCGTGACACGACTAAGCGCTACCAAATTTTGGCGCTGTTGCCGGGGAAAGGCGTTTAATTTATTTGTGTTTTTTTTATTATTTATTATTATTCCTCCTAGTGCTACTCTAGTTTGTTCGTGCGTGCAGGTGAATCTTCGGAAGAAGAAGAATTTCCATACGACTCAGAGATAGAAAGAATTTTGTTTAGGCGAAGGAGGATTCTTGCAGTGTAATACTTTGAGATGTCAAATCAACAAGTATTCCCAAGTTTTATCCAACAACATGGAGAGCCATTCTACGCAGCATGGGGGAGATTCAAGGATTTGGCAACCATCTTCCGGTATCGTGATTTTTCTAACTATTCTCTCCTAACATATTTTCTTGTTGGTTTGGATGCAGTGACAAGAAGATGGGTAATTGATGGAGCTTTCACAGCCCGTGTTTCAATATTTTGCCGAGATGATGATACCATGAGACACCTGTTAGATGATATGGCAGAGTTTGACTATTACTGGTATTCACAATCTCAATACCCAGATTTTACAGACCAACTATTCGAGCTTCAAAAGGAGGAGGGAAGTTGTTCGCAGTTGATCTTACATCCGCTAGAGGATATCATGAGAAAGCTTGTGGCATCGACTGTGAAAACTATAGAAGATCTGAAAAAGTCTAGATGCGAACTTGCGGAGCACATGGAGAATATCAAGAGATCACTCGTCCATGAATATCGAGAACAAGAGGTGAAGCTAGATACTCAAGCAGTGACCAACCCAATTTGGCTCGATGATGATGATTCAGAGAACCAGGACTGGGAGTGCGAATCAATTCCTGCTAAAGATTTAGAGGGGCTTGAGTCTTCTCTTATTATTGAACCTCAGCCGAAAGATGTACTGGAAGAAACAGCATATGATGGAGTACCAGTTTTGAAATATTTTGGTTTACAAGTGCCTACAGAGATATTCTCTTCCCATGTTTTCCAGCTTCAGAGTGTTGTTGAGGTGACGAGCTTAATTTGTTTACATCTAGCCAAGCTTGAGGGCATATGGAACCAAGACCCATTTGTGGTGTCATATGACACTTACTTTGGGCGTCAGCCGCACTTTGAGCAGTGCTTCTGAGAGTCAAGCCGACGACTGAAAATCAAGCGCTGGCTGGGAGGCAACCCAGTGTCTTTTTCCTTTATTTCGTTTTTGTTTGTTTTGTTTTTTGTTTTATTTTCTTTGTTTGTCAGAACCTAGCTTCCCCATCTGCAGTCCAAAGTTTCAATAGGAATCTTCCGTTATTCAGCCAGATATCGAAGAGGAAAACGTCTACACTTAAACCAGGGGAGTATTGTTTTGTTTTGTTTTTTTTCTTTTCGCTTTCATTTTCATCTTGTGTTTGCATTTGTGTTGTTAGTGCTAGAGCATTGAGGGCAATGCTTTGGTTAAGTGTGGGGGGGAGTTTCATTCGTTGTTTGTCATTTTGTTCTACATTTGTTTTGTTGCATATTTGCATATAGTTCATTCCGTATCATTTGTTAATTTGTTAGTATTTGTCGTGTTACATAAGTAGGATGGAATTGATAGCCTATGAAGAGATTGTGAGAAAATGTTTTTTTTTGTGAAAATTTGCTCTTGATTGGATATGAGAAACTTGAGGTTGAGTTGTGAATAATCTTTTGCACACATGTTTGACTAGTGAACTATAATGATGTATTAGACGAGTTGGTGTCTGTTGGACCATTGCACGGCAATAGGTGTATGTGAAACTTGATAGTTTCTTGAACCTTAATGATTTTTTTATGTGACACCTATGATCTTGGGCATACCTAAAAAAAAAAAAAAAATTTACAACTCCATCCGGGCCTTGACAGGATTGAAATCCTAAAAGAGCAAGATCAAGGCTAAGTATGCGGATTAAATGGGGTTGATGCTCCATCCGAGCTATAGACGAGGGGATTAGAAAGAAAAAATAGAATGATTTTTCGTATCCTAGCCAGTTATAGCTAAGTCAGTGGGTAATTATTGGGGCTATTGCAATACCGGGTGCAAAATCCGGAGGTACATAATTTTATCTCAAGAGAGTTGTGTTGTGTTAAAGGGTTGTTGAGAGGAGGGATTCTTGAGGGTGAAACGTACACTGATATCTCTTAGGTCGGCGAACAGTCTTAAAACTTTTTCTTTTGAAGTTGCACTAGCTGGAATAACATGACACACACACACGTTTGCGCTTAACTGAAGGTGTATCATTGAAAATCGAGAGTATTCGTAAGCTTGTTTTTGTGGGAGAAACTTCATTGAGGCTATGATGTCATGATCCATACTTACTTATGATTGTTTTGTTTTATTTGCATATTTTTTTTCATAACTTGCTCGAGGGCGAGCAAGGAGTAAGTATGGGGGTATTTGATATTCATGTTTGTGTTGCATATTTTCATATCATTTCATTGTCGTTTTTGCATGCATTCATTTGTTTTAATTAAGTTTTAGTTTGTATTTCATGCATCATGTCTACATTACGCGCTCCCGTGTTTATTGTATAGGACGTATCTTTTTGTCGAGGAAAAGATGGAAAAGCTTTTGCGTGAGAATGAATTACGGAGCAGCAATGATCTGAAAATTATATTTAATTTTATAAAAGTCCAAATCCGATCTCCACCGTTCAGAATGAAGTTCAAGATGTTTTAAAGCAGCTGTCAAAATTTCAGCTCAATCCGACGGTTAGATTGTGAGATATAATTTTTTGAAAATTGTCGCTCGCTGCAGAATAACACATGTGAAGCTAAGGCGCGCTCTCCCGATTTATAGGCGCGCCCGCGCCGTCCCTGGACGTGAAAAAAAGTGAAAATACGAATCTAAGGCGCGCCCTCCCGATTTGTAGGCGCGCCCGTGCTGCTCTGTGCAAGAAATTGGCCGATTTTTGTAACTTTAAAACACTCGATTTGTCGGACTTTCTTTGACGGGCTTCGAGGACATATAAAAGAGAGTGATTTAAAAGACACAATAGAAGAGATCAGAGGGAACGACGCAGACTTGGACGGCCGAAGACAGAGAGAAATCTTCTGGCGGCTTGGTTCTTTCTTCCTTGTTCTTAGATTTTAATCTTTTAGTTTTTGTTCTTGGTTGAAGGAAGACGAAACCCTTGTTTTTATTTAATTTGTGAGATTCAGTTTGTATTTTTTAATTCAAATTGTGTATCAAGAGTTTTTCTGAATTGATTGCCATGCTTGTGTGTGAGATTATAGGCCTGTGATTTTTATACAATCTACTGCTAAATTAGAATTCAAATCCGTAATTGTTTGAAACCTCTGATTTGTGAAGCAACTACAATTAATAATCGTCCGTTTGTGAGATTAGGAATTGTAGGGATAACAATTGACTAGGCTAAATTCATCCGCTTGTGTATGGGTTGTCTAGATTTATCAGTTTTACTAGTTTGAATGCTGCCGTGGGTTTAAATCTGATCGCTTGTATTGGGTTAATTCATTGGTAAGGGTTAATTTAGAACGCTTGTGTCTAGTTAACTAAAATTAAGGTGAAACAGGAATTAAATTTCCAATGGTGAATATTCAATGAGAATTAATTATTTTTAGAGAATCGATGATCAAATGAATAATTTCAAGGGTGGAGTCGACTGATACCAAGACTTGTTTTTAAGTATTTTATTTTGTTTTAAATTGTTAGTAGTTATTTTTTAAAATCCAAATCCCATTTTTTTATTTAATTTCAGTAATTTTAATAACACAGATAAATTTCACTTTTCTCGTGGGAACGATCCCTACTCTCGCTAATACATGTTTAATTATTTAATCTGAGTTGGGTTAATTTGGGCGTGACACGACTAAGCGCTACCAACTACATACACATGGACTTATGGGGACCAACAAAGACTCATTCACATGCTGGTGCAGTGTATCTCTTGAACATAGTGGATGATTATTCCAGAAAACTATGGGTCTTTCCACTTGCCAGCAAGGATCAGACTTTCCAAAAGTTCAAGGAATGGAAGACATTGATTGAAACTCAATCAGGGAGGAGGATCAAGGCCATAAGGACTGACAATGGAATGGAATTCTTGTCAAGGGAGGTCAAGAATCTGGTGGGTTCGGTTTTAGAGGCCTGGACAGGGGCTACTTCTGATTTTCTTAAATTATAGGATGTAAGGATCGTGTCGGAGTAAATTGGGCCTATTTCGGGTAAAAATCGATTGGGTTATGTACATTTTAAGTTAGAGTGACATGAGCAGATTTTTTCCTTGTTTACGGGCTGTCCGGATGTCTAAGTTTTTGAGTTGGTTTGGACCATTATAAAAATGTAAATACTGGTTCTTAGAGTATTTTAAGGTGTGTTTGAAGTGCCGGTTCGAACGAGAAACCTTTTGGATTTAAATAGGATGAGTTTTGGATTTTATGGGTTAACCGCTCGAGTTGGGCCTTATGAGCGTAAACTTAAGAAAATGGGAGTAAAGCTTTAAGCCTAGGGTGCTCCCCTACACTCCAATCATCCATAAAATTTATGTTATGCTATCTTTTGAGTTTATTTTGTTTACATTATTCAACGCAATTTATTCGCGTGTGTGACTTCAAAATTTATTTAATATTCTAGTCCCGAAGTCTAGTATCAAAAGAAATGTTTGTAAAGGATTAAATGTTGAAATGAGAAATTGTTGAATGAAAGAAAAAGTTAAAGAATGAAGTGAGTTGGTTGTGACTTGTACGTGCAATGTTGGGTCGGGGGATTCCCTGATTCACTTGCCAAATTACGTGTAGTACGAGTTCGAGAGACATCTCGGTTTTCCTACCAAATGGACGTGTAGTACGAGGTTGGGAGCAATCTCGATTTCCCTACCAAATGGACGTGTAGTACGAGGTCGGGAGCAATCTCGATTTCCCTACCAAATGGACGTGTAATACGAGGTCGGGAGCAATCTCGATTTCCCTACCAATTAAAGGGCAATGTGGGGTCCGGAGAAATCTTGGCTTCCTTGTCGACATTGTATACTATAGTCATCGATCGATCGAAATCATAGTCACAGTCAAGGATCCAAATTCAATAGTAAAGTAAAGGATAAATGTTTCATGAATGTGTTTTCCATCGGATGTTGCTATTGTTCTTACTTCGGGCATGTCTTGACTTTATTCCTTTCGCGCGAGATTCATTAGTCTATTGAGTACTATTTTTAGTATTATGCATTTTTTTGAACCCTTGCTGTATTATTTAAATCTTGCTGGGCTTTTAGGCTCACTACTATGCTTGGTGCAGGTGAGCATTTGGATGAGGCTGCGGGGCAGGATTTCCAGGGCCCATAGGTGTTCGGAGGAACACCCTGACCGTTGCAGCTCTTTTCTTTTTTTTCCGTATTTATGTCTATGTAATAATTATACTGTGTCGTTGTTGTTTCCCCTTTCAGTGGCAGGATGTGATATTCCCTGCGAATTATGTTGGCATGTAAACATTAAATACTTTTGTCCCTTCGTCTGGCGTCGAATTAGATACTGTGTTGCATGCTTGTGTTTGTTGTTCACCTCGGGTTGAGTTTTATTTAAACTGATGTTTGAGACAGGTGGTTTTATTATTCAAACAAATAGGTCATGCCAAAATTTTTAAAATTTTTCGTATTTTCTTTATTTATTTAAAAGTTAAAAGTTAGAGACGTTTCAAAGATCCTATGTGCATCTCATGGTTTTGAAGTAGTTTCTAGCAAGCCTTAGGTACTACACATATAGTTTCAATACAACTTATCATCCGGAGACTAACGATCAGTTGGAGAGGACGATTCGTAATCTTGAGGATATGCTAAGGGCATCAGTGATGGATTTTGGTTCGTCCTGGAAGGATCATTTTACTTTTGGTTGAGTTTGCATATAATAACAACGACCATTGTAGTATCGGCAAGGAACTCTTCGAGTCTTTGTATGGTTGCCAGTGTCATACACCTCTGTTTTGGGATGAGTTTGGCGAGAGAAAGGTAGAGGGCCAGAGTTAGTTCAGCAGATTGCCGATAAGATAGATCTAATCAGGAAAAGGGTAAGAGCTACAAATGATAGACCGACCACTTACGCAAACAATTAGTGCAGTCCCCTACAGTTTGAGTAGGGAGAGCATGTTTTTCTGAAGTTCTCACCTTTTCGGAAGGTGATGCAATTCGGTCTGAAGGGCCAGTTAGCATCGAGATTTGTCGGGTCGTTTGTAAAAGATCGGAGATGTCTCTTACCGTTTGGCTTTATCACCATATATGTAACGCCCCAAAATTAGCCTAACCGATATTTTAGGAGATTAAGATTGATGATCGGAGATTAGGAAATTAGAGGATTTAATTGGTATTCGATAAGGGACTGAATTTCAAATTGGAAATTTTCAAGGACTAAAATGCAATTTTTGGATTTTGACTTGGTCAAATGATTTAAAGGCTGAATAAGTCCTTTCCCTTCCATTATTTTTTCCTCCTCTTCTCCTCCAAATCGATCCCTCCTCCATTGAAGACGAGAAAGCGCCCTTTAAGCTTTGTGATTTCTTTCCGAGCTCGATCCGTCCGTTAGAAATTCAATTTGAAGACAGATTAGCGATAACGGCTGCGAAAGCTTCGTTCTACCGTAAGTTTTTCTTCGATCAACTTTACTTCAATTTTTGGATGCCGTTAGAATTGGATGATTTTTGGAAATGTCGTTCTTGAGCTATCATAGATCGTTTATTCGAAGTCGGATCGAAAAAAGACGTCGTTCGGATTTGTTTTGAATTTTTAGGCATTAATTAAAAATTTATGATTTTGAGATTTGTTGGAATTGAGTTGAGTTGGATGAGTTGTTGTTGAATAGAGTTGTTTAGATTGGTATATTGCTGTCTGTGATTTCCGATAGTTGAATTTATAGCCGTTATGCCGCTAGTTTGAGATTTTTGGATTTTAGGAATTGGAATTAAATTTTTGAATGGTTTTGAATTGTTTGTTTGATATTGAACTCGTATGTATGTCCGTATAGATTTGACTGAGGATCGTGGAGTTCAGAATTGACAGAATTCGAATCGTCGAAGAATTGATCGAGGTTTGGCATCTAGTTGATCTCATTCATGGAATTGAGGTGTATGACTTTTGACTAAAAATCTTGTTATTGTAGCTTGATCGAGATTGGAAGCTACTTCGAATCGAGAAAAAGGTATAAGACGACATTGGATGGAATAGGACGATTAACTTGAATCCGAATTGATTCGAGTGTCCTAGAGAAATCACATACTTGCATGTCTACGTGAATTAATTGAATTATATGACTGAATGTTTTAATTTTCATATGCATTCATATTGAGCCGAACGTTTCGTTTCATTTGAATTAAATGATTTGGGGATTATAGTCGAGTGGAACTGGTAGGCGATTTACTACAGTGGCCGATCAACTCTCTATTGAATGCTCTAGAGTCTGGAGGTTTGAAGTATACATCGTCCACCTCGAAAGGGGAATTCAATGTGATTTTTGTGATATTTCATCATCGGGATCCGAACCAAAGACTCGAGGAACCGATTCACCTTTTGATTATCCGGATTGATAATCTATACTTTTGAAGTCATGCATTCATTTACTCTTATTTTTGAATATCTGAAAGTTGATGTATTTTATTTTGAGATGCCTATTTGATATAGCATGTTATGTCTCTTTTACTGGAAATTGTATTCTCAACTGATTTATCCGGTTGTTGTCTTGTCTTTGTATGTGTGCTTGGCAACATGTGGGACAGTTTTGAGTCAGAGGCAGCATGACTAGACTAGGATTTGGACGATAGAAGTGAAGGCTTGGTTTAGAGTCGAACTTTGTATTCGAACTCCTTCGAGTTGTATTTTTGTATTGAAAAACATAGAATAGATGCATGTTTTACTTATCGACGACTTGTACAACCTTAGAACTTTATGTATTGTATGATTTTAGATTGATGTTTTAATGCATGTTGTGCATTGAGAATCGAGCATTTGGAGTAGGAGGATGATTTAGAGCAGTTTTGGATTTTTGGTCCAGAACTGGTCTCGCTTGAGCGGAGGAGTTGTACCGCTCGAGCGAGAGGCTCCTTTCTTTTAAGTCAGAGTTTTGCTCCCTCGAGCGGGCGTTTCTTGCCGCTCGAGCGAGAGCTCTCCAAGATTTGGGACAGGGTTTTGCTCTCTCGAGCGGGAGATTTCCACCGCTCGAGAGAGGCACTGTTCACAGAATAAAAAAAAGAAATTTTTTTATTATTTATTATTTACTTTTAAATTTGGATTCTTGTTTACTTATGGATTTTTTATCCTTGATTAGATGATTAAAACCTAGGTCCTCACATTAAGTGGTATCAGAGCGATAAGATCTTGGACTGAATTTAGAAGTGAGCGGGGTAGATCGAGTCCGCATGGATTGAACTCTCGCATGTGATTGAATTATTTAAATGATAATCTAAAATTCATGCGAGCATGATTTATTACTCAGAAATTATTTGAATTACATGAGTATGTGATTTTGATTATAAAGCATGGTTAATTGATATAAGTTGCGAACCATGACTAACATGAGATACGAACTGTATTATTCCTGTTTAAATTCGGATTCCATCGAATTGCTTGATTAATCAGAGAAGAGGTTTTTGGACACCGAATGTTTGAATATTGAGGTATTTATGTTCTAATTCTCTCGAGTATCAGATTTTGGGTCCTGGAAGAATTTTTGAACAGGAACCTGCCAGCATCGAACCCTGATTGGATAGAGTAGTGCTAAGACTGATTAGATGGATGTCACCCCGACACCGATGGAATCTTTACTGATGAGGATTCAGTCTTTTAACCACCGACTCCGAAGAGTACTGAGAATGTCGTTGAATGTGTAAGCTGATTAGAAGAAAGCGAGCAGCTGTTTTGATTTTCGGGGATACACCGATGACCGTTGAATTTGGTTAGCAATGTACCAACTTTAGGAGTTTGTTTAAGTTGGTGGATTTCGAAAGAAAGAGTTAGAGAATCAAGAGATCCTTTTCAGCCGAGGAGAAAGAAATTCAAGAAGTCGGGGAGCTGTTTTTGTAGCTTCAGCGGATCGAAACAGTTTGGTTCAGTACAGAGTTCTGAATTTTCTGGAATGTTTTGCAATAATTGTGGAGGTCGACACCTCACTGAGAATTGTCTGGGAATTTATGGTAGTTGCAATATCTGCCATCAGGCAGGACACTACGCGAGGAGATGTCCTCAACGTGATACCGTTGAATCTCGGTTAGGGGAGTTCTTTTAAACTGATGGTTCAGCAGGTGCGGCAAGCTTCTGTGGTTCATTCCTTTCAGCCGCCGAAGCAAAATCGACTAGGAGGTTATCCGAGTATAAATAAACCTCCGATGCAACAGACTTTAGTCTTTGCTCTTATCGAGGATCAGCAGACTCGGGCTACACCCGGAGATGATAGGATAGGTAATTATTCGAATTTTTGGTTTTTCCGCCTTTTGAATGATAGATATTGACGATTTCCATAATTGTTGAGATTTTGGGTTATTATAGTCGCAATTCATTGATTTAATGGGAATAAGATTGAACGGGAGAGTATGGTACTTAGGTTATAAGATTTTGATTTTATTATCCATTGAGCTGTTTAACCTAGTACAGGGCAACTGAGGATTTTTTTTCAGAAAGTTGTCAGATTCATATTCGAGTCGATAGACGATTGGAAATACTCCGGTAAGAATTCTTGATTCGTAGATTCTGTTGATAATTGTTCTGTTGAATGATCGTTTATTACAAAAATGTGCGGAGGAATTCGAGATGTTTTCAGTTGATGTCCTGAATTATTAACCCGATCTGGTTGATACACTAGTGGTTATAGAATTACAGATGATGATATAGCAGGGTGAGCTTCCAGTTTGGATTCCGATTCGTCAGATTGATTTCAGCTTAGAATTGAGATCAGAATATCATCTTTCTAAGACCGGAATCAGAACGAGGTATGGTGCTTGAATTTTTTCTTTCCGTTTGATTTGGCAAATGCCCCTGCAGTGTTTATGAATTTTAGGAACCAAATCATTCAGAGATATTTAGACGGATTCGTGATTATTCGTTTCGATGAATTTCTTATCCTTTTAAAGAGTCGTACTGATCTTTTAGATTCTTTGAGAGTTGTTGAAGATTTGCGTGCCGAGCAGTTACTTGCTATTTTATCAACGTCTGAATTCTAAATAGATCGAGTTGTATTTCCTCGATCATATTATACAAAGGTGGAATTTCTATTGATCACCTTAAGACTGGAGCCGATATGAATTGATCTAGATCGACATCCTTACCTGAGATTTGAATATTTATGAGTTCTATCCCTGATTTGTCGAGGAATTCTTATCGTTTGTGAAGCCGATTTCTCAGCAGAATATGTTCTTCTGTCTGGACTTAATCTTATGAGACCAATTCTTATTAATTTGAAGAAGAGATTGATCAGCGCTTCAGTATCCTTTATTCCTTTCTGTACTGATGATCTTGCAGTACATTGAATTCTTCTTATTGAGATTTGAGGTATATTCTTGTTCAGAAGAATCACTTATAGCATGAGCATCGATACAGCTGAAGACGCTCGAGACTCAATGTCTGATTCTGGATTTTGAGCTCGCATCGATCTTATTGATTAGAAGATATGGTATCTATTTTCTTATGAGGAGATTTCCATAATCTTCCTGGTCTTGGAAGTTGGAGTAATTGATTTGCAGTCTGAACTGACTATGAGAAAGAGAAGATGATTAGTTATTGAGGAATTTCTGATTGGGAATCCTTTCTATCTGGAATAATTGAATGCAGTCGCTGTTGCTCTGAGCCGAAAGATCTGTTCTTATTTTATCTACTATCGGCATTCCCCTTGATTGATGAATGATGTACTTTTGATTTAGAATTCGAAGCAGATAGGAGGTCTATTAGGATTTTGCATTCGAGCCGAATCAGAAATGATTGAGAAGATCAAGATCGTTCAGAGATTTGATTCGACTTTTTAGAGTTCGATGAAGAAAAGTCGGAACTGAACAAGTCTGAGATTCAGGTTGGTGTTGATGCTCTATTGGAGATTGAGCATATTGTTGTGCCATATGTTTGTTATGGAGACAGCGTATCTTGAGATTGGAACAATGTAGTCTTTTCTGTGTTCTTCCAGATAACCGAAAGATGTTTGATGATTTGAGGAATCAGATGGGATAGAAGCGGATGAAGAACGATGTTCGAGGTATGTTTTTCCGATGTTCTAAAATGTCTACAGTTGATAGCAGAGATTGATCGACCCGATGATATGTTGTACAGTTTATTCTGGTTCAGTTGGGATAGAGATCATGTTTCGATAGATTCATCACGAGATTACTATGATCAGTCTTAGTTTGCGTTTCTATCCAAGTATGATTGATCGATTGATGAAATATGCTACTGTTTTCCATACAGAATGATTCTCAGACATAATCAGATGAAATATATTCTATCAGAACCTTGTCAAATTGTTCGGTTTGCCAAATTTTGGTCATTTTCAGACGGAGATCCTTGATTTACTCCTCCTTTTGTCATAGTCTTAGAAGATACTTTGTTATTCAATTACATCTGAGTACAGTTGTGATCCTCAGAACGACGAACAGTCAGATCAGATGTTATGGATTTAGAGGCTTTGCCAAGCTGTAGTGTTGTGCCGGCCCAATATTTGAATAGCTCGATTGGGCTAGGTAAGGGTGAGCGGTTCATGCCATCTCTTAAGCTCAATTAGTACTAGACTTGGTAAATCATGGTACCGATACTGAAGTTCCATGGTTCGAGTGAGAGGAAGATATGAAACTCGCTGACCCAGGGAGGAGAAGATCTTGAGAATGGTGTTTGATTCTTGCACTGGCTGAATAGTGTCGCTAACTCCTTTGAAGTTCTTGTACAACAATAGCTATCGGATGATTATCTTGATGGCACCTTACGATGAGTTGTACGAACAGAAATGAAAATCTCGTTTGAATTGAGATGATTTTTCCGAGTCACCTGATTTGGGACCAGATTTGTTTCGAGGTTTATTAATAGACAAAGATTGTCTGTCGAGAATGAAGACGACTGAGTTTAGTCAGTCAAAGTATTTGAATTTTAGATGCAAACTTCTGTATTGTGATCGTAAAGATCGAATATTTGTGAAGATTTCAACTTCAGAGGTTTTTTCTGATTCGAGAAGAGAGAGAGATCATCTCCGAGATCGACTGATTCTTAGGGGATTTTGTAGAAGTTAAGCATTCTTGCCTTTAGACGTGCGTTGGTTTCGTCTTTTCCTGGTTTTCTCGACGTGTTCCACATCTTTTGTTGCTGAAATTTCCATATTTCTTTGATGATGAGACCAAATTTTATGAGATGCTGACTTTCTTGAGACGACCGTTTCAGAGTTTAGATCGGGATTGAATCAGCTCTGAAACAGACCGATTCAGTGTAACAGTGCAGTGGAGCCGTTTTGGTTTTGAAGAAGAGATTTTCGAGACAGAGTTCGATTGGAGCCGAAATTATTTTCTGGGCTTATTCTGAGATGTGAATATTTATTGCAGTTTTGTTATTATCTTTTATCTTTGAGATTGAACCGTATTCGATTTCGAGGACGAAATTAGTTCTTAGAGAGGGAGAATTGTAATGCCCCAAAATTAGCCTAACCGAAATTTTAGGAGATTAAGATTGATGATCGGAGATTAGCAAATTCGATGATTTAATTGGTATTCGATAAGGGACTGAAATTCAAATTGGGAATTTTCAGGGACTAAAATGCAATTTTTGGATTTTGACTTGGTCAAGTGATTTAAAGGTTGACTAAGCCCTTTCCCTTCCATTATTTTTTTCTCCTCTTCTCCTCCAAATCGATCCCTCCTCCATTGAAGACGAGAAAGCGCCCTTTAAGCTTTGTGATTTCTTTCCGAGCCCGATCCATCCGTTAAAAGTTCAATCTGAAGATAGATTAGCGATCACGGCTGCGAAAGCTTCATTCTACCGTAAGTTTTTCTTCGATCAACTTTACTTCGATTTTTGGATGCCGTTAGAATCAGATGATTTTTGGATATATCGTTGTTGAGCTAGCATAGATCGTTTATTCGAAGTCGGATCGAAAAAAGAACGTCGTTCGGATTTATTTTGAATTTTTAGGCATTAATTTGAAAATTGAGATTTTGAGATTTGTTGGAATTGAGTTGAATTGGATGAGTTGTTGTTGAATTGAGTTGTTTAGATTGGTATATTGTTGTTTGTGATTTCGGATAATTGAATTTATAGCCGTTATGACGTCGGTTTGAGATTTTCGGATTTTAGGAATTGGAATTATGTTTTTGAATGGTTTTGAATTTTTTGTTTGATATTGAACTCGTATGTATGTCCGTACAGATTTGACTGAGGATCGTGGAGTTCAGAATTGACAGAATTCGAATCGTCGAAGAATTGATCGAGGTTTGGCATCGAGTTGATCTCATTCTTGGAATTGAGTTGTATGACTTTTGACTGGAAATCTTGTTATTGTAGCTTGATCGAGATTGGAAGCTACTCCGAATCGAGAAAAAGGTATAATACGACATTTGATGGAATAGGACGATTAACTCGAATCCGGATTGATTCGAGTGTCCTAGAGCCATAGTCTGGAGGATTGAAGTATACATCGTCCACCTCGAAAGGAGAATTCGGTGTGATTGTTTTGATATTTCATCATCGGGATCCCAACCAAAGAATCGAGGAACCGATTCACCTTTTGATTATTCAGATTGATAATCTAGACTTTTGAAGTCATGCATTCATTTACTCTTATTTTTGAATATCTAGAAGTTGATGTATTTCATTTTGAGATGCCTATTTGATATAGCATGTTATGTCTCTTTTACTGGGAATTGTATTTTCACTGGATTTATCCTGCTATTGTCTTGTCTTTGTATGTGTGCTTGGCAACAGGTGGGACAGGTTCGAGTCAGAGGCAGCATGACTAGACTGGGATTTGGATGATAGAAGTGAGGGCTTGGTTTAGAGTCGAACTTTGTATTAGAACTCCTTCGAGCTGTATTTTTGTATTGAAGAACATAGAATAGATGCATGTTCTACTTATCGTCGATTTGTACAACCTTAGAACTTCATGTATTGTATGATTTTAGATTTGATGTTTTAATGCATGTTGTGCATTGAGAATCGAGCATTTGGAGTAGGAGGGTGATTTAGAGCAGTTCTGGATTTTTGGTCCAGAACTTGTCTCGCTCGAGCGGAGGAGTTGTAACGCTCGAGCGAGAGGCTCTTTTTTTTTAAGCCAGAGAGCTGCTCGCTCGAGCGGACATTTCTTGTCGCTCGAGCGAGAGCTCTCCATGATTCGGGACAGGGTTTTGCTCGCTCGAGTGGGATATTTCCACCGCTCGAGCGAGGCACTGTTCAATGAATAAAAAAAAGAAATTTTTTTATTATTTATTATTTACTTTTAAATCTTGATTCTTGTTTACTTATTGATTGTTTTATCCTTGATTAGATGATTAGAACCGAGGTCCTCACAATATCTCTCCCACGATGTGTTCCACGTATCCATTTTGAGACAGTATGTAGTTGATGAGTAGCATGTTGTACATCCGAATGAGGTCCATCTAGATCCATATCTGTTTTACATGGAGAGACAGGTCCGGATTATCGGCTGGAAAGATAAAGTACTCTAGAACAAGCGCATACCTCTGATCATGGTAAAGTGGCAGCGGCGTGGTACCGAGGAGGCGACTTGGGAACTAGAGAGACGTATGCATGCCGAGCATCTTGAGTTGTTTGAGTTGTATTTCCTTTTTATTACAGAAGTGTACTTGTAAATTTAAATGGTAATAAAAGTAATGTATCTCAATATTTTGATTTTCATACCCTAGTCCTGATTTCGAGGATGAAATATCTTAAGTAAGGGAGAATGTAGTGACCCCGAGTATCATTATAAAGTCAATAAATGTTAAAAATGATTATGGGATCATTAATTAAACAAACCGAGTGTTTAATTGAGTTCGAAACCAAAGAAATAGGCTTCGAAATCACCAAAGAGATCGAACCATCCGAAGGGTAGTTCGAAAGAACAGGGAGAGTCCGATCAAAGTTAGGCCATGCAGATTAGTGATGTGTCAAGAGTGCACAGACATGTGGGAGATCGGAAGCACCGATCGTGAGTTCGAAGAATCCGAACGCAATTTTCGACTGAGCTGTCAAGACGTTGATGACACGTCACTGCATGCAGAGATCCAAGCTTCCGAATTAGGGATCTGAGCTTCAACTCCGCATATGAATAGAACATCCGAGATTCCTTTTTCATGCAGAATTTTATTTGTTTCCTCATGTTTCCAGTCTATAAGTTGAGCATTTTTAGCATATACTCGAGCGTCGGGAAATAACGAGGCACTTATACGATCATAACGAAGCTATGCCTTAGAGTTGGGGCCTTCAACATCAGCTGGCTGACGACGGACGATGTATATTCTGATATCACTAATAGATTTTGGGAGTATCTATTAGTTTAGTTAAGGCTTTCAGATCAGTGTCAGTGATCTCGTAATCACTTGACTACAGGCTTGGACCATAGACCCTGATTGTACTCGACCTATCTAGTAGAGGTACGTAAGTACTGACTGAGATATCTAGTGCGTATGAATGCTTATATGTTACATTTTATGTTCCATGATACATGTTTTACTATTTTTATACATATGTTGCATGTTCATATTTCATGTTTAGCACGTATCTGATCGAGATAGTCTTTCTAGTAGGGCCGTTTAGTCTACACTCTTGTTATATTATCAGACACCGGAATCTACCGTGATGGAGACCGAAGCTACAGTGATCTAGATGAGTGTGTGAGATACTACTACTCTTGGAGCCTAGTTTGAGCAGGATTGTCATAGTTGACCAATTATCCAGTCACATCACGTACATGCATTATATCGCTTTGTATACTCATAATTTAAGTATTGGATATTAGTCGCTCAAGTCCTTGGTGTTATCTTAAATACCCCATTCAACGAGTCAGGTCTCAAGTTGGACGAGGCAGGAGGCTCGAGCCAGGGTTAGGAGCGCAATCAATGACTGTTATGGAGGTTTCCTATTTTGGTTACTTTGTTTTTGGGTTCAAATACGGTTTATTTCAATATGGTTGTATAAGTTAAAATAAGTTGTGTTTTGGTTTAAGTTACCGATTGTAATCTGCCGATTTGGATTGTTATTTGGATTTAAGTTTCCACTATTAATTTCTTTGATGATGATTTAAGTTTATTGCATGTCTAATTTCTAACTAGTAGGTGATTCAGGTCAGATCACAACAAGTATCTTGCCTTAACCACTCGAGCCATCAATGAGGTGAGGAACTAGATGATTCTCCACACTTGTTTCGCCTATAAGGCTTTATTAAATGCACTTTGGTTCCGAAAACCAATCCCACCTTGTTATTTTGGTTTGCACAAAGCAGCCAATTCATCCAATCCATACCTCGCTTACCATTGGCATCATTCCACAAAAAAATTTGCACAAGCCTTTCAATGCATTGACAAATAGAAACTGGGATCTTTAAACATGACATCACATAAGAAGGAATAGTCTGCAATACAGATTTAATAAGTACCTCACGACCGCCCATAGAGAAGAATTTGGAACTCCACCCTGAATTTTTTGACGTATGCGTACACACAAATATGTAAACTGAAGCCTTTTCTGAAATTATTTGAGGAATCACATGCCACAGCATAATTTCACTAACCAATCACTGACCCCCCCGTTTCTTAGATCCGTCCCTCCACACCATTGCACAAATCAGTATAACATAAGATTGGTGTACAAGTTTAATACATAAGACTGGAGTACAGACAACATAATATTTTATTTGAAGTACACGGCTTCATACACTATGCTTCTCTAGACCGTTGAAAACCGCCGACCTCTTCGCCTCGGTATTGTTCCACTTCACCTTGATTTTTTACTTCGCATTCCCATTCGTGACTTTGCAAATCTAGATTTTCTGTTAAGAGAAATCGCTCACTGACACACTAACTACAAATAAGGAACCAGTGAAGCTATTTCAGATTTAAAAAAATGATAATAAATAAAGAAATAAGGTAATGTTTGGGATTTTGAAATTTTGTGAAAGGAAAACTCAAAAACGCATCCCAGAAGCAATCCCAAACACCACTTAACAGGTGGTGGATGAATAGATGTGGAACAATATTAAAGGATACTCCAGCCGCATCCCTTCACCAGATGTTGAGGAGTAAAGAACAGTGCCTTGTAAACGACTTAAAGCCTCTGTCGAGCAGGCAGTATCCTGAGTTTATGAGCATTCATTCAGTTTCTTTCCTCGAAATAGGTACAAACGAAAATAACGCAGAGTCGATGACTTTCGGCATTATGATTTACCAGAGTTTTCATCTTATTGTAGTGTACCTGAAAGTCTACAAATGACACTGGAGCTCCATATGTGCTCTGCATCTTCAATTTTAAAAATCCACGACATCTATATCATCCGACCAAATAAAGATCAAGTTTTACAAATGCTATTATCATCAATTGACAATTGTCTTTAAAAGAGCTACAAACCTCGAAAACACATGCATCAGCTCTTCCTCTGAGCAGGTTGGACCCAAATTAGCCACAAAGAGGGTTGGACACGGAGTATTGTTCTGCAGATATTTTGGAAAAACTAAAATTCAGTTGCACAAGCAACCCTGAAAGTTGAATCGGACTTGTGCATCGGCATCAAATAACATTATAACCACAGAAGAGCAAATATTTTTTAAAAAAATGCAGTGGCAGAACAATCAAGACAAGGAAAAAATCAACTCTTCTGTGTTCACTGTTGCAGTTAGTGGTAAATGAGTTGTTAATGAGATAAAAACAGCAACCCAAAGCAGCGGGACTAAGTTCCATTCATTTAGATCCTTGCAAAATTAGTGAACAAGATCGAACTTTCTAGCCTTACAATGTGTTCACGTGTGGTCCCATCTCAAGTTGCTCATGCCGTCAGGCAACCCAAACTACTAAGTCATTTTTAAAATACAGGCAATTTCAAAACCTTGAGTAGATTTTTACATAAACTTTGTGAGCAGATACAATCCAATCCTTCAGTGAGGAACTTTAAAATTGTTCGAATTTAGGATAGGAGCCCCCCCATCAAAAGCTTCTCCAGAATATTTTCTGGAGCAATGGAAATTTTTGGTATTTGTTCAAATTCTGTACTTTATAATATCTGGCACATAATTATTACATAGGAGAAAGGACTTCGTTTTCAAGGAACTTGAAACAAAAACTCTGGAAGTAACACTCACTGATTTTGCAGCCGTATTCACCAATCCGCCATCAACGTTTCCAAAACTGGAACATGACAAAGAATAAAAGTTAGCAGTGCCGCTCTGTTATTAGCATGCTAGACTAGCAAAGAACTCTTAACTCAAGGAAATAGGGCACATTGCAAGTACTTCTGCTTTGCCCTAGACCTTTCAGCCAGAAGTAATCATTAAGGAGGGTACAACTCGCAAATTGAAGTAATCAATTCCAAGTAAAATTGTGCATGAGTAGTGCAGATGACCTTTGTGTGGAAGGATAACCAATCGTGTTGTAAGCAGAATTACCGATTCCAGGCATGTGAATGCTGTCAACACCTGCTAGTGCCCAAGCGTGCAAACGTGTAGAGTGAGATCTTAGAACAGTGTCCTCCATGTGACTAACTAGCTACGCCTTAAAAGAGATCAGATAAGGACCATTCAACCAGTAATATTTTCTTTTTTTAAAACTTACAATTTTAAAAAATAGATGAAATCATGCTTACGCTCCAGCAATTCAACATCCTAAACCTCCAACTGGAGACTGTTAACATTCTAAACCTCCAACTGGAGACTGTTAATATGCACAGCACAATTAACCAAAAACACATTCTTACCAGGATCATAGCTCCTCTCGAAAGTAGATCCTTTCAGTCTCTTTTCTGAGCTTTGTCCCTCATCATCTGATTTGTCAGGTTTCACAATATCAGCTACTAGACAACAATCAATGGGGACTCAGGGGAAAAAGGCACCAAAGGATACTGTACTCGAGTCGAAATCTACCTGATCTGTAGCGCTTTGACCTAGAATTAGATTTCGCGAGATCAATATACAGAGTAGAACCTTTTTCAAGATCAAAATCCAACCCCTGAAAAAACGATTTAAGGAAAAATCCTTTAAATCATGGTCCTTTACTAAACATTAAATATATTACTACTCAGCTATCTGCAAACAATACATTTAAATGAAATGGTTCTCTCTTCAAGTTGAATGAAGGCTGAAGTGGCTCTTAGCCTCTTAAACATTGTTCTAAATGGCGGTCGAGGCGGTCGCCTAGACACCAAATGAAGTCTGAAGTTGCTCTTAACCTCTTAAACAGTGTTCTAAATGGCGGCCGCCCCTTGACCGCCCCGCATTTGTCTAAGGGGGTCTCTGTAGGCGGTCCGAAGACATCCGGCGGTGGAGGCGGGCAAGCAGGCAAGCAGCTGGTCGAGGCGGCGTAGGCAGGCAAAAAGGCAGTCGAGGCGGTAAATGATTTTAAAATCCCAGTTAATTATCAAAGTTAAATAATTTTAAAAATCAGTCAAAGTCAATCAATTTTAAATATCTTAGATATAATAAAAACACCTCTCTCTCTCTTTTGTATTAACTTTTGGTTTCAAATGTCCTCCACCATCAGCCCCCACCTGCCTCAAACCGCCTTCATCCGCCCTCCGCCGCTGCCGCCATCAGCCAACACCTTAATTATCTTGTTAGTTTGCATTTATATATTTATTTTCACTTTGCCTAGAATGTATATATTGTATGAAACTTGTTTAGGCATAAATATTATTTAATTACTTATATTACACAAAAAAATTTGACTATTTGTAATTACATTGCATGATTATACATAATTGCCTATTAAAAATTGCTAAAAAATTCAACCGCCAAGGCGGCCTAAGCTGTAGGCGGTAACTGGCCGCCCCGCCACCTCCTCCCGCCATTTACAACATTGCTCTTAAATGAGAATTGACCCATCATCTTTCCTTCACACGCCTCATTTCACTTAACAAATGAATCATGGTGTTGGAAATAGAAGTAAGACTGCAAGAGCCAAGAAAATGATCTTAACACAATATGAAGTTCTTGCAGGTAAAGAAAAGTTCAATGGCAGATGGCAGCTAATGCACCAAGCTAGGCTCGTCATATTCAAACTAAAAATCATGGCCAAACAGATTACATTTCAACTTAGCACTGCCCATTTGACTCAACAAAGATCTTTTTACTCTTCAATTACAAAATGTAGCTCACGTTGAGTCAATTGAGCATAAACTTTTTCCAAAGATCTAAAACAATAGACATGGGCATTGGCCCCATATAAATGATCTTTGTATATAAATTTACACCATGAATCTTGACAAAACAAGTTAAGGGATCATTCCGTGATAACAGAAGTTTAAAACTGACAGAATCTGCAACTACTATGATTTAAAATCTATGAGAAGTCTTACACTCAGTGCATGCAAAGCCATGACTGCTGATTGCTGATCCGCAAATGTTGCAAAAGCAAATGGCTGGAAACACACAAATCAGGTATATAGTTCTTTAGGCATTTTCAAAAAAAGAGAAGAAACTGCTGTAATATAACAGAGGTTCAAAAAATCAAAATGATGAAACAATTCCAGCTAACTCAAACTAACGAGAAATAAATCAGTTTGAACGAAAATAATTCCTAGAAAAATAGTAATAACAGATAAGTAAAAATAAAACTCTAATACAGCTGGGAACCCAACAGACACCCGACACCACACGAAATCAAATTAGCCATGCACCGTTTCTATGGCATTATGGCATGCCTAAATAAGATTTTGAGCAAGATAAAACAAGATCCGAAAAAGGAAGTCCAAAAAGATAACATTGGTGAAAGACTCTAATTCAAGCACTAAGCTACGGATCTCAGGCACCGAACACAGTTAATAAGCGTGATCATTTACACAAAAATGTCGCAAACGTGATTATATGAATAACAAACTGGCTCTTCACACATTTCCACGACCATAATTAAATAATTTAGGCTCATTCAGCTCCTAATTCCCTTTTCTTTATTCATTTAGCAAGCTTAGGTAGTGAATTCCAAAAAATTTCTCCAACTAGCGAGCCACTAAAACAAAATCCTGGCATATACGCGTGATCATCACACAAAAATGTCGCAAACGTGATTATATGAATAACAAACTGGCTCTTCCCAAATTTCCATGACCATAATTTAATAATCTACGCTCATTCAGCTCCTAATTCCCTTTTCTTTACTCATTTAGCAAGCGTAGCTGCGTAGGTAGTGAATTCTAAAAATTTTCTCCAACTAGCTAGCCACTAAAGCAAAATCCTAGGCGCCATTTAAAAAATTGGACACAGTAGCTAGAATAAAAAAATTATTTTTTTTTGAAAAAATAGAAAAATCAAATTCAGCATAAAAAATCGAATACTGAACTACTTCTAAGAAACATAAATTCATATACAGGTCATGCATACCTGACTATTAGATGAGGTAGGCGCGCGAAGGTTAGAGGACTGATATCCAGGGAATTCACGAAAAAGATTGTAAATTTCTCTGGGTTTTACATCTTCTGGAAGACCTGCGACGAAGAGCGTTCGCAGCTGATCGTTAGAGGACTGCGGATAGAGTGGCGGAGCGTAGGTGACAAATTGAGGTTGGACATGAATTGGATGAGAAACGGCAGATGGAGGTTGGTGAGACGTCCCCGGAGGTGGCGGCGGGGCGGGCTGGTAATATGGGTGGTGGATTGGTGGCGCGTAGTAAGGCGTGAGATCGTCCATGGAGATTCGAGTTCAAAGATCAACGAACCCTGATCTCCACCCCCTTCTCCTCAGAGAAAATGGAAATGGATCGGATCTGCACCTGGACCCATTATATTGAAACCTAGTAAAATGAATCGTTCAAAGTAAAAAGCCCATTTGGATTGCCTAAAGCCCCAAAATTAGGGAATTAACAACCCGTTTGGAAACGGTAGTTTTTTATTTTAAAAAGTGCTTTTTTAAGTTGCCTTTTAAAAGTGTTTTTTTTAATAAAAAAAACTGTAGTATTTTTGTGTTTGGATAAACAAATGAAAAGCGCTTATTTAATTAATGAATGTGTTTGGATGAACACTATTTGTAGAACAATCTAAAAATATAAGAAAATTAAGAATGACAAAATAAGGCCACGAATCATAACAATTATTAATAAAGATTGAAAATCTTGAAAAACATAACAATGATATATGTCAATATTTCATTGATTATAAATTATTTATATAAAAACATCATTTTCAACGACCTTGTATAGGCAAAGAATTTCTTATGTCATCTCTAACTTCTTTCATATGTCTAATGTTTTTTTGTGTGGGCTCCTGCCATCTTGTACCTCCATCATCAACATAATCATTTTCACCATCTTGCTCAATTTCTTGTAAATCATCAATGTTTTCGAGTTGTTCAAGGATATCTCCAGTTGCATCGTATCGCCTTATGAAATTGTGCAAAGCAAAACATGCCACTATAATTTTGAATTGGGTACCCAAAGAAAATGTGGGCATATTTTATAATACCTTCCATCGTGCTTTGCACACTCCAAACGTTCTTTCAATAACCGTCCTTAGACTTGAATGGTAATAATTAAATACTTCATTTCTTGATCTGAACTGTGGAGCCAATCGAAATTGAGGTAAATGATATCTAGTATCTCTATACGGTCCCATAAAGCCTTCGAAAGTAGGATAGCCGACATCAACTAGATAATACTTACCTAAAAAAATTGGAGTTAAGGTATGAATATAAATTTAAACGCTTAAAAAAAGAAGAGTAGAATCGAACCTTCAGGTGGGAGTGGAAAATGCAATTTTTCTCATCGCAAAGCCTCTTTAAAAATTTTAGCATCATGAGCAGAACCTTCCCAATCAACCCATACAAAAGTAAAACACATGTCGAAGTTGCATACTGCCATTACATTTGTTGAAGTAAATCCTTTTCTTCTGATGAAATCAATTTGCTTACCAGGCGGAACACGAACATATATGTGTGTGCCATCAATAGCCCCTATACAATCTTTAAAATAAGGCCAGTATCTTTTATCATTCTTAATATATCTAGGAACATCTGTAAATTTAGCATCGATAGGTTTGATGATATCTCTCGACAGCTTTCATATAGACTTCAAAACAATATGAAATTGTCTTAAAACAGTTTTCCCCGAGTGCTGAAAACGCTCTTGAACATTTCTAACTGACGCAGGTTGACCCATCATATACAAAAATAATCCTACTTGTTCATAAATATCAACTCCTCTTGTTGGCTGTAAGCTATATTTTTTGTGTAAATCGTCACATAGTTTATAAAACACATGTTTCCCCATTCTAAATATTTCAAAGCATCGTGTCTCATTGCCATTCAATATCTCCGCCACCCATTGAGATCCCGATAACCATGATGTCCTACATTCTTCTTTAACAATATATTTCAAAGCATAATTCGCAACACCACACAATGACAACAAAAGCAATTTCTTTTTTGATATATGCGTATTTCTCATAGAATCAACGAAAATGTCTGAATCACTTGATGCATCAGAGTCATCTGATACGTTTGAATTTGAACTATCAGCCATCCTGTGAAAATTTATAAATAAAAATAAATATAATACGCAAAACAATAGGCAAAAATGTATTATATTATTGCATCAAAAAAAATTAAAATATTACGAAATAAAGGTAATCCGTCAACAAAGAATCAAACAAGTCTTCTCAAAAAAAAAAAACCAAACAAGTGAAAATCCAAATAAATTTCCTAAAAACAGAACTCATGTCAATAACGCTTCAAATCATCTTTGTTGAAAGTTGTTGCCCAACCAAACTGCAATTCTGGATCCTTCAGTCCGATGAATGTTTCTCTATTATGCTTTTTACCCAAAACTCTTGTTACTATGAAGAATTGCTCACAACCAACTACCATACCAGGCAAATTACGTAGAACCTCCAGACAATTTTCAATGCTAAATGGATCATCTTTTGTTGTTTCATAGATAGGCCTTTGATTCTCAAATTCTAGAAGCACACGATCAAGTTGATTAGCTAGCCTAGTGCCAATAGGTCCCCTTTTTTCTACACTCTCATTTCTCTTTCTTTTTCGTTGCTGCTTAGACGTACCTGCATCTATTGTTGAGTTTCCCATAACTTCTTGGGTTTCAGCATTAGTATAAGGATCATTTTGGAACTCTCCATCTAACTCAAAATCCCAATCATTTGTGTCATCATTCAAATTAGTATGGACTGGTTGATCCGCTGATGGTGCTATTGCAGCATATCCAGTTGATATAGAGCCTTTAAATACACATTCCAGTAAATCTAAATTCTTGGGTCCCCTCAATCTAAACTTTGCATACTCTGGATTTTCCTGAAATGTGACACATAAATAAATAAATAAATAAATAAATAAATAAATAAATAAATAAATAAATAAATAAATAAATAAAATTTTGATGAATTATATAAAATAAATTATAAAAATTTCGTACCTTAATTTTGTCCTCCCACCAACTATTATCAGCTTGCATGGTCATCTTATCATAATCCCAACCAAGACCTGTCTCATTATTTCCAATAAGTTATGCCCACACTGCAAAATATTTTCTCATTGCATCCCATTTATTTTTAAATTGTTTTTGATTTAAAGAAACTCCTGTTCTCTCACAAAATTTTGAAATTAAATTTGCATAACCTTCTTTGTTTAAATGTTCGGTAGGCTTATTGTCAGCTTCAATTTCCTCAACACAAATTTTTAAAAATATTTCGGTATTCTGATCAGTCAAATCTGCCTTATTATTCTCATCACCAGCAACTCTATTCCCATCACCGGCAACTCCAAGATCAATAGTCTCAATCATATATCTAGATACTTGAGTTGGATCTGATACTTCTCTTTTAGGAGCTAACTTTGAGTGCATTCTATATTTGAAAAATAATAATTAATAAAAATAAGATCAAATAATACTCCAAGTTAAGGGATTAAAATTATTTGGGTTTAAGAATAACCCAACCATAAATGGAACAGCAAACCCAAAGCAAAAACTTTGTTTTGACAAAATTGTTAATTATCTACTCAATTGTGAAAGGCACATTCTTTCACATCAGTATCCAAGCCTAAGCAGCATTGCCATTGATATCCGCGGAGTAAAGAGCCGACATCCATTGAAAATTAGAGAAAAACTAAACAAAACATAAATTTCTCATGCATTTATATTTACACCAATATGAGCTAAAAAATTCAACACATCGAAAGAATTGGCCCAGAATTAATCAAAATTGGGCAACAGATACCATGGAATCAATACAATAGTCATTCGAAAAACTCACAAATCCAAGAAACATCAAAACGAAAAAAAGCAAATCGAATGAAAGAATATAAAAAAAATTGAAGTATAATTTACCTTGTTTTTCCTTGGCACTTTTGATCGGCAGATTAGTAGAAGAAAAAATGTTTGCGCCGGCTAAAATATTTGGATGTTTAGCTTAATAGCTAAAATAAAAATTACAAAAGCACTTAAAAAAGCCACATTTTTGGGCTTCTAAAAAAGCTCCAATTATAGCTTAATTAAGTGCTTATTAAAGCACTTAGAAGCTCGTTCAAACACTAAAATAATCATAAAAGTGCTTTTTTTTTTAAAAAAAAGTGCTTTTCCAAGATTCTCTACTATTTCTAAACGGGCTCTAAGACAATACCCAAATACGGCAAATTTCATGAGGTTAATGTTCTTGTGCTCATACATCGATCGAGATCAGAATGAGCATAAACTTATATACATGATTTTACAAAAAATTCTATTATTTTGGGAAAAATATAGAACCCCTATTTTTGACGTAGTCAAAATATTTTTTTGTGGGTATTCAACTTCTCTATAAATATTGTTGACCTCTTGTAAACGCACATTCTCTTCCTTGCCCACTCCTGTTCTACAGATATTGTATTTTTTGCGGTGACTTAACAACGATGCTACATCTTTCCCGAGGCTTGAAGCGGTGTCAATCCCGTATACATATATGTGAAGCTCTAGAAAAAATGTGGGCAAGAATTTTCCAAAAGTCACTAAATAAAATCAGTCAATTAGTCACTTGAATCTGGTGTTGATGCAAACCACTCCTCCTGAAATCAAAGAAAAGGGGTTCGGAGGTGTACTCCGACATATCTCATCCAACGCTAAAGTCAACTATATGTCAAAGTATGTACTCTTAAAAAAAACACAAGAGGAGGTAATGCTTACCATGTCGGATTAGATGTTCGTGAATCGGGGTGCAAACAAACCGAATCGAGCCGAATAATGGTAAAATTTTAATGTTCGAATTCGGCTCGATAAGAGTATATTCGAGCTCGAGCTCGATTCGAAGTTCGATAATTTCAAATATTTTGGCTCGAGTTCGGCTCGAAATGAAGTTCGAGTTCGAGTTCGGTTCGAAATATTCGAACCTATTCGTGAACTATTCGGATATTATGGTACAAAAGCTCGAAATGTATATATATTATTATATAATTATATTATATTAATTAAATATTAAGGCTCGCGAACTATTCGCGAACTATCGAACAGAGTAATTTCGGCTCGAGCTCGGCTCGAAAAAAAGTTCGAACATGTTTGAATTCGGCTCGAGTTCGATAAGCTCAAATACGAATCAAATATTTATCGAGCGGGCTCGTAAAGCTCAGGAACACGTTCGGTTCATTTGCACCCCTATTCGTGAATTCCTGGTAACACCACACACCCCTCTGATTAAACACGTATCCTCACTGTTAGGTTATAAACTCATGAGGTGTCTGAAGATAATATTTATTTCCTTAAAATTCCTTAAAGTTTTAAAAATATTTATTTTAAGTAAAAGCCTTTATTGGACTTTAATTTTTTAAATTGATTGAAATATCTTAAATAAAGAAATATCATGTACTCAACTGATTTATTTATTTAATTATTTGATATGAGATATTATAATTTTGATCACCTGCATCCTAGGGTGCAGGATTTTTCGTGTGCGAAGTGTAAAAAAAATCACTCACGAAAAATTCTACACCCTAGGGTGCAGGTGATCATTGATGTGAGATATTATATACTTATCATAATATATCTCTATATCTTCAATTAATTATTTGTTTCTTATCTTTGTAGATTCAATATTTGAAACAAGGAAACAAGATCAATGAGGACTTAAGGCTTATATACACGTGAAGGCGTGAACGTGGGAAGGGGGCTTGTATAAGATCTCACGTTTAATTTAAGAGAGCTTTATTGAGAGAGACTTCAGCGTGAGAATTGAGAGATCTTGAATACACATACTATAGTAGCTCGGTTATATTTTACAAGATTAAGTGATTTTAAATATGTTAGAAAATGATATATAATTTTAAAAGTGTCAAAACATATTTAACGATTCATTATTTGGTGAAAATAAGTAGAAAATCAGATCCATAACGTCCGAAAACGGTTTGCAGGGTCCAGGGGGTCCCAAACCAGTTCGGAAACATCCAAAAATAGTTCGGAAGAAGCAAACAGATCGGAGCTTCCGAACCAGTTCGGAACTTCCGATCCATTTCGGAGCTTCCGAACTCAACCAAAAACATGTGTCAAGGTCGTTTGACACATGTAGCTGCATGCATGGAGATCGGAGCCTCCGAAGTGCAGATCAGAGCTTTCGATCGTAGCCGTCCGAAACGTGGCATGCATACGCAGATCAGAGCTTCCGATCGTGCTCTATAAATAGGGGTTCCGAGGAGCTCATTTTCACACCAATTCCAAAACCTCTCCTCTCTCATAGTGGCTCGATTTTAAGAGCTTCGTGAGTCTTTTATAAAGAGTTGTAGTAAGTAGTAGTAATTTTATAGTTAGCGGACAATGTCCGTAATAGTGGCCAAGCAGCGGAACTTTGGCGAGGTGTCCAGAGGTTGTAGAAAGGCTGTGCCCAAGCCCTGGGGCAATCGACATCAGCGGGCTGACGACGGATGAAGGTATAGCTCTAGCTCCTTGTAGAAAATAAGGAGTATGTTATAGTTTAATTAAGGCTTTTGGAGCATGTTAGATGATGCATGGTTATTATGAATTGTAGTGCTGTTGATAGGCTAGAAATCCTAGATGGATGCTTCTAGGACTGCCTAGTAGATTAAGGTACGAAAGTACTGTTCGAGATATCCTGACTGAGTATGCATGTATTATGTGTTGCATGATTTATATGACATGATTTTATCTGCATATATTATGACATGTTATTATGCTGCATGCATGATCATCTTGAGCTTGTTTCTTTGTGAAATCCTGTAGTAGGGTGTTTACCATATCTTGTTAGTGAATGATTACTACAAGAAAAAATGGCTTTCACGACACTTCTTTAATGGCATTTGTCCAAAAATGTCATTGTATATATACATATCATGACATTGATTAAAAATAAATATATTAATAAAATAAAAATCTAATTAGATATGTTATTATGACATTTTAAAGAATGTCACTAAAAAAATTCTCAAGCTTTTTCCACCACTCAATTCTCTCCCTCCATTCCAAAAATTCTCACGCTGACTTTAATTTACACTCTCCAAACTTTTCACAGCCTCCAATTTTTTCCTTTTTCCCTCCCAAAAATTCATTCCCAACCCTAATTTTTTCCCCTTATCTTCTCTTATTTCTATTCCAATCACGATTCCCCCAAACCCAACACTAGCCTCCCACTTTTAACCATCTATTCGCAGCCACCAATTTACAATTTGACAATATTGTTTTTGAAATTGTTGTCTTTTAGTTCTTTATTGCTTTTTTTTTAAAAAAAAATTTACTAAGCAACACGCTTGTGAAGAAAATGAAAGGAGAAATCCTTTTCCAAAAACTCATTCTCGCCTCCCTCGAACCCTCCATCTTTGAATGTCCATATCTCCACCATTCGGCGCCGAAAAGTCGAATGGTTTGTGGAGTTTTGTTCCTTAGATCAGTAGCCTAGATTTGAACCATGAATCACCATTTTTTATGCTCGTTTCTTCCCAAACTGAGCGATGTTCCTGACTTGCTGCTCCGTGCATCTTCTCCGGTGAGTTCAGCGCCGATTTCTATTCGATTCTTAGTATTCTAGCTTGGTTTCAAAGCTTAAGTTAGTATTTTAGAGACGCCCATAACTTTCTGCTCATTTCAGCTGTGATTTTAGGTTCTTAGGCGAGCTGCTGCCACTAAAACACCGTGGAACAAGTGGTGTTCTGTTTCCATCTTGGTTTAGCTCCGATTATTTAAGTTTTTTAGCTATTGAAAATATCCACTATTCGTTCCAATATATGATCTTAATTAATTGATGCAGCTCATGAAATAGTAGTATAACAGAAGCAAGACAAGAAACGATTTTTGAGTGGAGAGTTATTGCAAGCCCAAACATCATATGAAACTCGAAATTTGGGCATACACACTTCTGGAAAATTCGAGAATTTGCTATATGCATCAAACCTTTCATGTCTCAAGTCACAATTTACCAATACAACACTTTAAACTTCATGCATAGCTAAAAATCCGAAATTTAAACATAATCCCCACTGAAAAATGCTTAAAACCGAAACCATACATGTCAAAAACATAGGCATTTCGAAATTTAAATAAAAGTTTAGCACAAGAACATAAATAGCTTGCTAGAATGCCCAAGGAAATGTTTATACTTGCCTTTGTTAACTTTACCCACAAAAAAATCGAAAGAGAGAGGGATGAGGGCTGAAACTCTTGCACTAACACAAAGCTAAACCTCCTTAGGCTGTGCTCCGGCGGCGGCTGGAGAGAAGAGAAGGAGATCGGCCGATGGATTTGGAGGAGGGAAAGAGAGGGGTCGACTTGTGAGAGAGTTTGGTTGCTAGGGTTCCAATTAAAATGATTTAAGTGTGTGTTTTAGAAGTTGTGTGTTGTGTGTACATGTGTGTGTAAGCATATGTGTAAGTATTTAAAAGTAGGTGTGTGTGTTGCTTTTAAATGTACAACTTTTACCTACTAACTTACACTAATAAATTCCTAAGTTTAAAAACCCCTAATCAAGAATATTAAATTGGATTTTACTAATCCGGGTTTATGAAAATTTTAACTTTTGAAAAAGTTAAAGAATAAGCCCAATATTGCAATACTAAAAAAAAGATTTCTGATACCCGGAAATTCCTAACTTTTGAACTCTAATCTAATTTTCCTCCTACCTCCCTCCTAAACTTTTAAAATAGCAAATCTTGGAATTTACCGCCAAAAATCCGCCATCGCCGAACGCCGGAACCGGAAGTCACTGTCTCACAATTTTCAATAATAAAGAACTTAAAATATTTGAGCACTTAAACTTTAAAGGAAATTTAAGCAATTAAAATCAAAATTATTAAAAATGTATTTAGGCACTATCTTAGAAATTAAAATCAACACTTTAATTATTTTGATGTCGCAACGATAATTTAAGATTTTTAAATAATAAACAGAGCGATTAAAATAATTTAAACAAACCAGACGAACGTTTAAAAGTAATTTAAATAAATACACGAGTAGAAATAAAAACCTTAAAATGATTTGGACAGATAAAATCTTTTAAATAAATAAACTAAGCATTAAAATAATTTAAAATGACTAACCACTAAATTTAAGTTATTTAAAATAAATAAATTGGGCAATCAAAAGTATTTAAATAAATAAGCTAAACAAATAAAATAATTTTAATGAATAAACTAACAATTAAAATCATTTAAATATGCAAGCTTAAACCTTTAAAATATTTAAAGCAATTTTAATTGCACAATAAAATCATTTGTACATATAAACCTAAAAAATAAAAAAAAAATTAATTAAATAGCTAGAAAAATAAAATCATTTGAATAAATAATAAAAATATTTATTAACACATAATTCACATAAATAATTTAAATCAATTAAACTTAAAAATAATAATCCTAATATATATTAAATTAATTCATGCGATTTAGTAGATTGGATTTTAGGCGTCACATATTGGAAAGTTGGTTGTTGTCTATTTAGATGATATTTTGGTGTATACGAATTTAATTGAGCATGTGGAACATTTGAGAATTGTACTAATCACTTTGAGAGCTGAACATTTATATGATAACTTGAAAAAGTTTGTCTTTTGTAGAAAATAACTTTTGTTTCTTAGTTTTGTTGTGAGTGCTCAAGGGGTGAAAGTTGATGAGGAAAAGGTCAGTACTATTCAAGATTGGTCAACACCTACTTCTATTGGTCAAGTTCAAAGTTTTCATGGTCTTGCAAGTTTCTATAGGAGATTTGTGAAAGATTTCAGCACGTTGGCGGACCTTTGACTGCGGTGATCAAGAAGAACATTCCATTTCATTTGGGCGAGGAGAAATAGAAGTCTTTTAATATTATTAAGCAAAAGTTAATAATGCTCCTTTACTTGTTTTACCTAATTTTACTAACACTTTTGAAATTGAATGTGATGCATCAGGTGTAGGGATTGGAGGTATTTGATGCAAGGTGGACGACCGATTGCGTATTTTAGTGAGAAGTTGAGTGGAGCAGCATTGAACTATCCTACTTATGATAAGGAGTTCTATGCATTGGTGAGAGTGCTTGAGACATGGTAGCATTACTTGAGGCCTAAATAGTTTGTGATTCATACGAATCATGAATCTTTGAAGCGCCTTAAGGGGCAGCAAAAGTTGAATAAGAGTCATGCTAAGTGGGTAGCATTTGTGCAGACTTTTTCCTATGCTGTCAAGTACAATCAAGGTAAGGAAAACGTGGTAGCGGATTCACTTCACAAAGGTATGTAATCTTAGCTACCTTGGATTCTATGTTCTTGGGGTTTGAGCATGTTAATGAGTTGTATGCTATGGATAGTGATTTTTGTGGAATTTTTGAGTCATGTATGTGTGGTCCAATGGAGAAATTTTACTTGCATGATGGATATTTGTTTAAGAAAGATACGTTGTGCATTTTTAAATCTTCTATTCGTGAATTACTTGTTAGGGAATCACATGGGGGAGGTTTAATGGGGTATTTTGGTGTGGCTAAAACTTATCAAACTTTACATGAACATTTTTTATTAGCCTCACATGAAGCATGATGTTGAGAAAATAAGTGAGAAGTGTGTGACGTGTAGGAAAGCTAAGTCTAGACAACAACCACATGGATTATATACGCCACTTCCTATTCCTAGTGAACCGTGGGTATATATTTCTATGGATTTTGTTCTAGGACTACCAAGGTCTAAGAAGAGGAGAGATTCTATTTTTGTTGTGGTTGATAGATTTTCAAAGATGGCTGATTTTATTGCGTGTCATAAATTTGATGATGCTTCGCATGTTGCTGATTTATTCTTTGATGAAATTTTGAGATTCAATGGCATGTCTAGGAGTATTGTTTTTGATAGAGATACTCGTTTCTTGAGCTACTTTGGAATATGGTGCAAACTTGGTACTAAATTACTGTTTTTAACTACATTTCATCCTCAAACGGATGGTAAAACTATAGTTGTTAATAGGACGTTAGGAACTTTGTTGCGTACTATAATCAAAAAGAATTCGAAGAGTTGTGAAAAATGTTTGCCTTTTGTTGAGTTTGTCTATAATCGTAGTGTTCATTCTACTACATTGAATTTGATGTCTTGGCCTATGAGTGAAAGGGTTAATATGGATGGTATGAAAAAATGCGGAGTTTGTAAAGAGTTTCCATGAGAATATGCGAGCGAACATTAAGAAGAAGAATTTGCAAAGCAAGCAAATAAGTGTAAGAAGAAAGTTGTCTTTAAGCCAGGTGATTGGGTGTGGTTGCACTTGGGAAATGAGCGATTTCCCGAAAAGCAGCGTTCAAAGCTTCTACCTAGGGGTGATGGACCATTATATTTAAATTCCTTGAAAGAATCAATGGAAATGCATACAAATTGGACTTGCCAGGTGAGTACAATGTGAGTACGACTTTTAATGTTTCTGACTTGTATTTGTTTGATGTAGGTGATGATCAAGATTTGAGGACAGATCCTTTTCAAGAAGGGGAGGCTGATGCGATCATAGACGGCTCGCGTGTTGATCATGTTGCTAATGGAGCTAAGGATCTGTTGGAAATGCCAAGAGGACCAATTACGAGAGGGCGTAGCAAGAAGTTCAAGGATGCACTTCAATTTTTGATGATAAATTATCAAGAAAGAGTTGGAGTGCTTGGAGATCACTTTGGAGGATGCCTTAATGTTATTGAAGTGCAAAAAGATTAAAAAAATGAATATTTTCACATCCAAAAAGTGCCCCCGCGCCCATCGCCGATGCAGACTGGCGCCCCCGTGCCAAGAACATGGAGCCCTCGCGCCCGACCTTCATAAGTCGCGGTGCCCCCGCGCCGTTCCTTGAGCGCCCCCGTGATGTTCGACGTCCAAAACATACAGTTTGGCGTGTTTGTGTGTGTTTTGATGGATTTTGAGTATTTTTGATATTTTTGCCTATTTTGAGTGTTTTAAGTCTACTAGAAAACTTTCTAGTGATTATTTTTGGCATTATCTTTTATTCTTTTGAGTTGTTATATAAATAGGACATATACATTCATTGTTGAATACAACAATATAATTTAAATTATTGATTCTATTCAATTAAAAATTTTCTCAATAATTTTGTGAAAGCTTTGCTTTATTTTCAAATCAAACTTATAAAAGTTTAATAACTTTGTGGCATTTGTCGATTTTTCTTCTTCGTGGATTGTCAGAAACAAGTTTTCTGAAGGTTCCGTTGAGATCAATTGCTTATAAAAGTTTAATAACTTTGTGGCATTTGTCGATTCTTCTTCTTCGTGGATTGTCAGAAACAAGTTTTCTGATGGTTCCGTTGAGATCAATTGCTTATATTGTGATTATATGTTGCTAGTTTCGTTGTAAGCTAGAGGTGGAAATCCAAAATTATTACTTGTTTCAAGATCGAGAAAATTTCTTTGATTTCTTTTTGTTATTGAATTGAGGGTGCGATTCGTTATAATCGTGTTTGCTTTTCATACAACAAGAATTCATATCAGACTGGAAATGAAAGAATTTTCCGACTGCATGGACAGGTATGTATACTGGCCCTACAAACATGAGCCAACAATAATTTTGGAAGCAGTGGCATCCTATGATCTTTGGATATGACATGAATTTTTTAGTTTACCCGGGTCGCATAATGATATCAATGTGTTGGAAATATCTAATATACATATTTATAGAACTAGCTGAAGGTCGTGCTCCTAAAGTTAACTACTCAATCAATGGCCATGATTATATTATGGGATACTATCTTGCATATGGAATCTATCCTCTGTGGTCTACATTTGTCAAAACAATTCTAGCACCACAAGGTCGTAAAAGGCAATTGTTTGCATCATCTCAAGAATATATTTTTGTCAATCTGTGCTGAAAGATATTATGATGGCCTGCATAATATTGCATAACATTATTGTTGAGGATAAGAGAGATTTCTACCTTAGGGCACATGACTTTGATTATGATCAAGTAGATGATACAAACCTAGAACAAATTTTCCGTCTTCCCACTACTCAATTTGTGGATTTCCTTCAATGTCATTGCATCATCAAAAACAAAGACACTCATTCACAACTCCAATTTGACCTTGTCGAACTTCAATGGATGCTACGAGGTGAAGAGTGAAACAATGTCGACAAAAAAATATTTGTTTATGTTATATTTTGTTGCATTGAAATGAAGTTTGTTTTGATAAAATTTTGTGTGACCTGACTATTCTTGAAAGTGACACAAATTCGGATGATTTGTGATGAGTTTGAGTAGATTTTTATATTCGGGTCGAGTTTGAGTTGAGTTTTTATATATGAGTAGAGTTTGAGTTAATTTTTTATATATGGGTTGAGTTTGAGTTGTGTTTTTATATTTGGGTCAAGTTTTATTAATTGAGTTAATTTCTATGTGGAGTTTAAGTGAAATTTACTATATGTACATCATACTACCCTTAGTAGCACTTCTTTTTAAATATTTTGAGTCGAGTTTGAGTTGAGTTTTTATTATATATGGATCGAGTTTGAGTTGAGTTTTATATTTGGGTTGAGTTTCAGTTGAGTTTTTATATTTGAGTCGAGTTTTATTATACGTGCATCGGACTACTCTTATTAACACGACTTTTTAATTATTATTTTTTAAACGAAATTTCAATTATTCTTGCATATGAAATTAATTAAAGTGAAGATACATTATTCCAAAATTGAAATTAAATTCCATAATAACATTTCATATACTCCAAAAAAAAATTAAGGTAGCATATATTGACAAGACATAATCAAAATTAAAAAATCTGAAATATCAATTATTCATATTTTAAAAATTTGTAATCGACGTTTCATGATGTACTCTTGTTGCATTTCATCCAATCCAATAATATCCATCAACATAATCTTTTCATTTTTTTCTTCCTCCGCCATCGTGATCAAACGATCTTTCTGCTTCACCTTTTCTTTTTCAATTTCTGATTTCAGCTTAATCTTCTCTTTTTCAATATGCCAGTATATCTATTTTGGCCATCTTCTCATCATGGAGTTGCGTCTTGTCATTGGTTATTCTCTCAATCACTGCTTCTATTTGTGTAGATTTTTCTTCCCAGTGTTATTTTTTCTTTTCTTTATTTTTTGTGCCTTTCTTCCTTGTGGTCTCTCCCAATGAGGGGACATTGGGGATGAGTCTTCATCTCCCAAATTTATAGTTTCTGGGGTAGAAGGAGAAGCACAAATTATTTTTCTTTTTTTTCCCTTAACTTCTTCTTTCTGCAATATCCATTTCGGTTGATATCTTAATATTTCCCAACAATGCTTAAATATGAATTCATGGCTTTCATTCTCTTCGTTGCTAGTTTTGGCTAGTCTAATCAGTAAAGAATAAACATTTTACATGAATAAAAAAACATACAAAATCTAACAAGTGTTTGCAAATAAAAATAAAATTTACTTATTAACTGCAACAAATGCATACCTTATCATTCTCATTATGACCACTTTGATGCAAACTTTCAATTTGAGCCAAGCAAGTACAAAACTTATTCACTGAACGTTAATAGAACTCCAACGATTTGTTAATGAGTACTGAACAGTTTGTTTTTGAAAATTAGGTTCTTGCATTCATGGTAGTATTTATGTACCCTACTCCAACATGTAGTGGAATTTTTATCGTTTCCAACAATTGCATCTAAGCTCGTACTAAGCCACCCACTAACTAATATTTTGTCTTCGTCACGAGTGAAATTCACACCTCGTTGAGTTTTTTTCACTAATAACTTCAGTGGTAGTTTGAGGAGTCGGAGTAACTGTCACGATATTAATAGAAATTTTGGATCTCTATTTTGTAAAATTTGAGTGAAGAATATATCACCACTTTGAGGATTCATTGTGTTAAACAATTTAATTTTTTTTTCATATAATCAATAAATAAAAATTTATTTAAAATCAATAATCACAATAAAAAATATCATTTTAATGATTTTATTTCTCCAGTGTACTCTAAACTCAAACATGTCTAAAAAAACACCATTTTCTTTATTTTAACTCCAATATCCAAGAATTTCAAACCATTATCTTCGACCCTCTCTCTCAAAAATAATATTTTTATCATAAATCTCTCATTTCAACAAAATTCTGTAAAGCCCCAATAATAATTATCATTAGATGAAGTCATATAACCTAAACTAGTCATAGTAGTCGAACTTCTATTTCAAAAACATAAAATAATAATTAAAAGGAGCAAGAATATTTAACTCATACTAGAGAAACTCAAAACAAATAAAGATAAAAATTCCCATAAAGGAAAAGAGCGAAGAAAAAACTATACCAAATATTTATAACAAAGATCAATCTGATGATGTATTGAAAAATAAGAAACAATGGATTTTTATATACCTTAATAAAACAAAGAGAAGACACAATATATCGATGATGCCCAAGCTACAAGAATGGGCAAGAGTCGGAACCCATAAATATTCAATAGATTTGTTGTCAAAACAGATAAAATAATTGAGAATAGAAGAAGAAACGAGTGTTGAAGTTTGAGAGGGAAGAAGAAGCAGCAAAAAAAGGGGAAAGGATGAGAAATGAGATAGAGGAGAGAGAACTAATATTTTATTATTTAGAGAATGGATCTCATTCTCCAAATTTACGGATTCTGTAAGGCCCTGAAAATATGAATATTAATTATGAAATTAGAGATTTAAATTTCGTATTTGGAAAATATTCAATTTGGAATTTATGGAAATTAGAGATTTAATTTTCGAGCCGAAAATATTTAATTTGAGAATTTACGGGTTTTGAGAATTAAAATTCGGGATTCTTAAATTAAAAGAATAAATATTCTAATTGAATATTTGTGGGATTTAAGATTTAAATTCCATGTTCCGAGAATTAAAGGATTTAATTGGAAGAAGAAACTCGAGCAGGGATTGAATTGTAAATATCAAATTTTCAGGGACTAAAATGCAAATACCTTATTTTATTGGAAAGGTGACATGTATATAGATATATATACGTGTATAATGGTGGAAGGGTATCAGAATTTCAGCTCCAAGGTGGAGGATTGATTTAAGATTAAATTTCAATTTCAAAAGAAGCTTAGGGACCAAGGTGCAATTAAAGAGTTGACTTGTCAACTTTAGATATATTTGCATGTGTTGAAACGTGTAATCACTTTCTTCACTTTCCAAACTCAGCAGCAAAGCCGAGAGATCAAGAAATGAGCTTCCATGGCCGTTTCTTTTCATTTCAAAAATTGTAGAAATTGATCCGGTTGGTAGAATTTCAAATTAATCATATATTTGCGATCACGGCTTCGAGTGCTACACTTTGACGTAAGTTTGGCTAAATTCTATCGTGTTTGAATTTTAATATGATTTTAGAATTATGATTTAATTGTATAAACGTGTTCTAGTATATACGACGATAGTATATTTAAGTCGGTCCGTAAAAAGATCGTCTTTTGGACATGTTTACAATTTTTGCAAGATTTTAGAGAATTCTGAAATATTGGAGATGGTATTTTCGAAATTGGGCTGATGGATTGAATATATTATGAGTTGTATATGGTAGAAATATTGATGTTAATGTTTTTGGAATTACCGAATTCGAATCGTTACGCCGTCGATTCTCGTTTGTCGAATTTTTGGAAAATGCAAGTGTTAATTTCGAAATAGTAGTGATGGGATGATAGTATTATGAGTTAGATATCAATGTTTGATTGATGTTTAAAGTATTAGAATCATTGGTTTCTAATTACTTCGCCATCGGTTGAATTTTTGGTTAATGGGACAAGATTTGAAGTTGATGAAACCTTGATGAGTTGAAATGAATTTGAGAAGCTAATGAGGAGTTGTATAAACCTTAATTTCAGAACTTGAAGTTGAAGGTATCGAAGTCGAGTCGACGAGTCCGGAATTGATTTGAGCTTGAGCTACAAGTTGGACACAACTAGAGTTGAAATCACAAGAAGGATTGAGCAGAATTCTGGACAGCTTATGTTTGATCAAGTAGTGCGAGAGTTTCAGAGGTTTGAGTTCAGATTAAAGGTATGATTCGACATTAATTTGACAGGTAGTATAACTCGAAGACGTGGTGGTTTTCGAGTTTATTAAATCACATACATGCATGATTAGGTGTTTTACTTAATCTTATATGATTCTATGAATTACTTGACTTAGTTGATTGAGTTAATTGATATATGAGTTGTTTGCTTTCAACATGATTTCTTGTTGAGATATATGATGGATAATTTATTTGAGATTGTTGGTTTAGATTATTTTGAAGTGTTGAGTTGTGGTAGATTGATTATAGAGTTGAGAGTAAACCCTTTGAGCCACAATTCTTTCGAAACTTTGAAAACAGAATCAAAAAGAAAATATTGGATGTGGTGAACTTATATGCGAGAGGCTAGGGATCTGACTTGATTTCTTTTGCCACGGTTCTCAATATAGTGTTCACAGTCCAGGGAATATCAGATTTTACCACCCCGAGCGGGAGCGTAGGTGGGAGGCTTGATTTTTTTATGGCCTGATTATATTTCCGGGATCCCAACGATATGAATTTTTAAATTATCGATTCTGTAAGACTTGAATCCTTTAACCTTCAACCGTATTCGAGTCTTTATGATATTGAATGAGTTTCTTTGAAAGACATCCGGCAGGTAAGGTATAAGGAAATTGTTGATTGTAATAGTAAATTACTTGATTGAGTTATTTCTATTTGATTTATATAGATGTCTTTCATACTGAGATTTATTCTCACCGGAGTTATCCGGCTGTTGTTTTGCTTGTATGTGTGCATTGCATCAGGTTGAAGAATATACGAGTCGGACTTGTCATGTAAACAAGATATTGAGAGATTAGAGTGGAGACTCGGGTGTTAGAAGAAGTTTTTGTTTTGTCAAATATGTTAGATTTGGATTCCAATGTTGAAACGTTGAAACATTCGTTGAAACTTTATTATCTTTTCATATTTTTATGTTTTTATTAAAGCTTGAGACTAGTCTTGAATCTAGATGTATATGTTGTTGCTATCTTGAAATCTAGTTGAGTTACTTTTCTAGATGCTACATGTAAACTTGAATTGGTTTATATGAAGAAATGAGACTTATCTTGTTGTAGTATCATGTGCTCTTAGTTATGAATATGCTAGTGTTATTTATGTCATTAGCTTAATATATCTTGGAGGAGTTAGCATGAACTTGTTAATATTCTCTTGGATATGATGGTGTAGCATTGGCATAAGTTGTTAGATGATCTTATAGCATGGTTAGCCTGGACAGCAACATCAGATTCTGATTTTTTTTTCTGTATAGAGCATTCTCGCTCGATCGGTGAACTTCAACCGATCGAGCGAGGAAGTGTAGATTGGCAGGCAGAAACTTGCTGAACTTGTGCTCGCTCGATCGGCTAATTGTAACCGAACGAGCAAGGCCTTGTTGTTTTAAAAAAAAAAAAAAATTTTTTTATGCCTTGATTGCTTATTATTAATTCATGTTATTGGATTAAATGATATTATTTGATCTTGGAATTAATTCGTTATGATTTGAGAGATTAGTGCCCGAGTCCTCATAGATTCACTGTTCATAAATTTTAAATTTAGGGAATTTATTGGGTAGCTGATGCAGAAGATTTTTTTTAGTGCAAACTCTAAATTTTAAGGTAAATTTTGGATTTAAATAAACTGATCCAGATGAGCAAGTCATGAATGAGTATGACCGAGCCATTAAAGGGCCCAATTTATTTATTTATTTATTAAAATTATATGTATAAGTTTATCGATGACTCAATAAAATAATAACAAATCATGCTATGTTTCTCTTACGTATTATTTGTAGAAGTCTCCCTCACGAGTCAGTCATATGTTGAGTCATGTTGATTTATTCATTATATTTTTAAAGTCCAAATAAAGTAGTAGCTAGTTTTTAGTTTTACCAAGTCAAAGTTAGTTTCTGAACTTTGTTTGTTTTAAGGACTTAGTTAGTGGACCATTTTTTTTTTGTTTTCTCACATTGGTAATTGGCTCCATAGATGAGCATTAGGTTGCAAGTCATTGGTGAAGAAAGAATAAATATAGTTCATATCATTTAATTTTTCCTACATATGGCATGCGAGCCAGGTTGGTGAGTATAGTAACCTGTACCCTGTTTTAAGTAAATTAAATGTTAATCATGATTAAAGGGTTACTAAGTACATGATCAAGAGATTAAATGAGATTAAAATATGAATTCTGAACTTCAGAATTACCGGACGGATCGCTACATTTAAATGTAGTAACCCGAGTTCCACTTTATATGTTAGAATATGGAATATAATTTCAAAAGTTGCAAAACATGATTAAAGAGTCATCATTTGGTGAAAATAAGTGAAAAATCAGCTTCGAAATGTTCGAAAAATTATAGGGAGGGTCCGGGGGTCTCGGACAATTCAGAAACACCCAAAAGAGTTCGAAAGGACAGAACCAGGGACCATATGAACCAGTTCGGATTATCCGAACTCAGCTGGGAACCAGGAGTCAAAATGCTCTTATACGTGGAATGCATGCACATTTTGGATCATCCGATTCCCAGAACAGATCATCTGATTCCTGGCCTATAAAAAGGGGTCTTCAGATGAAATTTTGAAGAACGAATTCAAGTGTTCCTTCTTGAGTCAATATATAATTGAGGGTCCGATGGTATAAGTGAGGTTCTTGGAGAATAGCATCTAGTTGAGAGTAGAAACTAGGTTTTCGGCATCTACGGGCTAACGACGGATGAAAGTATGGTCCGAGAATCCTATTAAGACATAGGAGTATTTGTTAGCTTAGTTAAGGCTTGTAGATCATGATTAGTGATACAATAAATATTAGATTGTAGGCTTGGAATCTAGGTCCTGTCGAACTATCACGTAGAAGGTACGTAAATATTGACTGAGATAGTGTAGTAACCCGTATCTGGAATTATTTATTAATGGATAATTAATCAAGTGATCATGTTTAGATTAAGTAAAACATGATTAAGGGATTTCCAAAAGGATCTAAGGAGTTAAAAAATGGATCCAGAACACTCGAAAATGGCCGGAAAGGTTCCGAGGGTTCGGAGGGATCGGATGCTCCGAACCAGATTCGGAAGGTTCGAACCTAGAACGGAGCCAATACCTAAAGAACGGATGCTTTAATGAGATCGGAGGCTCCGAACTCAGATCGGAGGCTCCGATTTTGCATGGCCAGTTGTTCGGAAATAATTCATCATTGATGACGTCACTGAGAGGATTTCAGATGCTCCGAAGGTGGATCGAAGGCTCCGAACTAGTGTCGGCAGGCGTCCTCTAAAAGCTAGACATGTGGTTGTCTGAGGGAGTGTTGGAGAACGCGGCTTTCAGATCAAACAAGATTGATACCCGGTGCAGCGGAAGTTTAAAAATATTTATTATATGGAACGATTCCATATTGGGTATCAAATCTTTACGATTAAATTGTGTGTGTAAAAATTTAAATAACAATTATAAATTTTTACCTTTAATCTCGAATCGAGATTCTGGACACCAACAGATTTCTCTGCTCTTGTTGTATATCCCTAGAACTGATGGACGAACTGTTCTTCAATCAGGTCCACGAACAGAGATTTAATCCCTCTGATAGATTGCACTAGAAAATCTATCAGAAGTTTTCTACGAAGAGATTAACGAATTTGATCCGTTAAACCAGACTGTAATTCAAAATCACAGGCTGGATTTTTCTGTCAGACAGAGGGTAGGGGGCGGCCACTTTTTAGAAAAATACTTAGGGTTTTCGAAAATTGTGACCTGTTGTGTGTTATTTCTGTACTGCAATAACTTATTTATAATGTAGGCCACTAACAGCTTAGGGCCCATTAGTCATAAGTTCAGGCCCGACAAGCAAAACCCGCATGTTCAGAAATTAATATAAAATTCATCGTGACTCCGATTGATAAACCGATTTCACCAATGTGCACAGAAACCATTTCTGCACCTTTTAAAGTCAAGATAAATTTTTCTGAATCCGAATTCAGTGATTTCCAAAAATGGCCATCCCTATGTCATTTTAGGAAATCTTACTCCTCTACTCTTAAATAAGAAGTCCAACTTCTTCGTTCATTAAATTTAACTCTTTAAATTTAACTATCTCAACGGGAATTAAAAATCCATTACACTGTGTGACCCTCAATGGTTCAGGGATACAGCTAGCCGTGGGCTCACAACTCCTTGTGACTCGGAACAACAATTTCCGACTTGCCCATCGAATCATGGTATGAGCGCCTAGCAACATCGCCCCATGATTCCCTAGGTATCACTGATAGTGCCTACAAGAACCAGTAGATTTTGGTTAGCGTACAGTACGGTCCCTTCATCCATATATCCCGATCGAATCAACAACCATTGGTATATCGAGAGTCGCTCGAGATTCGATAACTATGCAATGCATCTTGAAGATCAAATAGTGACATCGCATGTGCTACTAAGAAACCATTTCTTAAATCACATCATGTACTCTGGCCAGAGATTCGTCACACTAATATCTCCTCAGATCGCATAGGATATCCACACTCGCAAGTATGTGGTGAATCCTTGACAACAAAGCATCGACTCCTACATGTGTTGTAACTGTACCCAATCCCGACACCTGATGACCCCAATAGAGTCGGTAAACGAGTCAAAGCACAGTACTAGCATATAGAGTCTCAATGATGTCACAAGTAGTAAGGACTAATGGTGTACAACCAAAACCGCGGACTATATCCACTCGATAAGTGATAACCACTTGGAAAGTCCGGATAGGGTAGTTCGATCATTCATCATATGAATATCCATTTGCATGCTTTGAACATCTCTATGTTCCTTACCAATGAAACGTGGTACTCCGCATCGCAAATGCTAGTCTCAAACTCGAGCGATCCTTATCCTTATTATCGGACGGCTCAATCGACTAGGAACAGTTTAGAATATACAGTGACTATAAGATGTGTTTCATGATAGACATCTCCATGTTCTACCACATCTTACATACACTATAGTATATTCAAGGTCTTTATCAAAACAACAATAGTATATCACAATATAACAATATAAAGAAAGATAAAGTCATTGCCATTAATAAAAGTGTAAATTATATTAAACAAAAGATTGTTTATACAAAGAGTCATCAAAGCCCTTAGCCACAAGTTGGCTCACTGGGCACCCACTCTTTCAGGGAGTTCGGACAAAGGGTTCAAACGCTCCGATCAGGATCGGAGGCTCAGAATGTGTGATCGGACGGTCCGATTGTTGTCTATATAAGGGGCAGTCGAGATCATTTCTCAGTGAACCATTTCCTATACTCTTCTTCTTCTTGCAGTCTTTTAGCTTTTTAGGGGCTTTTTAGTCGTCCTATTGGCGTGCCGGAAGTGGCTAGGCGTTACGGGGCTAGTAGCGGAGCTGTGCCTAAGTTTTGGGGCTATCGCCATCAGTGGACTGACGACGGATGAAGGTATAACTTTGGCTTCCTAAAAATATTTAGGAGTATGCAATAGCTTGGTTAAGGCTTTTAGAGCTTAAATAATGATGCATGGGTATTTGCATTGTAGAGCTAATGATAGGCTTGAAACCTAGAGTGAGACTGCTAGGATTGCCTTTAGTAAGGTACGTAAGTACTGACCGAGATAGCTGACATGATATATAGGCTTATATGTTGCATTTGTATGTGCTAGATGTTTACCATGTTTTACTGCTTTACCACATGCATATTTTATACTGGACTGCATCTCGTGAGAGGTGGGTCATTGACAGTTTCCATAGGGAGCATGTATCTCGTTTTGGACTCGAGTCAGGTATTGACAGTTTCTATATGAGACTTGTATCCTGTTTTGGATTCGGGTCAGGTTTGGGGAGGCTCAGCCCCAGGTTTTGCTATCACTAGGAGCGACCACGACGGTGGAGTAGATGCTATAGTTGATAGGGGAATATACGAGTTCCCCGCGGAGTCTCTCTCTTAGCACGGTACTGTGTATTCATGGTGCCCCTGAGCAGACTATTTTAACCAAGATTTTAATGTCATTTGAATGCTCATATTTGTTTATATATAATTTCTTCCGTATTGAGCGTAGTCGCTCACGTCCAGTGTTTTTGTATGTCTGGACACCCCATTCGACGGGACAGATGCAGGTGCAGGTAGTACACCCATAGACTTGGAGGAGTCGGTGACCAGAGAAGACAGTAGGATTAGCTGTAGGTTTTATTTGCCCTTAGGATTATTTATTCGATTGGGTTGTATATCGAATTTGTTTAGTCGGTTGTATTCTCCCGACCAGCATTTATTTAAATCTTCCACAGCGAATTATTTAATTTATTTTAATTGCATGCTTAATTATGCTCTAACTTTGATTAGATAGTGGATCCGAGTTGGATCGCTACAGATAGCCAGCAAGAATGCATGTTTATATGTTGCATTTTACGTGACATGATATGTGGCATGAGATATGTTTTTACTACTTTAATATTCATGTTGTCATGTGCACATACACATTGAGCCTATTCTTTTGAAATAGCCATGTTCGTGGGGTCGCTCAGTCCTAAATCTGTATATGTCTAGAACTAGGAGTACCGCGATAGCGGGGACATGAATTTCTGACTACTTCAGTGATCTAGACGAGTGTGGTTGTACCCAGAGGTTTGATCCTAGCGGTTATAGTACTCATTGGCGTTTGTACTGAGCAGGACTTGTTAGATTACTTGTTATCCAGTCATCACGATTGCATGCATCATATTTATATGTTTACTCATGTTTACGTGCTGGGCGTTAATCGCTATGTCCTTGGTATTATCTTGGACACTCCATTTGGCGGGACAGATCGCAGGTTGGACAGAGCGGGAAGTTCGAGAAAGGACTAGAGAGCAGGGTTTATCAGAGGGTATATTATACATTAGGATTTGATATAGCTGTATAATAATACATTTCAATTTTATTGCCGACATTTTGATATGGTTGTATAAGTACTACAATTTGGGTTTTAGTACCGGTTGTATTCTGCCGGTTTATGTATATTATGGGATATGTTTCCGCAAGTTTTACTCTAATAATTAAGTATATTTTAATTAAGCTACTTGCATGCTTAAGGCTGTTAGTTTGTAGGTGATTCAAGACAGGGTTCACAACATTTATGGTATCAAAGCATGCAATAAGATTTTTTGGGACATAGTATCGAGACTTTTGGGTTATCCTTGTCGAGAGGTGACTAGAATTGATGAAAAGAGCAGCGATGGACGCTGGATTAACGAGGTACATAGAAATTCTCAAGATCTTCATTGCTAGAGTTACTGCCAGAGAATCAACTTGTGTAGATCCCAGATTAGGATCGAGTACCAAATGCTTGAAGTAGCAGAGGATTGGTTGGATCGCATGGGATGCTCGCATCCATCTAGCTTTGACCGAGGAGACTTCTCTGAAGATTCTCCACTAGCCGTTGTTGCATGCATGATCATCTTGAGCTTTTATCCTTGTGATTATCCTGTAGTAGGGTGTTTACCCTATCCTGTCAGTAGATGGTTGGACATATAAATTTGTGTCAGGTCACCAATATTGGTTGGACACGTAGACTTATGTCATGTCACCATCAGTTGGGTATGTAGATCACCTCCTGAAGTGACAACACAACGTGCTACTTACCCAGGGCCCAAGTCTGTTCTTGATTAGATATTCTTGACCTCGAGTCTTGGTACCCGTATACTTGCATACATGGACATATAATATTGTATACTCATAATCTCGTACTGAGCGTTTTATGCTCTCGTCCTCGTACTATTGTTTTTGGACACCCTATTTCATGGGACAAGTTTGCGTTTAGATGATGCGGGTGGTTCCAGGAGGGCTTAGGCTACAGGTTGCTGGCATGAGATATCTGTCTAAGCTTTCAGTATTAATGTATTTTGGTTAATACATTTGATTCGATATGGTTGTATAATAGTGTATTTACAGATTTCTTTTCTTGGGATTGTAACCTGTTTTATGGTTTTCCGCTGTTAATTTTTGATTTCTGTTTATTAACTTAAATGCATGCATAAGCTCTTGATTAGTAGGTGATCACGGTGCGGGTCACTACATTTATGGTATCAGAGCATGCATAGTAATCTTGGGATATAGATTTTGATCAAGTTAATCGTAGCTTGTCTTGTAGATGGCAGACAAGGATGATCAGAGTAGTCATGGTAGTTTTGGACGATGTGTTGGAAAACGGTGTTCAGATCAATCAGAATTGATACCCGGTGCAGCGGAAGTTTTAAAATTTTATATGGAACGATTCCATATCATGGGTATCAAAACTTTACGATTAAATTGTGCGTGTAAAAATTAAATAACAATTAAATTTTTACCTTGAATCTCGAAACGAGATTATGGACAACAACAGATAACTCTGCTCTTGTTATATATCCCAGGAACTGATGGACGAACAATTCTTCAATCAGGTTCACGAACAGAATTTTAATCCCTCTGATAGACTGCACTAGAAATTCTATCAGAAGTTTCTACGATGAGATAGAATAGATATGATCTGTTAAATCAGTCTGCAAATTCAAAAATTCACAGACTGGATTTTCGAACTCTGTAGGGGAGGGGGGCTGCCGAATTCTCAAGAGAGGAGGCTCTCTAGGTTTTCGAAATTATGACCTATGTTATTTAATTTCTGTACTGCAATAACTTATTTATAATGTGGGCTGCTAACAGCTTATGGCCCATTAGTCATAAGTTCAAGCCTGACAAGCAAAGCCCGCATGTTCAGAAATTAATATAAAATTCATCGTGACTCAGATTGATAAACCAATTTCACCAATGTGCACAGAAACCATTTCTGCATCTTTTAAAGTCAAGATAAATTTTTTGAATCCGAATTCAGTGGTTTTCAAAAATGTCCATCACTATGTCATTTTAGGAAATCTTACTCCCTCTACTTTTAAATAAGAAGTCCCACTTCTTTATTCACTAAATTTAACTCTTTAAATTTAATTATCTCAATGGAGATTAAAAATCCATTACTTGTGTGACCCTCAATGGTTCAGGGATACAGCTAGCCGTGAGCTCACAACTCCTTGTGACTCGGAACAACAATTTCCGACTTGCCCATCGAATCATGGTAAGAGCGCCTAGCAACATCGCCCCATGATTCCCTAGGTATCACTGATAGTGCCTGCAAGAACCAATAGATTTTGGTTAGCGTACAGTACGGTCCCTTCATCCATATATCCCGATCGAATCAACAACTATTGGTAAATCGAGAGTCGTTCGAGATTCGATAACTATGCAATGCATCTTGAAGATCAAATAATGACATCGCATGTGCTACTAAGAAACCATTTCTTAAAACACATCATGTACTCTGGCCAGAGATTTGTCACACTAATATCTCCTCAGATTGCATAGGATATCCACACCAGCAAGTATGTGGTGAATCCTTGACAACAAAGCATCGACTCCTATATGTGTCGTAACTGTACCCAATCCCGACATCTGATGACCCCAATAGAGTCGGTAAATGAGTCAAAGTACAGTACTAGTATATAGAGTCTCAATGATGTTTCAAGTAGTAAGGACTAATGGTGTACAACCAAAACCACGGACTTTATCCACTCGATAAGTGATAACCACTTGGAAAGTCCGAATAGGGTAGTTCGATCATTCATCGTATGAATATCCATTTGCATGCTTTGAACATCTCTATGTTCCATACCAATGAAACGTGGTACTCGGCATTGCAAATGCTAGTCTCAATCTTGAGCGATCCTTATCCTTATTAACGGACGGCTCAATCGACTAGGAACTGTTTAGAATATACAGTGACTATAAGATGTGTTTCATGATAGCCATCCCCATGTGCCACCACATCTTATATACACTATAGTATATTCAAGGTCTTCATCTAAACATCTTATAGTATGTCACAACATAATAATATGATAAAAGATAAAGTAAATGCCATTATAAAAGTGTAAATTATATTAAACAAAAGATTGTTTATACATAGAGTCATAAAAGCCCTTAGCCACAAGTTGGCTCACCGGGCACCCACTCTTTCAATCTCCCACTTGCCCTAAAGCCAACTAGTCATACTACGTAGTCCCATTGCTTCGCGATGTTTGTCAAATAATGGTCCTGGCAAGGGCTTAGTAAGTGGATCAGCGATATTGTCTGCAGAGGCCACTCTCTCAACAGTGATGTCTCCTCTTTCCACGATCTCCCGGATGATGTGGTATTTCCTCAGTACGTCTTTGGATCTTTGATGAGACCTTGGTTCCTTTGCCTGAGCAACGGCACCCGTGTTGTCACAGTACACCGGGACTGGACCAACAGTTTCAGGAATAACGCCCAACTCTTGGACGAAATTCCTCATCCAAACGGCCTCTTTAGCAGCAGCTGATGCCGCAATGTATTCTGCCTCAGTGGTGGAATCCGCTGTGGTGTCCTTCTTGGAACTCTTCCAAGAGACAGCACCGCCATTGAGCATGAACACAAATCCAGAGGTTGACTTCGAGTCATCCACGTCACTTTGGAAGCTAGAGTCGGTATAGCCTTCCAATTTCAGTTCTCTTCCTCCATAAACCATGAATACATTCTTAGTTCTTCTCAAGTACTTAAGAATATCCTTCACGGCTTTCCAATGCATTTGACCGGGATTGGCTTGATATCTGCTCGTGAAACTCAGAGCAAATGCCACATCCGGTCTGGTGGATATCATCCCATACATGATACTCCCTATGGCTGACGCATATGGTATGTGTGTCATTTTATCTATCTCTTCGTCAGTCTTGGGACACATAGACTTGGATAGAGAGACTCCATGACACATAGGTAGATGTCCTCTCTTGGACTCATCCATTGAAAACCTTTTCAATATAGTGTCTATGTAGGTTGATTGAGTGAGTCCTATCATTCTTTTAGATCTATCTCTATAGATCTGAATTCCTAGAATATAGGATGCCTCACCTAAATCCTTCATCGAGAATCTACCTGATAACCATATCTTTGTTGACTGCAACATCCCTACATCATTCCCAATGAGTAAGATGTCATCAACATAAAGTACTAAGAACGTCACAGCATCCTTAACTACTTTCTTGTACACGCACGGTTCCTCCGGGTTCTTGATGAAACCAAAATCCTTTATTGTTTTATCAAATTTTTGGTTCCAACTTCTTGATGCTTGTTTGAGACCATAGATTGATCTCTGAAGCTTGCATACCTTATGCTCGCTTTCCATGGATGTGTATCCCTCTGGCTGTGTCATATAGATCTCTTCCTTAATGTTTCCATTAAGAAATGCAGTCTTCACATCTATTTGCCATATCTCATAGTCATACCATGCTGCTATGGCAATAAGAATTCTTATGGACTTGAACATTGCGACTGGTGAAAAAGTTTCATCATAGTCAACTCCTTGTCTTTGAGTATAACCTTTTGCCACCAATCGTGCCTTGTAGGTCAGTACCTTTCCATCAGGCCCAAGTTTTCTCTTATAGATCCATTTACACCCTATTGGAACAATTCCATCGGGAGGATCTACTAAAGTCCAAACTTGGTTTGTATGCATCGAATCTATTTCCGACTGCATAGCTTCAAGCCATAAATTCGAATCTGCATAAAAAATTGCTTCCTTGAAGTTTCTTGGATCACATCCAATGTCGGGTTCACTTTGATCCCCTTCAAGAAGAAAACCATATCTAATAGGAGGCCTAGAAGTCCTCTCGGATCTTCTAGTAATAGGCGTGTCAATCAATGGTTCCTGAGGTGTAGGATCATTATTTTGTATATTGGGTTCTTCTCGAATTTCTTCGAGTTCCATCATCTTGCCTTTCTTATCCAATAAGAACTCCTTCTCCAAGAAGGTGGCATTCCTTGAAACAAACACTTTTGTTTCAGTAGGATGATAGAAACAATATCCGATTGAATTCTTCGGATACCCTACAAAATAACATAAGGTGAATCGACTATCCAACTTATCTCCCACTGTCTGTTTGACGTAAGCTGGACATCCCCAAATCCTCAAGTACGAATACTTAGGAGTTTTTCCATTCCATAACTCGTATGGTGTTTTATCCACTGCTTTGGTGTGGACGTTGTTCAACAACAACACCGCCGTTTCAAGCGCGTAGCCCCAAAATGAAGGTGGAAGCTCAGTGAAGCTCATCATGGATCAAACCATGTCCAACAAAGTTCGATTACGACGCTCCGATACACCATTCAGCTGAGGTGTCATAGGAGGAGTCCACTGAGAGAGAATCCCATTCTCTTTTAGATAGCTCAAAAACTCGGTACTCAAGTATTCTCCACCTCGATCCGATCGAAGTGCTTTAATACTTTTACCTAGCTTGTTTTCTACTTCAGCCTTGAATTCTTTGAAATTTTCAAATGCTTCAGACTTATATTACATTAAATATAAATACCCATATCTTGAATAATCATCAGTAAAGGTAATGAAGTAGGTGTGACCAAATTTTGTACCAATACTAAATGGTCCGCAAACATCCATATGGATCAAATCCAATAGATTTTGACTACGCTCAGGTTTTCCTTTGAAAGGAGATTTAGTCATTTTTCCTTTCAGGCAGGACTCACAAGTAGATAGAGAGTTAATATCAGACATATCAAACATGCCCTCTCCCACTAGCTTGTTCATCCTCCTTGATGAAATATGACCTAGCCTAGCATGCCAAAGGTTTGCCGGGTTTTGACTATCGATTTTCCTTTTGTTCGTTGTTACCGGTTTATCAACATAATTTATTGGAACGTCTTTTAATTTTAAGTTATATAGATCGTTTTCAAGTTGTCCATTTCCAATCAAACATTCATTCTTGTAAATATTGCAAATCACATTCACAAAATTGCAAGAAAAACCATCTCTATCAAGCATAGAAACAGAAATAATGTTTTTAATCATGTCTGGAACAAATAAAACATCTCTCAAAAGTAACTTAAAATCGTTCTGCAAAATTAAATAAACATCTCCCACAGCTTTGGCTTCAACTCTAGAACCATTTCCGAGCCTTAGCTTGGTCTCACCCATTCTAAGCTTGCGACTTCTTGTCATCACCCTTCGCAGTTCGCAACTGCTCTAGATATTTCTTGCAGTTACGTTTCCAATGACCGGTTTTCTTGCAGTGATGGCAAACATCCTTGGACATTTCCATGTTTGAAGCCTTTGTTTTGTTCTTCTTCTCGGGTTCGGTTTTCTTGGATGGGGCAGAACGTTTCTTACCCTTTGTACTTGGTCCCTTCTTAGCAGAAGAAGAGGAGCCCACCAAGAGAACCGGTTTATCCTTCTTTAAAGTGGCTTCATAAGTTACAAGCATATTGACCATCTCTTCAAGGGAGGCCTCTATCTTGTTCATATTGAAATTCACCACAAAACCGTCAAACGATGAAGGAAGAGAGAGAAGTAATAAGTCCACATTGAGTTCATGCTCCAATACCAAATCAAGCGTTACCAACTTCTGAATGAGCCAAATCACGCGTACCCCATGATCACGGAGCAAAGTCCCTTCACGCATGCGACACGTCATTAACTCTTTTACAGCAGCGAACCTTTCAGCTCTCGATTGAGCCCCAAAAAGTTCCTTGAGTTGTACGTGAATGTCAGCAGCATTCACGGTATCCTCAAATCGCCTCTGGAGTTCATCAGACATCGAAGCTTGCATATAACATTTGGCCTTGATATCATGGTCCCACCATTTATCAAGTTTGGCCAACTCTTCCGGACTTATATCAGCTGGTGCTTCCTTCGGAGGAGATTTTTCTAACACGTAGAACATCTTCTCCGAGGTCAAGACAATCTTCAACTTACGGAACCATTCCGTATAGTTTGCGCCAGTCAGTTTATTTTGTTCGAGAATAGAGAATAGTGGATTGCGCGAATTCATCTTAATGAAATACTGAAAAGAAACAGACAATAATCAGTGATTGTTTAATTAATTTACTAAGACATAAAATAGGCGAAATTTATTTTATGAATCTCACTCCCACTATTTTAACGATTTCACTACCCTCTAGTGAAAACGGGAAACTGTTTTTCTTAGTGGGAACATGGAGTCCAATTGACAAACTATGGTCCCGAATAATATCAGCCAACCATAATTTTCAAAAGGTAGAGCCCAATTGCTTCCAAAGCAACCTCCACGTTTTTACCTCATGTCCAATAAGGGCCCAATAATATGACGCCGTTTATTGTGACACGTCAAGATGACCCATCAATATTAAGTTGTGATGGACGGTCGCCATGTGGATCCCCAATAATATGAGCAAATCCCATGGGAGTTCCACCCAAATTACAACATGTGTCGATCCAATGTACAGCTTTCCGACGAACGGGCCTCCCCAATAATATGAGCCGGACCATATCCGCGGGTAGCATCTCATACATTGATCGTTGATGGAAGGTAGGAACATTTAAACAATATTTAAATTTCCTTTATTTATCTTGATATCAATTTTAAATCATATTTAAAATGAGGGATTTTAATTTTGAAAATTTGTCTCATCATTTAAAATTTGTATGCTTGCGGGATTCATACAATTTAGTCTAAACATGCATACAACGATAATATCATATATTATATTTTAGGATGATCGATTCCATTACTAATCGACCCGTGGTTGCCAATCATGAGTCTAAGTCCAATCCTAGGTGATATGCAAGTATGCAATGCAATCCTATTATATTGTGCTTCCAATTTACATTTCTCCAGTCTTTATTGTCTGCTGGGCCCACCTTCGTCTTCAAATCTTCATCTCCCACTAAGTATAATGTATTTACAATAAATAACTATGACAAGTAGGGGATACATTTTAAGGGATGGGAACGGGCCATAAACCAGGCCCACTTTTATTACATATGACAATTCATATTGGGCCATAAACCAGGCCCATTAATAAATCCAACAACAATAAAAACAAATGTAAATTCCCTAACATACACCTACAAAATTGGTCATGGTAATCGATCATCCTTATCCAATAATATTTAATTCAAAATTAATTTATTGGATAACATGCAATGGCAATTAAATTAAAAAGGATAAAATCATATTCCATATATAAAATCTTATTTTACATACAAAATCATATTTTACCTTTTTATCAAATAAAATCATATTTTACATATAAAATCCAATTTTATACATAAAATCATATTTTACTCAATATTTCCATAAGATCATATGTTATCATCAATTGTACCAAAAATAATTAATTTCATAAAATCTGATTTAACGGATAAAATTTATAAATTTTCCAAAAATTCAAATTTATCCAAAAATCAATTTTAAAATTTTCGGACTCGAACAATTCGATCCGACGCCTCGTGGACCAATCAAAAACAATTTTCGATCGGACCAAAAATAGAATTTTAACATATTAAAATTTTAATTAAAAATAAAAATTAATTTTCCCGGGCCGCCCGGGACGAACGCGGGCAGCGACGTTCGCTGCCCTGGGCAGCGACGTTCGCTGCCCCGGGTTTGCCCATTAATTTTAAATTTTTAAAATCCTTTTGTTTTAAAAAACCAAGGCTTAAAATTTTTTGTACAATCGATTAATTTAATCGCTTGATCTGAGCAACCTGGCTCTGATACCACTGTTGGAAAACGGTGTTCAGATCAATCAGAATTGATACCCGGTGCAGCGGAAGTTTTAAAATTTTATATGGAACGATTCCATATCATGGGTATCAAAACTTTACGATTAAATTGTGCGTGTAAAAATTAAATAACAATTAAATTTTTACCTTGAATCTCGAAACGAGATTATGGACACCAACAGATAACTCTGCTCTTGTTGTATATCCCAGGAACTGATGGACGAACAATTCTTCAATCAGGTCCACGAACAGAAGTTTAATCCCTCTGATAGACTGCACTAGAAAGTCTATCAGAAGTTTCTACGATGAGATAGAACAGATATGATCTGTTAAATCAGTCTGCAAATTCAAAAATTCACAGACTGGATTTTCGAACTCTGTAGGGGAGGGGGGCGGCCGAATTCTCAAGAGAGGAGGCTCTCTAGGTTTTCGAAATTATGACCTATGTTATTTAATTTCTGTACTGCAATAACTTATTTATAATGTGGGCTGCTAACAGCTTAGAGCCCATTAGTCATAAGTTCAAGCCTGACAAGCAAAGCCCGCATGTTCAAAAATTAATATAAAATTCATCGTGACTCAGATTGATAAACCAATTTCACAAATGTGCACAGAAACCATTTCTGCATCTTTTAAAGTCAAGATAAATTTTCTGAATCCGAATTCAGTGGTTTCCAAAAATGTCCATCACTATGTCATTTTAGGAAATCTTACTCCCTCTACTTTTAAATAAGAAGTCCCACTTCTTTATTCACTAAATTTAACTCTTTAAATTTAATTATCTCAACGAGGATTAAAAATCCATTACTTGTGTGACCCTCAATGGTTTAGGGATACAGCTAGCCGTGGGCTCACAACTCCTTGTGACTCGGAACAACAATTTCCGACTTGCCCATCGAATCATGGTAAGAGCGCCTAGCAACATCGCCCCATGATTCCCTAGGTATCACTGATAGTGCCTGCAAGAACCAATAGATTTTGGTTAGCGTACAATACGGTCCCTTCATCCATATATCCCGATCGAATCAACAACTATTGGTAAATCGAGAGTCGTTCGAGATTCGATAACTATGCAATGCATCCTGAAGATCAAATAATGACATTGCATGTGCTACTAAGAAACCATTTCTTAAAACACATCATGTACTCTGGCCAGAGATTCGTCACACTAATATCTCCTCAGATTTCATAAGATATCCACACTAGCAAGTATGTGGTGAATCCTTGACAACAAAGCATCGACTCCTATATGTGTCGTAACTGTACCCAATCCCGACACCTGATGACCCCAATAGAGTCGGTAAATGAGTCAAAGTACAGTACTAGTATATAGAGTCTCAATGATGTTTCAAGTAGTAAGGACTAATGGTGTACAACCAAAACCGCGGACTTTATCCACTCGATAAGTGATAACCACTTGGAACGTCCGAATAGGGTAGTTCGATCATTCATCGTATGAATATCCATTTGCATGCTTTGAAAATCTCTATGTTCCATACCAATGAAACGTGGTACTCGGCATCGCAAATGCTAGTCTCAATCTTGAGCGATCCTTATCCTTATTAACGGACGGCTCAATCGACTAGGAACTGTTTAGAATATACAGTGACTATAAGATGTGTTTCATGATAGCCATCCCCATGTGCCACCACATCTTACATACACTATAGTATATTCAAGGTCTTCATCTAAACATCTTATAGTATGTCACAACATAATAATATGATAAAAGATAAAGTAAATGCCATTATAAAAGTGTAAATTATATTAAACAAAAGATTGTTTATACATAGAGTCATAAAAGCCCTTAGTCACAAGTTGGGTCACCGGGCACCCACTCTTTCACGATGGGGTGATGATGATGCTCAGAGATATCATAGGGGATATCATCAGCATTGTGAGAGGTATCACCGTGATGATCACAAGTGTTTCAGTATGCATCGATTTATGCAGATGGCTCCTAAGCCACTAGCTGGAGGCAAGAATCTAGAGGATGCAGAGAACTGGCTAGAACATATGGAGAGTTGTTTACAAGAGTTCCGTTGTACTGAAGAACAGAAGATGGAGACTCTCAAATTTCTAGTAGAAGGATGTGCTAGGAAATGGTGGAGATCTACGTCCGCACCTATCATCGTAGCGCGAGGAGTTGTTACTTGGGCAGACTTTCGCACAGCTTTCCATAAGCTGTACTTTCCTCCCGCACTCCGACAGGCGAAAGCTAGTGAAATTGCTGGGTTTGAAACAGGGCACGATGTTGATCGACGAGGACCATCAGAATTTCTTCGAACTGTTGCCCTATTGTCCTCAGATCTCTGACAGCACTGATGTGAAATACAATCTGTTTCTCTAGGGACTTAATCCAGAAATCCATGACCGAGTAGCTATGGGTGTTGACATGACCTATGAGAGACTTGTTATTCGATGTCGTCAGGCAGAGGACAAAATTCGGCGTAACCGTTCTTTCCTCTCATGTAGACCCACGAGTTCTTTGGGTCCTCGTGCGCAGTCTTTCAAGAAGTCTTGAAACGACTCGAACTACTAAATACTAGAATTTTTTTTAAATAAACTAATAAAATAATACATATACGCCCATACATATATTTATAAATAGTTGAAATAACTATTTAAATAAAAACTTGTTAAATAATTTAATTATGTATCAATAATATCTTGAAATAAATAAACACTAAAATAAATCTCAAAATCATCGAGTTGTGCTAAAAATCATCAAATATTTTACCAAGCGAGCATTATAAAAATAATATTTTCAACCAACCATAAAAATAAATAATATGCGGAAAAACTTGTTCAAAAACGGATAACATCGCATAACATTACTGAAATAGCACTGGTCACGGGCGCCGTCTGCAAGGAAGCTCATAGGCCCTCACCGCCGGTCGGAGCACTCGTGTCACCAAAATCATCATACTCACCAGTACCATATAAGCGTAGTGATCCTAGAGACCTAACATGTTTTATCTCATAATAACAAGGTTTAAAAATCACACATAAGCACATAATCATACTAATACATATATTTCTCATGAACATGCATGCATGATCTTAAAATAATGCATCGTAATAAAGTTTTCTATGTCATAACTTTCATCAGAAAATAATATCCATGTGCTATATCATATAATACATAACATAATTTGTGGATGTCATAATCATAAATAACAGTGTAGGTTATATCCATGAGTGTGGCTCGTAATCATGAACGACTGATCAGTCTAAAAATCATCGTACGTGGAGGTGGATAAATCCACCACTATTCTGGTAGTAAAACTACCCCGTGCTCGATGGTAAACCACCTCTATGACGGTAGTAAACTACCTCTGTGCTCGGTGGTAAACCACCTCTATGCTGCAACATCACTTCAATTTCCATAAAATATTTTTCATGCTCAACATTAAAAATATCATTCATCATAAAATTATTTCATGTATGCATGCACTAAAATTTTGTCCGAAATATATATTTAAATAATTTTCATAATATTAATACTTGTACATAAAATAAATGTCATGCATAAAATAATTTAAATATATATTCCGGACTTATTGATTTTTTTTCATGTAATTTGTCCAGACTACTGATCCCATAGAGTTAAGTCCATAAATTCTAAGACTGGACCAATAGCTTAATTTAAGCCCAAACATCATAATTTGACCCAAATAAATTACTTAAACATAATTGGGCCCAAATAAAATATTTAAGTCCAATAACTTAACTAAGCCCTATATTTATCACTGACAGGCCCAAAACTTCACAGACTGACCCAATAATTCTCATTGGCTCCCAAGCCCATGAAAATTATTGGACTTACTTAAATAAATATTTTTATGGCCTAATTAAAATATTTAAAAGCCCAAATACTAATTAAACAATTAAATTATCCCAAATATACCACTTAATCTAATAATCATTTAAAAATAAAAATACCCAAGCCCGACTAACATAACCCAGACCCGGAACCAACTAACATGACCCATGACCCTACGAACCCGACCCGGACCCTCCAGCCCTGGCCCAGCCCGCCCTACAGCCCAAACCCGATCCCCTCATTCCCTTTCCCTCTTGGCCGCGAGCAGCAGCCCTTCAAGAGCTGCTGCCCGCCCCTGGCCGGAGCATCACCGCCCAAACATAGCCCACGTCTGGGTGGTCCTAACCATGCCAAGCCCCCGCTGGATCCTGGCCCTGCATGCAAGAACCGAGCCTCCTTCCCTCAAACCCTAACTTGCGCACCCCATGTTCCAGATCAGAACCAGCTCGAACCCAGCCCCTTTGCAGCCTTAAGCACCTAGCCAACATGAGTCTAAGGACCCTACTACACCCCATGACCCTTGAACCAGCATCCATTCTTGTCCCATTCCAAGAAAAATGTGAGAATATGTCATTCAAACATGAAAAACATGAGCTGCTCAATCATAACATCAAGATCTCTTATGAATACGAAAATATCAGTGAAAAATATGATGAATCTGACATAAAAAACGTGTACATAGCTTATATGGTTTTGAAAGAGAGAGTTCGACATGCCTTTGTTGAAGTTAAACGAGAAATAAAGCCTATATCACGTGTACGGAACTTCGGGACGAACGGATCTCCAAAAAAACTCAAAAACTTCCAGGGGAGATGCTATGGTGGTTGGCTACTGATGGAAAGGATGAAGAAAGGATGATGAAGGTGGCTGAATGGGTGAGGCGTGGGTTAGGGTAGAGAGTTTTAGGTAATTACTTAATTAGCATATTACTTATTAATTAAATAAATTAGTATACCATAAAAATACAATTTATAACTCATAAAGACCAAGATTAGTCTGATATTAAATCCTTAATCCCGAAATAAATATTTAAAGGATTTTTAAAATTCAATAAAATCTCATAAAAATATTTTGGATGAAAATCCAACATCTCGTTCGTCCACGGCCCCGTCTACGTTATAAAATAAATCATTTTCTCAAAAATCTAAAAATTCCATAATTGCGGGTTAAATGCTAAAATAAACTTTAAACCATGCATATAAGTCACATAATACCACGTAAAATCATTTAACCCAAATTTCTAAATTTTAAATTAATTATTTTCCTAATTATGCATGCGAATTTACGTATGAAAAATACCGGGTGCTAAAATTCTCCCCCCCCCCCCCCCCCCCTAAAATGAATTTTGTCCTTGAAATTAACGTACTTACCCAACCATCTCTGGGTAGCGAGTCCTCATGTCGGCCTCGGTCTCCCAAGTAGCTTCCTCTTCAGAGTGATTCAACCACTGGACCTTGACCATCGGTATGACCCTCGTCCTAAGCCTCCGCTCCTCCCTAGCCAAAATCCGAATTGGCATCTCCTCGAATGCTAGCTCTGGCGTCAACTGTAGAGGCTCATAATCCAGGCTCAAACCTGCTGGACGCTGATGTTCTGCTTTGACTTGCTGAGAAGTCAAACACTCTGACACGAATCGTCCAATGTCTCTCTTCATTCCAAGCCACCAATACAATGACTGCAAGTCTCTGTACATATTCGTACTTCCGGGATGAATGGAGTACGGAGATGCGTGAGCCTCTGTCAAGATATCCGTCTTCAACTGATCGATGTTCGGTACCCACATCCGACCTCGGTACTGAACAATATCATCTACTACATTATAAAAAAGACTGCCCTTGGCCACGTCCCTCTGCCTGATACGCTGTAACTGCTCATCAACAGGTTGTCCATCTCTGATCCAATCTCGAAGAGTCGGCTGCACTGTCAATGCCGCTAAACTCGGTGCATGCTCGCCCGAGTAGACTTCTAACTCAAACCTCTGAATCTCCCTTTGAAGTGGCAACTGCACTGATAAACAAGATACTACTGTTGTCTTCCGACTCAAAGCATCGACCACTACATTAGCCTTACCCGGATGGTAGCCAATGTGTAAGGCCCGAAAATATTAAATTATTAATTATGGAATTTAAGAATTAAATTCCATATTATGGGCTAATATTGATTTGAGAAGTTATGGAAATTATAGATTTAATTTCCAAGCCGAAAATATTTAATTTGAGAATTTACGGGTTTTGAGAATTAATTCCGAGAATTCTTAAATTAAAAGAATAAATATTCGATTTGAATATTTAAGGGATTTAAGATTAAATTTCATGTTTCGGGAATTAACGAAGATTAATTTTGAAGATACAACCCGATCAGAGACTGGTTTGCAAATATCGAAGTTGCAAAGGTTAAAGTGCAAAAGGCCAGGATTATTTAATTAATCCGAATTTATTTATTTTAATCCAAGTATATTTAATTTGAGAATATTTAGAGTTTCGATTTTAATTCTAATATTCTTAAATTATTTTGGATTGAAATTGAATTAAAACGAAGGCCGAGGACTGAATTTCAATTACTGAAGACTTGAGGGACTAAATTGCAATTTATTCAATATCTATCCGATTTAATCAGATTTATCAGCATAGGCACGTGTATAACCAGAATTCTTCAGAAAAGTTGAAGTGAGAACAGAGGAGCTCGTTCCTTCTTTTTTTCCTTTGAATTTGATTTGTTCAAATCGCCGTAACTTTTGATCCGATCGTCCGATTTCGATTTCGAAAAATGTTCTGGAATCCTTGTAACGAGTACTTCGATTTGATGTAAGTATTTAATCCTTTAGGCATGTTTTGAAGATCAATATATTGCAGAGATCAATACTTTGGTATAAGATCATGTTCTTGACGTGTTATACCGTTTAAATTTCGAAACCGGGTCGAATATGGATTAAGAAGTGAACTTATAAGTATTTCAGCATGTTTTTGATTTGTTAACATGTGATTATAGCTGCTGATATGTGAAGTATGAATGATATGGAGGGATTGAAAGTTGATAAGAAGTTCATAATGAATTCAATACCGAGTCGGTTCTCGATTTTCAATCACTACGCCGCCGGTTGACGTTTTAGGATCAGTTTTGATAACCAAAGATTGAATTGAGATGTTAGTGAAATGTTAGTGATGATATAGCATTTTTATTTCTCAGTTTTAATCACGTTTGAAAGACGAACGATACAAGACTCCGAGTTATACCGTCTAAGAAGAAGTTGAAGTTGAAATGATGTTGATTGAATCTATATTGATGATTTTGATTCAATTCTGAAATGATTGAATAGAATGAGGTTTGATATGCATATTTTGATGATATGTTTCAGAGTTTAATAGGAGACTAATGACTCAAGAACCTCAACTTGAAACCAAAGAAGGAGTGATCAAGATTGAAGTGAATGTGATTGAAGATTGATTATGGTTGAATGATCAGATTCATATAGGAGTTGTCATACTTCCTATCCCGATGTGGAACATCGTCAACTCGAGAATGAAAGGTATAAGACGATATCGAGATTCAGGACTATGATACTCAAGATTTATGAATCTTGAGTAGTCCGCCAAATCACATACTGATTATGTTTTCTTTTGATTAAGAATTTGTTATTGTTTTGATGTTATCGATCCATCCCAGGTAGTGGATCTTTAATTTTGAGTCGATGTGATTTTGATATGATGATTATACGAATTGATTCTATGCCAAGGTCGGAGGACGACTTTATTTTCGAATCCAGAATGATTTTGATAGATGGATATCCATGTCAAGATCGGATACGAATCTTGATGGCAACGATGATTTATGAATCAATTCTGAAGCGTGATATGCGTTATTTTTACTCTATTCTTGAGTTGATATGTTTAGGGTTGATATGAACTTATTTAACGCATTTATATGTCGATTATACTGAGAATAATTTCTCACCGGAGTTTATCCGGCTGTTGTTTTGTTTTGTATGTGTGCATTGCAACAGGAGGGGCAGGAGCATGGTTGAGACGACCTTGATAGCTCGGGAGAGAGATGTAGCAAGTGTGGACTCGGGTTGTAGGTTGAACGAATGATACTTTGATAGCATAGAACTTGATATGAACTTGTGTTTAGAAGCTCACCTTTGAAGATGACGTGTAGCTTATTGCTTCATATCTTTATGCTATTTATTGGATGTAATAAGCTTATGTTATAATGCATGAAACTTGTTATATGATTATATGCATGTTCTTAGATTTTATAACATGCTTAGACTTGATTTGAATGATGAAATATACTTTGGATTTAGTTTTGACAGCAAAAACTCAGCAGCAAAATTCGAGCAAATAATGGCTCGCTCGATCGGGTAAAAGTTACCGATCGAGCGAGGCCTGTTTTTCAAGGGCAGTGAATTTGATTTTCTTGCTCGCTCGATCGGTTGCTTTTGCCCGATCAAGCGAGGCTTTTTGTGCTGCAGACCCGAGACTTTTGATTTGATGCTCGCTCGATCGGTAGCTTTTTCCCGATCGAGCGAGGCTCGGGAAATTTAAAATTTTTTTTTATGCTCTTGATTTATTATTCTTTAATTGTTTGATTAATTATTTAATTAATCATTAGTTGCCCTAAAACAAGATTAGCAACCCGAGGTCCTCACAACAGGTGGTATCAAAGCGTAGGTTCTGGACTGAGATAGAAGCTGAGTGGGGTAGAGTGAGTCACATGCATTTATAGTATGGCATGATTATGCAGTATTTGATTCGATGAGTTAATAAATTGCATGTACTCTTGATATACTTTTGAAATTGAATTGATTAATTTACTGATTTGTAAATTTTTAAATTCTTATTGATGTTATTCTAAGAATTTCCCCGGGTGATGTAAGCACCCAGAATTGAAGAGAACATTGTTCTTCGGGTGACGTAAGCACCCCAGACTGACAGAGTTGTATGGCCAGACTGAACAGAATGGTATGGTCAGATTGAACAGAACTGTCTTATTGCTCAGCTGAATGAAATATCTCTGATGAAACAGAACAGTATATCAGCAAATGAACAGATGTATTACAGGTAGAAGTTGTTCTGAAGAACTGATGTTCAGATATCTGGAAGATACAGATGAATGATGTATCAGATTGACTGTCTACCAACTTCACGATCTAGCAACTAGCTGATAGATTTTGACGAAAAAATTCTGACAGAATAGAGGTATATTTATTTGTTGGTAAGTGCTTAGAACAGAGTTTTATTAATGTTTATTTGCCACAACAGATAGACATGATGAGAAGGAAAAATATACCGTCTAGAAGCTGAATATTTTGAGTATTGAAGAATGTCTTATTAGATTTTCAAGCCTATTATAATTCTTTGAATTGTAAATGATCAGAAGCTCAAGATTGAGTTGTTTAGTTATGGCTTGAATTCGAAGAATATGTCTGAATAAATGATGACGACTGAAACATGTTATGAAAGACATAGTATTGTTAAATAGAACTGAAGCTGAATGATGAAGCAAAAAGACTGAAATTGTAAAGATGCTACAGTGTGTGAGAGAAACACATATTTAGCTACAATTTCTATTCCAGAAGCATACAGAGAATTAGAATGAACTTGCACCTGAAAATGAAATTTCAGGTAATAGATTTATTTTGGTTTGACCTGTTTATTATTGGTGCAATAGATTCATGATAGCTGAAAGCTTATTATATGATCACCTCTGTATCAGAAAAGAGACTGTGTGAATTGAACTGAAGAATAGAACTACTGATTTGATGAAATGAGACTGAAAATGATATTGCTTCGATGAACTGAAACTGAAGATGATTGTGTTCAGACTGAAATATCTGTTTATGTTGCATGATAGATGATGATGCAATAATCGAATACAGATTATTAGAAAAACTGGTGATAAGAAGCGATAAAATTAGATCAGCAAGAACATAACGTGCATATGAATATGTTTGGTATGATATAGAATCACGAATTAAGATTATGTGATTTCGGTTTGATATATGATGTTTGATTACAGAAATATTCCGAAATCAGTGTATTCAATGCACTAGATATGTTCAAGATCTAAATCAGCAGTGATAGGTATGCCAACGAATAGAGATTACGGAGATGTTCCAGTAATATTTTTGACTTTAGATTAAATTGCGAACTGGAATTCAATAGTGAATTGATGAATTGGTGAATTACAGACGTGACGAGATTATGAACTGAATAGTGATTTTGAGGTTTAGAAGATAGAGAATGATATGAAAATCAGTTACAGATGAGTCTTTTCTTTGATTATGCTGAATCGATTACATCAACTGGAGATATAATTCTTGAATGATTGAATATTGATTGGCTCTCATGGCACATTGCTTTCGTTTAGAGCCTGTGCTGATTCACTCATTCGGAGTTATACGATGCAAGTGAGTTGTTTTCATTTTGCAGAGTTTGTTATCCAGATGATTTGATTTTTGGATGAGCTTGATTGAGGGATTTTCTCAATCTTGATTTATTTTTTTGATTTTGAGAATTATTGATCCTTTGATGATATTTCAGCGTATTTGAAGATTGTTGGCTCGTAACTGATAGAAGAATTTGAATTTGATTCCTGAATTTTTGGGTTAGATGATATGAATTGTCTGTATTTAGAGATAGAAATAAGGAATGAAATAGGCATCCGATAAATTGATTTTAGATTTCTGTGTATTTTGGTTTGAATATTCAGATGAATATGTCATCAATCAGAATTATTTTCAATTGGAAGTAAGCCAGAACTGTTCAGAGGATGAAATAAACACAGAAAGTAACTGCAGCAATGAGAATTCAGTATAGAATGCCAGAATGAGATATGAATTGAAGCCTCAGATTAGAATAGATGAATTTTATTGTGACTAATAATTTGATTGTGCTTGATATTTCCGACAAGAAATATCACAATTTGAAGAAAAGGTACAACAATGAATTTGGGATTCATCCAATAATTGTTTTATCAGAAGATAAAGCAAATAGAGGTAACAGAATTAGTATGTTTTCGAAGTTAAACATACAGAGGGTTTCTGATGAGGTTGAAAATCATTGAACAGATTAGTTCGGTGATAATTTAGAAACTCCAGAGATTGAAATGAAATCATGATTTGAAAGAGTAATTTGTGAAACTATCAAGATGAAGCCATGTATATGATGTAAACAGTTGGTAGTTATGAACAGATTGATTGGAAGTACTATATACGATAATCTATCTGTATGATCAAATCACTGAATTGTGATTAGATTCGTTGTAGGACGAACAGTAAGCCAAGAAATAATGTTTCAGATTGAAACATTGGGTTTACTATTACATTGTAATACAGATGATTCGAAGACTTTGAGTACTTTTTGCGGTAAAGGTACAATATGTTATCCTTGAATTGAAAGAATAATCAGAGAAGATGAATTGAATTTCGAGAATGAGATTTTATCTGATATGATACCTATTATCAACAGTTCTGAATACATTGAAATCTGTGAATACAACATAAACTCTGATTACGACATAATCTGAATAGACTAATCAGATTGTGGTATACACTGTATGATATGTGAATAACAACTATCGATTCAGATCTATGAAGAAGATAGAGATATGATGAATTACAGGAATGATTAAAATCTATTGTCAGGATTAAGACATTAGATCTATTCGGAAAATGTGGCATCGATAGATTGATTGATTTTCTGAGAGTTGGTTATATGTGATTGCATTATACCATTTGTCGATTGATGGATTATCTAAGTTGATTTTCCGAATATTGAGAATATTCTCGGAACTTTGATAACTGATTCAGTATTACTTGTCTTGAGGTGTTGCCACTGGATGATTATAATTCCGGTAACAGCTAATGAATCGATTTTGAGATAAGATTATGATGATATGATGAAAGAAAATCTGATTTTCTTGTGTTGAAATGATACTACTAAAGTATATGATATCAGATCGGACATGATTTTTTGACAGCAGATCAGATGTGATTTGAAGAATACAAAGATAATGAATATGAATCTGTACGGAATGAAAGCAGAGATGATGAAGCAGAGTTAGTAATTGAATGATAGATATAACTTTTGAAGCTGAAATTGATTAGTTAAGTGGAAAAGTTATTCTTGAAACATCACTCAATTCAGAATAGAGAAAGAGAAGAGTTATTTTATAGATTCAGAATATGAAGGTGAATACTAATCTTGAAGCGATGAACTGAATACCAGTGTAGACTTGATTTATGTTCTATACTCTGTATAGAATGAAATAGAGAAAGAATCATGTCATCACAAAATTTGAATTTCACTGAATGAAATGTCAGATAGAATTGATAATTTCATTGAACGGAAGTATTCTCTTCAACTTGATAAGTTCAGTATCTAAGTGAAAGAAGTATCAGTAGATTCCTTGTATGTACTTTATTGGGATGAGATAGATATTGACAAGATTCTGAGTTAAGTCAATTATTTGACAAATTATTGATTGAAGAAAAACAAACAGATCAGAACGAATTCTTTTCAATGACTTAAAGTACAACTGAATATATACCGAATACAAGATAATAGAAGCAGATTCGAAGTAATAATCTGGCAAGAGATTGAAAGATGAATTGAGATACGAAATGCAGAATTGGATGATTGAAGTGGGAATCACTACAGATAATCATTCAGTTTATCAGACTTGATATTTGGATTGACTACGATTTCGAGGACGAAATCATTTCTTAGAGGGGAGGAATTGTAAGGCCCGAAAATATTAAATTATTAATTATGGAATTTGAGAATTAAATTCCATATTATGGGCTAATATTGATTTGAGAAGTTATGGAAATGATAGATTTAATTTCAGCCGAAAATATTTAATTTGAGAATTTACGGGTTTTGAGAATTAATTCCGAGAATTCTTAAATTAAAAAATAAATATTCGATTTGAATATTTAAGGGATTTAAGATTAAATTCCATGTTTCGGGAATTAACGAAGATTAATTTTGAAGATACAACCCGATCAGAGACTGATTTGCAAATATCGAAGTTTCAAGGGTTAAAGTGCAAAAGACCAGGATTATTTAATTAATCTAAATTTATTTATTTTAATCCAAGTATATTTAATTTGGGAATATATAGAGTTTCAATTTTAATTCTAATATTCTTAAATTATTTTGGATTGAAATTGAATTAAAACGAAGGCCGAGGACTGAATTTCAATTACTGAAGACTTGAGGGAATAAATTGCAATTTATTCAATATCTATCCGATTTAATCAGATTTATCAGCATAGGCACGTGTATAACCAGAATTCTTCAGAAAAGTTGAAGTGAGAACAGAGGAGCTCGTTCCTTCTTTTTTTTTCCTTTGAATTTGATTTGTTCAAATCGCCGTAACTTTTGATCCGATCGTCCGATTTCGATTCCAAAAAATGTTCTGGAATCCTTGTGACAAGTACTTCGATTTGATGTAAGTATTTAATCCTTTTGGCATGTTTTGAAGATCTATATATGGCAGATATCAGTACTTTGGTATAAGATCATGTTCTTGACGTGTTATACCGTTTAAATTTCAAAACCGGGTCGAATATGGATTAAGAAGTGAACTTATAAGTATTTCAGCATGTTTTGGATTTGTTAACATGTGATTATAGCTGCTGATATGTGAAGTATGAATGATATGGAGGGATTGAAAGTTGATAAGAAGTTCATAATGAATTCGATACCGAGTCGGTTCCCGATTTTCAATCGCTACGCCGCCGGTTGACGTTTTAGGATCAGTTTTGATAACCAAAGATTGAATTGAGATGTTAGTGAAATGTTAGTGATGATAAAGCATTTTTATTTCTCAGTTTTAATCACGTTTGAAAGACGAACGATACAAGACTCCGAGTTATACCGTCTAAGAAGAAGTTGAAGTTGAAATGATGTTGATTGAATCTATATTGATGATTTCGATTCAATTCTGAAATGATTGAATAGAATGAGGTTTGATATGCATATTTTGATGATATGTTTCAGAGTTTAATAGGAGACTAATGACTCAAGAACCTCAACTTGAAACCAAAGAAGGAGTGATCAAGATTGAAGTGAATGTGATTGAAGATTGATTATGGTTGAATGATCAGATTCATATAGGAGTTGTCATACTTCCTATCCCGATGTGGAACATCGTCAACTCGAGAATGAAAGGTATAAGACGATATCGAGATTCAGGACTATGATACTCAGGATTTATGAATCTTGAGTAGTCCGCCAAATCACATACTGATTATGTTTTATTTTGATTAAGAACTTGTTATTGTTTTGATGTTGTCGATCCATCCCAGGTAGTGGATCTTTAATTTTGAGTCGATATGATTTTGATATGATGATGATACGAATTGATTCTATGCCAAGGTCGGAGGACGACTTTATTTTCGAATCCGAAATGATTTTGATAGATGGATATCCATGTCAAGATCGGATACGAATCTTGATGGCAACGATGATTTATGAATCCATTCTGAAGCGAGATTTGCGTTATTTTTACTCTATTCTTGAGTTGATATGTTTAGGGTTGATATGAATTTATTTAACGCATTTATATGTCGATTATACTGAGAATAATTTCTCACCGGAGTTTATCCGGCTGTTGTTTTATTTTGTATGTGTGCATTGCAACAGGAGGGGCAGGAGCATGGTTGAGACGACCTTGATAGCTCGGGAGAGAGATGTAGCAAGTGTGGACTCGGGTTGTAGGTTGAACGAATGATACTTTGATAGCATAGAACTTGATATGAACTTGTGTTTAGAAGCTCACCTTTGAAGATGACGTGTAGCTTATTGTTTCATATCTTTATGCTATTTATTGGATGTAATAAGCTTATGTTATAATGCATGAAACTTGTTATATGATTATATGCATGTTCTTAGATTTTATAATATGCTTAGACTTGATTTGAATGATGAAATATACTTTGGATTTAGTTTTGACAGCAAAAACTCAGCAGCAGAATTCGAGCAAATAATGGCTCGCTCGATCGGGTAAAAGTTACCGATCGAGCGAGGCCTGTTTTTCAAGGGCAGTGAATTTGATTTTCTTGCTCGCTCGATCGGTTGCTTTTGCCTGATTGAGCGAGGCTTTTTGTGCTGCAGACCCGAGACTTTTGATTTGATGCTCGCTCGATCGGTAGCTTTTTCCCGATCGAGCGAGGCTCGGGAAATTTTAAAAATTTTTTTTATGCTCTTGATTTATTATTCTTTAATTGTTTGATTAATTGTTTAATTAATCATTATTTGCCCTAAAACGAGATTAGCAACCCGAGGTCCTCACACAATGTCACAATCATAATACTTCACGAGCTCTAACCATCTGCGTTGCCTCATGTTCAACTCCTTCTGGGTGAAGAAGTACTTGAGTCTTGTGATCGGTGAAAATCTTACACTACTCGCCATACAGATAGTGCCTCCAGATTTTTAATGCAAACACCATTGCTGCAAGCTCCAGATCATGCGTCGGATAATTCTGCTCATCAATCTTCAACTGTCTCGATGCATAAGCAATCACTCTGTTACACTGCATAAGTAAGACGCCTAAACCCAGCTTAGACGCATTTGTGTACACCACTAACTCCTCGTGTGCTACTGGCATCGCCAACACTGGTGCATAAGTGAGTTCCTTTTTTTACTGATCGAAGCTCCTCTGACAATCAGGACTCCACACATACTTCGCATTCTTCTTGGTCAAGGATGTCAAGGGCACTGCAATAGATGTGAAGCCCTTGATGAAATTCCTGTAGTATCCTGCTAGACCCAAGAAACTGCGAATCTCTAATGCGTTCTTCGGAATTCCCCAATTCAGCACTTCCTCAACCTTAGCTGGATCCACTGCTATCCCATCTCTAGAAACAGTATGGCCAAGAAATGCCACCTGCTCTAGCCAAAACTCACACTTGCTGAACTTTGCATACAATCGATGCTCCCTCAGAATTTGCAAAGCTGTCTACAACTGTTGTCTATGTTCCTCCATGCTCGTGGAGTAGATCAATATTTCATCAATAAATACTATGATGAACTGATCGAGATATGGCTGAAATACACGGTTCATGAGATCCATGAAGACCGCTAGAGCGTTCGTCAATCCAAATGGCATCACTAAAAACTCGTAATGCCCATATCGTGTTCGAAAACAGTCTTGGACACATCCGAATCTCTGATCCTCAATTGATGGTATCGAGATCGCAGATCGATCTTGGAGAACACCGAAGCTCCTTGAAACTGATCAAATAAATCCTCTATCCTCGGCAGTGGGTATTTATTCTTCACTGTAACCCTGTTGAGCTCTCGGTAGTCAATACACAGTCTCATACTTCCATCCTTCTTCTTCACAAATAACACCGGCGCTCCCCAAGGAGAAAAGCTAGGGCGAATAAAGCCTTTCTCCAATAACTCCTGAATCTTCTCCTTCAGCTCTTTCATCTCAGTGGGAGCAAGTTGATATGGTTCCTTAGAGATAGGCACAGTATCAGGAATCAACTCAATACTGAACTCCACTTCTCTCGCTGGTGGAATTCCTGCAACGTCATCCGGAAAGACATCTGGAAAGTCACGAACAACATCTATCTCTGATAATGATCTGCTAGAAGGTTCTGACGCTGTGACAACACTGGCAAAAAACCCCTGGCAACCCCTCGTAAAAGTTTCCTCTCATGCACAAAAGATATGACGTGCGAAGCACTGCTGCTCTGGGATGCAAAGAAGATAAATGATTCACCCTCAGGAGGTTTCACTGATACTGTCCTCCGACGAAAATCAATCGAAGCTCCATTGACTGTCAGCCAGTCCATGCCCAATATCAAATCAAAACCGGTCATCGATAAAACCACTAGATCCGCCCTGATGGAATGTCCCTGCAGCTCTAACTCCAAACCCCTGACGACACTATAGGTAGTGAGAATCTGCCCAGACGTCATGGTGACATCATACCCTGTGGTAACAACCCCAGGTATGATACCTATCCGCCTGATAAACTCCAGGGATATAAATGAATGCGTAGCTCCAGAATCTAGAAACACAAACGTAGAGTTGCCCCCTACTATAATTCTCCCTGTACGCAGAAAATTCCCAAGATACGCATACCAATACTTAATTGACCCACACTGATAAATATATCTACTTCTATCTTAAAGGGGAAACACAATTCCTACACTATTCATGCAAATTAAATAACCCAAATAACATGCAGTCGAATACCAAAACGATTAAATCATTAAATCTTAAAGACAACAATTAAGATGTACTAGTGATCAATGAAGTGTAAGGATCTGCCTCCTCAGCCTGCATAACAAACACCCTCCCAGTGGTGTTCTTATTCTTAGGGCAATTGATAGAGATATGCCCTTGCTCCTTGCAGTAGAAGCACACATTCGATCCGCTCAAACACTGGCCCGAATGTGGTTTCTGGCACTTTGGACACATTGGTACTTCTCCGGTATTAGGGGCCGTGCCCCTCTGCTGCTGCTGCGGAGCCTGTTGCCCCTGAGGCCTCTGCTGAGGCTTCTGCTGATTTGGGCCCTTAGATGGCCCAGTATACGTCTTCTTCACCTGCTGCTGTGAAGAAGGTCAATGAAATGATGACTGAAATGACCTCTTCCTCTGCTACTCCGAGATGATCTCCTTCCTGCCACTCTCTGATCGTAATGCCCTGTCCACAGCTGCCTCATAGGTGGCCACATCCAGCATGCGCACATCTTGCTTAATATCTTCCCTCAAACCATCGATGAACTGCCACTTTTTCTCTCTCTCATCACCCGCAATCAGGGGTACAAAGTGACACCCCCTCTCAAACTGTTGGATGTACTCAACCACTGATCTATCTCCCTGCCGGAGACTCATAAAATCTATGATCATCTGGCTACGCACATCCTCTGTGAAGTACTTGGCAAATAATGTCCTCTTGAAGTCCTCCCAGGTCAGAGTCTCCAAGTTCACTCCCTTAACCGCGCCCTCCCACCAAAGGGTTGCATCTTCCTTCATCATATAGACGACACACCACACCTATCAGCATTTGTCAAACCCATATAAGCAAATATGCTCTCCAGAGAACGAATCCACCCGTCAGCAACGAGTGGATCTGTGGTGCCAGTGAACTCCTTTGGTCCCTTCTTCTTGAACCACTCAGCTACATCCTCATCATGTGACATCCTAGGCCGTGTGGTCTGATGCTCCAACAGCCTAGTAATCCCCACCATCATATTAGCACTGGCCCTCTCTAGTGCTGAAAGCTGATCCTATGGAGGAGGTGGAGGTGGAGGCGGAGGTGGAGGTGGAGGATCCCCACGTCTGTTAATCCGTCTAGGAGCCATACTGCATCACCACACATTTCTTCACGTAAATCGCAATGCATAACTAAGTATTTTAAAACTTTACTAACATAAAATCTTGAATCATGAACACATGCTCCTAATAAAACGTATTAAAAAATTTAAAACTTACAGACCGATAGTGCGAATTATGAGCTCCACGTAGCAGGCTAGTCACCCTCCAAGGACCGTACTCTGATACCAAATGAAACGACTCGAACTACTAAATATTAGAATTTTTTTAAATAAACTAATAAAATAATACATATACGCCCATACATATATGTATAAATACTTGAAATAACTATTTAATTAAAAACTTTTTAAATAATTTAATTATGTATCAATAATATCTTGAAATAAATAAACACTAAAATAAATCTCAAAATCATCGATTTTTGCTAAAAATCATCAAATATTTTACCAAGCGAGCATTATAAAAATAATATTTTCAACCAACCATAAAAATAAATAATATGCGGAAAAACTTGTTCAAAAATTGATAACATCGCATAACATCACTGAAATAGCACTGGTCACGGGCGCCGTCTGCAAGGAAGCTCATAGCCCTCACCGCCGGTCGGAACAATCATGTCACCAAAATCATCATACTCACCTGCACCATATAAGCGTAGTGATCCTAGAGGCCTAACATATTTTATATCATAATAACAAGGTTTAAAAATCACACATAAGCACATAATCATACTAATACATATATTTCTCATGAACATGTATGCATGATCTTAAAATAATGCATCATAATAAAGTTTTCTATGTCATAAATTTCATCATAAAATAATATCCATGTTCTATATCATATAATACATAACATAATTTGAGCATGTCATAATCATAAAGAACAGTGTAGGTTATATCCATGAGTATGACTCGTAATCATGAGCGACTGATCAGCCTAAGAACCATCGTACGTGGTGGTGGATAAATCCACCACTATGCTGGTAGTAAAACTACCCTGTGCTCGGTGGTAAAACCACATCTATGATGGTAGTAAAATTGTGAGAACCTCGGTTCTAAACATCTAATCGAAAGTAAATCATACAATAAACAACAATAAAACAAGACAAATTTTTTTTTACAACAGATCCGAAAGCTATTTAACTTCTAAACCGAAGCCTCACGTCTATCGTTCGATCCCAAGCTAACCATGCCGACTCTGACTAGCTCCTGCCCTACCTGTTGTCAAGCACACATACAAAACAAGACAACAGCCGGATAACTCCGGTGAGAATAAAATCCTAGTAAAAGCGACATAACATGCAATATAAAATAATATATCAAAATCATGATATACATTCATATTCTTCAATGGAAATGCAAATGCAAATGGAATGCATGTGTTTAAAAATCGGGATTATCAAATCAGATAATCAAAGGAATCTCGGACAATCGGTTGGGATCCCGAGGTCAAGATCACGCAACAAACTCACCGACTCTCCCACTCGAGGTGGTGTCACGTGTCTCAATCCTCTAGAATTTGGTGCAACTATAATGAGTATTCGGGTCGCTAGGCGTAACTCAACAACCTAGGCCACTCAAATATAGCTCCCAAATCGTCTAATTCGCATCGGGGCAACTCAGCCCATTTCAAAATCAAGGGTTTAGGCTCAAGATGAATGCCCATGATGCAGATGCAATTAAATCCAAATCGACATAATAAAACTATTTAATCAAACAGTAAAATATCGTAAATGTCATCATATTCAGTTCGTATATTCAAAATCATGAATATATTCAATAATCATCGGAGTATTTCAAATAAGCAAACTCATGCTTTTAAATCAAGGATATGCATCATGTCTTTCAATTCATATCGAAAATCAATCAATTAAACATAATAGCCCATACAAAATCATATAAGAGCATATATTCAATCAATATCAAATAATCATGCAATTATGTGATTTCCTGTGGGAACTCGTGAAAGAGTTGATGCCCCACTAGCCAACTTGTGGCTAAGGGCTTTGAGAGTCTCTTTTTGTAAACAATCTTTGTTTAATATAATATACGTTCTTTAAATGGCATTCACTTTATCTTATTATTATATAATGATATACTGTTGCTATTTTGATAAAGACCTTGAATATACTAAAGTAAGATGAGATAGTGAATATAGAGAGATCACTGTCATGAAACACATCTTATGTTCACTGTATATTCTAAACAGTTCCTAGTCAATTGAGCCGTCCACAAATAAGGATAAGGATCGCTCGAGATTGAGACTAGCATTTGCGATGCCGAATACCACGTTTCATTGGTATGGAACATAGATATGTTCGAAGCATGCAAATGGATATTCATATGATGAATGATCGAACTACCCTATTCGGACTTTCCAAGTGGTTATCACTTATCGAGTGGATATAGTCCGCGGTTTTGGTTGTACACCATTAGTCCTTATTACTTGAAACATCATTGAGACTCTATATGCTAGTACTGTGCTTTGACTCATTTACCGACTCTATTAGGGTCATCAGGTGTCGGGATTGGGTACAGTTACGACACATATAGGAGTCGATGCTTTGTTGTCAAGGATTCACCGCACACTTGCGAGTGTGGATATCCTATGCAATCTGAGGAGATATTAGTGTAACGAATCTCTGGCCAGAGTACATGATGTGTTTTAGGTTACTTGGTTTCCTAGTAGCACATGCGATGTCACTATTTGATCTTCAAGATGCATTGCATAGTTATCGAATCTCGAACGACTCTCGATGTACCAATGGTTGTTGATTCGATCGGGATATATGGATGAAGGGACCATACTGTACGCTAACCAAAATCTATTGGTTCTTGCAGGCACTATCAGTGATACCTAGGGAATCATGGGGCGATGTTGCTAGGCGCTCTTACCATGATTCGTTGGATAAGTCAGAAATTGTTGTTCCGAGTCACAAGGAGTTGTGAGCCCACGGCTAGCTGTATCCCTGAACCATTGAGGGTCACACAAATAATGGATTTTTAATCCCCGTTGAGATAATTAAATTTAAAGAGTTAAATTTAGTGAATAAAAAAGTAGGACTTCTTATTTAAGAGTAGAGGGAGTAAGATTTCCTAAAATGACATAGTGATTGACATTTTTGGAAATCACTGAATTCGGATTCAGAAAATTTATCTTGACTTTAAAAGATGCAGAAATGGTTTCTGTACACATTGGTGAAATTGGTTTATCAATCTGAGTCACGATGAATTTTATATTAATTTCTGGACATGCGGGCTTTGCTTGTCAGGCTTGAACTTATGACTAATGGGCCCTAAGCTGTTAGCAGCCCACATTATAAATAAGTTATTGCAGTACAGAAATTACACACAACATAGGTCAAAATTTCGAAAACCTAGAGAGCTATCTCTCAAGGAATTCGGCCGCCCCCTTTTCCTCTACTGTGTTCGAAAATCAGTCTGTGAATTTTTGAATTTGCAGTCTGATTTAATAGATCATATCTGTTCTATCCCATCGTAGAAACTTCTGATAGACTTTCTAGTGCAGTCTATCAGAGGGATTAAATTTCTGTTCGTGGACCTGATTGAAGAATTGTTCGTTCATCAGTTCTTGGGATATACAACAAGAGCAGTTTAATATGTTGGTGTCCATAATCTCGCTTCGAGATTTTAAGGTAAAATTTACATTGTTTAAATTTTATGTTATCAATTTTAATTGTAGGAATTTGATATCCATATGGAATCGTTCCATATAAAAATTTTAAAACTTCCGCTGCAACGGGTATCACTTTCTTTTTCGATCCGGAGAACGACCGTGTTCCAACAGTGGTATCAGAGCCAGGCTGTTCTCGGATTTTACGATTAAAATATTGTTCAATTGTACAAGCCTCGATTTTTCAGAAAAATAAAACGAAATTTATTTTTTTTTTTTTTAATTTTCGGGGGGGACTGCCCCCTGCCCGAAAGGGCAGCGGGTGGCCGCTGCCCTGCATGTCTGCGCGCAGGGTGCCATCGCAGCTGGGCCGCGGATGTGGCCCAGCAGCCCAGCGCGCAGCTGGGCCATGCCGAGCGGCCCAGCGAAGGGCCGTGCCCCCGGCCCGATTGTCGGGGACTGCCCGGGATCGTCCCGGGCAGCCCAGAAAAATTTAAATTTTATTATTTTTTTTTGAAATTTTGAATTTCAGCCCGTTAATTGTTATCGGGCCCAGTTTTTGGCCCGATTTAAAATTGTTTCAGTTGGTCCACGAGGCAATGAGTCAAAATTGTTTGAGCCCAAAATTTTTAAGAAAATTAATTTTTGGATAAATTTTGAATTTTGGAAATTTATAAATTTAATCCAATAAATTAAATCTTTAATTATTAATTTTGGTACAATTGATAATAAAATATGATTTTATGTATAAAATTGGATTTTATATGTAAAATATGATTTTATGGATAAACTAGATAAAATATGATTTTATATATAAAATAAGATTTTATGTATGAAATATGATTTTATCTATTTATATTTATTGCCATTGCATGATATCCAATAAATTAATTTTTGAATTAAATATTGGATAAAGATGATCGATTGTCATGACCAATGTTATAAGTGTATGTTAGGTTGTTTACATTTGGCTTTATTATTGATTGTTGAGTTTTATTAATGGGCCTGGTTTATGGCCCAATTTGATTTTATCATTTGTAATAAAAGTGGGCCTGGTTTATGGCCCGTTTCCACCCCTATAATGTATCCCTTTATTTGTCATAGTAATTTATTTCAAATTCACTAGAAATAGTGGGAGATTTTGAAGATGGAGGTGGGCCCAGCAAGCAATGATAAAGACTGAAGAAATGTAAATTGAAAGCACAATGTAATAGGATTGCATTGCATACTTGCATATCACCTAGGATTGGACTTAGACTCGTGATTGGCAACCACGGGTCGATTAATAATGGAATCGATCATCCTAAAATATAATATATGATATTATTGTTGTATGCATATTTAGACTAAATTGTATGAATCCCGCAAGCATACAAATTTTAAATGATGAGACAAATTTTCAAAATTAAAAATCCCTCATTTTAAATATGATTTAAAATTGATATCAAGATAAATAAAGGAAATTTAAATATTGTTTAAATGTTCCTACCTTCCATCAAGGATCAATGTATGAGATGCTACCCGCGGATACGGTCCGGCTCATATTATTGGGGGGGCCCGTTCGTCGGAAAGTTGTACATTGGATCGACACATGTTGTAAGTTGGATAGAACTCCCATGGGATTGGCTCATATTATTGGGGATCCACATGGCGACCGTACATCACAACTTAATATTGATGGGTCATCTTGACATGTCACAATAAACGGCGTCATATTATTGGGCCCTTATTGGACATGAGGTAAAAACATGGAGGTTGCTTTGGAAGCAATTGGGCTCTACCATTTGAAAATTATGGTTGGCTGATATCATTCGGGACTATAGTTTGTCAATTGGACTCCATGTTCCCACTAAAGAAAATGTTTCTCGTTTTCACTAGAAGGTAGTGAAATCGTTAAAATAGTGGGAGTGAGATTCATAAAATAAATTTTGCCTTATTTTATGTCTTAGTAAATTAATTAAACAATCACTGATTATTGTCTGTTTCTTTTCAGTAATTCATTAAGATGAATTCGCGCAATCCACTATTCTCTATTCTCGAACAAAACAAACTGACTGGCGCAAACTATACGGAATGGTTCCGTAAGTTGAAGATTGTCTTGACCTCGGAGAAGATGTTCTACGTGTTAGAAAAATCTCCTTCGAAGGAAGCACCAGCTGATATAAGTTCGGAAGAGTTGTCCAAACTTGATAAATGGTGGGACCATGATATCAAAGCCAAATGCTATATGCAAGCTTTGATGTCTGATGAACTCCAGAGTTGATTTGAGGATACCGTGAATGCTGCTGACATTCACGCACAACTCAAGGAACTTTTTGGGGCTCAATCGAGAGCTGAAAGGTTCGCTACTGTAAAAGAGTTAATGACATGTCGCATGCGTGAAGGCACTTCGGTCCGTGATCATGGGGTACGCGTGATTTGGCTCATTCAGAAGTTGGTAACGCTTGAATTGGTATTGGAGCATGAACTCAATGTGGACTTATTACTTCTCTCTCTTCCTTCATCGTTTGACGGTTTTGTGGTGAATTTCAATATGAACAAGATAGAGGTCTCCCTTGAAGAGATGGTCAATATGCTTGTAACTTATGAAGCCACTTTAAAGAAGGATAAACCGGTTCTCTTGGTGGGCTCCTCTTCTTCTGCTAAGAAGGGGCCAAGTACAAAGGGTAAGAAAAGTTCTGCTCCATCCAAGAAAATCAGACCCGAGAAGAAGAACAAGACAAAGGCTTCAAACATGGAAAAATCCAAGGATGTTTGCCATTACTGCAAAAAACCCGATCATTGGAAACGTAACTGCAAGGAATATCTCGAGCAGTTGCGAACTGCAAAGGGTATGTTTTATATTGAAATAAATGTTTCACTTAATAATACTTCTTGGGTATTGGATACCGGATGTGGATCTCACATTTGCAGGTGATGACAAGAAGTCGCAAGCTTAGGATGGGTGAGACCCAGCTGAGGCTCGGAAATGGTTCTCGAGTTGAAGCCAAAGCTGTGGGAGACATTTGTTTAATTTTGCAGAATGATTTTAAGTTATTTTTGAGAGATGTTTTATATGTGCCAGATTTGGTTAAAAACATTATTTCTATTTCTATGCTTGATAGAGATGGTTTTTCTTGCAATTTTGTGAATGAGATTTGCAATATTTACAAGAATGAATGTTTAATTGGATGTGAACAACTTGAAAATGATCTATATAACTTAAAACTAAAAGACGTTCCAATTAATTATGTTGATAAACCGGTAACAATGAACAAAAGGAAAATCGATAGTCAAAACCCAGCAAACCTTTGGCATGCTAGGCTAGGTCATATTTCTTCAAGGAGGATGAACAAGCTAGTGGGAGAGGGCATGTTTGATATGTCTGATATTAACTCTCTACTTACTTGTGAGTCCTGCCTCAAAGGAAAAATGACTAAATCTCCTTTCAAAGGGAAGCCAGAGCGTAGTCAAAATCTATTGGATTTGATCCATACAGATGTTTGCGGACCATTTAGTATTGGTACAAAATTTGGTCACACCTACTTCATTACCTTTACTGATGATTATTCTAGGTATGGGTACTTATATTTGATGAAATATAAGTCTGAATCATTTGAAAAGTTCAAAGAATTCAAGGCTGAAGTAGAAAAAAAACTAGGTAAGAGTATTAAAGCACTTCGATCAGATCGAGGTGGAGAATACTTAAGTACCGAGTTCTTGGATTATCTAAAAGAGAATGGGATTCTCTCTCAGTGGACTCCTCCTATAACACCTCAGCTGAATGGTGTTTCGGAGCATCGCAATCGAACCTTGTTTGACATGGTTCGATCTATGATGAGCTTCACTGAGCTCCCACCTTCGTTTTTGGGCTATGCTCTTGAAACGGCGGTATTGTTGTTGAACAAAGTCCACACTAAAGCAGTGGACAAAACACCATACGAGTTATGGAATGGAAAAGCTGCTAAGTATTCGTACTTGAGGATTTGGGGATGTCCTGCTTACGTGAAGCAGACAGTGGGAGATAAGTTGGATAGTCGATCCACCTTATGTTATTTTGTAGGATATCCGAAGAATTCAATCGGATATTATTTCTATCATCCTACTGAAACAAAAGTGTTTGTTTCAAGGAATGCCACCTTCTTGGAGAAGGAGTTCTTATTGGATAAGAAAGGCAAGATGATGGAACTCGAAGAAATTCGAGAAGAACCCGAGATACAAAATAATGATCCTACACCTCAGGAACCATTGATTGACACTCCTATTACTAGAAGATCCGAGAGGACTTCTAGGCATCCTATTAGATATGGTCTCCTTCTTGAAGGAGATCAAAGTGAACCCGACATTGGATGTGATCCAAGAAACTTCAAGGAAGTAATTTCTGATGCGGATTCGAATTTATGGCTTGAAGCTATGCAGTCGGAAATAGATTCAATGCATACAAACCAAGTTTGGTCTTTAGTAGATCCTCCCGATGGAATTGTTCCAATAGGGTGTAAATGGATCTACAAGAGAAAACTTGGGCCTGATGGAAAGGTACTAACCTACAAGGCACGATTGGTGGCAAAAGGTTATACTCAAAGACAAGGTGTTGACTATGATGAAACTTTTTCACCAGTCGCAATGTTCAAGTCCATAAGAATCCTTATTGCCATAGCAGCATGGTATGACTATGAGATATGGCAAATGGATGTGAAGACAGCATTTCTTAATGGAAACATTAAGGAAGAAATCTATATGAAGCAGCCCAAGAGATTCACATCCATGGGAAGCGAGCATAAGGCATGCAAGCTTCAGAAATCGATCTTTGGTCTCAAACAAGAATCAAGAAGTTGGAACCAGAAATTTGATGAAACAATAAAGGATTTTGGTTTTATCAAGAACCCGGAGGAACCATGCGTGTACAAGAAAGGAGTTAAGGATGCGGTAACATTCTTAGTACTTTATGTTGATGACATCCTACTCATTGGAAATGATGTAGGGATGTTGCAGTCAACAAAGATATGGTTGTCAGGTAGATTCTCGATGAAGGATTTGGGTGAGGCATCCTATATTCTAGGGATACAGATCTATAGAGATAGATCTAAAAAATTTATAGGACTTACTCAAGCTACCTACATCGACACTATATTGAAAAGGTTTTCAATGGATGAGTCCAAGAGAGGACATCTACCTATGTGTCATGGAGTCTCTCTATCCAAGTCTATGTGTCCCAAGAATGACGAAGATATAGAGAAAATGACACACATACCATATGCGTCAGCCATAGGGATTATCATGTATGGGATGATATCTACCAGAACGGATGTGGCATTTGCTCTGAGTGTCACGAGCAGATATCAGGCCAATCCCGGTCAAATGCATTGGAAAGCCGTGAAGGATATTCTTAAGTACTTGAGAAGAACTAATAATGATCATGGTTTATGGAGGAAGAGATCTGAAATTGGAAGGCTATACCGACTCTAGCTTCCAAAGTGACGTGGATGACTCGAAGTTAACCTCTGGATTTGTGTTCATGCTCAATGGCGGTGCTGTCTCTTGGAAGAGTTCCAAGCAGGACACCACAGCGGATTCCACCATTGAGGCAGAATACATTGCGGCATCAGCTGCCGCTAAAGAGGCCGTTTGGATGAGGAATTTCGTCCAAGAGTTAAGCGTTATTCCTGAAGCTGTTGGTCCAGTCCAGATGTACTGTGACAACACGGGTGTCATTGCTCAGGCAAAGGAACCAAGGTCTCATCAAATATCCAAACACATACTGAGGAAATACCACATCATCCGGGAGATCGTGGAAAGAGGAGACATCACTATCGAGAGAGTGGCCTCTGCAGACAATATCGCTGATCCACTTACTAAGCCCTTGCCAGGACCATTATTTGACAAACATCGCGAAGCAATGGGACTACGTAGTATGACTAATTGGCTTTAGGGCAAGTGGGAGATTGAAAGAGTTGATGCCCCGCTAGCCAACTTGTGGCTAAGGGCTTTGAGAGTCTCTTTTTATAAACAATCTTTGTTTAATATAATATACGTTATTTAAATGGCGTTCACTTTATCTTATTATTATATAATGATATACTATTGCTATTTTGATAAAGACCTTGAATATACTAAAGTAAGATGAGATAGTAAATATAGAGAGATCACTGTCATGAAACATATCTTATGTTCACTATATATTCTAAACAGTTCCTAGTCAATTGAGCCGTCCACAAATAAGGATAAATATCGCTCGAGATTGAGACTAGCATTTGCGATGCCGGGTACCACGTTTCATTGGTATGGAACATAGAGATGTTCGAAGCATGCAAATGGATATTCATATGATGAATTATCGAACTACCCTATTCGGAATTTCCAAGTGGTTATCACTTATTGAGTGGATATAGTCCGCGGTTTTGGTTGTACACCATTAGTCCTTATTACTTGAAACATCATTGAGACTCTATATGCTAGTACTGTGCTTTGACTCGTTTACCGACTCTATTAGGGTTATCAGGTGTCGGGATTGGGTACAGTTACAACACATATCGGAGTCGATGCTTTGTTGTCAAGGATTCACCGCACACTTGCGAGTGTGGATATCCTATGCAATCTGAGGAAATATTAGTGTAACGAATCTCTGGCCAGAGTACATGATGTGTTTTAGGTTACTTGGTTTCCTAGTAGCACATGCGATGTCACTATTTGATCTTCAAGATGCATTGCATAGTTATCGAATCTCGAACGACTCTCGATGTACCAATGGTTGTTGATTCGATCGGGATATATGGATGAAGGGACCATACTGTACGCTAACCAAAATCTATTGGTTCTTGCAGACACTATCAATGATACTTATGGAATCATGGGGTGATGTTGCTAGGCGCTCTTACCATGATTCGTTGGGTACGTCGAAAATTGTTGTTCTGAGTCACAAGGAGTTGTGAGCCCACGGCTAGCTGTATCCCTGAACCATTAAGGGTCACACAAGTAATGGATTTTTAATTTCCGTTGAGATAATTAAATTTAAAGAGTTAAATTTAGTGGATAAAGAAGTAGGACTTCTTATTTAAGAGTAGAGGGAGTAAGATTTCCTAAAATGACATAGTGATGGACATTTTTGGAAATCACTGAATTCGGATTCAGAAAATTTATCTTGACTTTAAAAGATGCAGAAATGGTTTCTGTACACATTGGTGAAATTGGTTTATCAATCTGAGTCACGATGAATTTTATATTAATTTCTGAACATGCGGGCTTTGCTTGTCAGGCTTGAACTTATGACTAATGGGCCCTAGGCTGTTAGCAGCCCACATTATAAATAAGTTATTGCAGTACAGAAATTACACACAACATAGGTCAAAATTTCGAAAACCTAGAGAGCTATCTCTCAAGGAATTCGGCCGCCCCCTTTTCCTCTACTGTGTTCGAAAATCAGTCTGTGAATTTTTGAATTTGCAGTCTGATTTAACAGATCATATCTGTTCTATCTCATCGTAGAAACTTCTGATAGACTTTCTAGTGAAGTCTATCAGAAGGATTAAATTTCTGTTCGTGGACCTGATTGAATAATTGTTCGTTCATCAGTTCCTGGGATATACAACAAGAGTAGTTTAATCTGTTGGTGTCCATAATCTCACTTCGAGATTTTAAGGTAAAATTTACATTGTTTAAATTTTATGTTATCAATTTTAATCGTAGGAATTTGATACCCATATGGAATCGTTCCATATAAAAATTTTAAAACTTCCGCTGCAACGGGTATCACTTTCTTTTTCGATCCGGAGAACAACCGTGTTCCAACAACTCGAGAATCTCAAACTCTCTCGAGTATTTATTCCCTAATAGACCAAAGTCAGCTTATACCTCAATTTTCCAAATCTAGAAAAGCTCAAATCCCTAGACTGCTGAATTCTGCCTCTAATTATCTTCGACTGGCTTCCAATCTGCGAAAAATCACATAATATACAAAAGTCAACTTTGGTCAACTTTGGTCAAACTTTGACCGATAAATTTGCAAACTTTATTGCGTTCTCAACGCTTCACAGTTTGAAATCTCGACTCGAAACTTGGATATTCGAATTCATCACGTCGAGACGATCAAAAATGGTTAACTCGTCGGAAGTCACCGGAAAATGGCGATGGCGACATCGGCGATCCAGACGGTGTCCAAAAATTATGAAATTTGGCAGGGTTGTAGAGCTCAATGAGAGTATTCCAACCATATAAGCCACGATCGGAACGGACCACCGAGGAGGCCGGAATCTACAAATTTTAGTCCGGTTCCGGCGACTTGAAAATGCTCCGATCTGCCCTAAAAACGCCGGAAAAAGCTACCAAAAGCTTAGGGAATTTTCTAAACATCATCTACTATCATCTAGAAACTCAAAAACTAACAAAAACGAGCTCAAATCATGAAATTTTCGACGAAGAAGACGATGAACAGTACCTGCAAAAATCTGTGCAGATTGCGTCTGTTCTTTGTCGATTTCCCGATGATCCAACCGTCGGATCTTTGATTTCTTTATACCAATAGTTTTTTCTTGATAACCAAATGGTAAAATTAGTTCTCAGACTAATTTATTTGATAACCAAATGGTAAAATTAGTTCTCAATCTGATATTTTTCTGATATACCCTCTCAACATCAATTAACACCAGTTACTGAAATTATTGACTTTGACCAGTCAATTGCATTCATAATTTTTCAAATTAATTTCTAAGTCCAACTTAGACTCGGACCAGTCATCTCAGTAAATATTCTTCCAAATTAATTTATCTGGCATAAGTAATTATTTTTATTTCAATATCTCAATAATTATTTCAAAATGCCAAAAATACCAGATATCCAAAAATAGTCAAATTCATTGATTAACTGACATGTGCATTTTATAAATACAATCTATAATCTCATTAGCAATAATAATTATTTCATCAACTCAATAATTATTTTAATTGCTAATTAATTCGGTAATTAATTTTTGGGGCATTACAATTCTCCCCCTCTAAGAAATGATTTCGTCCTCGAAATCGTATGAAATCTGAGCACATCATAAATGATCTGAAAGATTCTGTACTCAATATTATCTAAATAAAGAGATTCGGATATCCTATCTCTTATCTTGTTCTAACTTTCAAGTGACTTCTTCAACTCTGAGTCTAAGCCACCATACTGAAACCACTAGAATCGACTTGTTCTAGAACTACTTCTCTTTCGGGTACACAATCTGTAACTGTCATCGGTTATCGATCAATCAAGTAGTTCAAAGTCTCGTTCAATTCGGTCTCATCTCGTCAAAGTACAAAGGAACAATTTTTCCCTAATAAAGCCTGAATCAAGACTTATAACTCTGTCGGAATCATAATCACTTTCTTTGACATCTATGACCATATCAGGTCAAATCATACTCTATAACTGATGTATTTCAGAAACATCATCCTTGAATTGAGACAAATTCGCAGTACTCATCGAATATCGCTTCGAAAAGAGTCATCTCTAAACTCTTGAGATAATAGTTCAAATCAGAACATTCAATCAAAGTCATGAATTTTGTCAACTAATGCCAAAATCTAGCACTACGGCTCGTGAAATATCCTCTAAATATATGAACAGTCTGCTCTAGATGTCTGTCGGCTGATAAGGAATCAACCAAGAATTCTTCGAAATCCTCTAACAAGTCAACAATTCAATCTTAAATCAATAAATCTCAATCTAAACCCAATAAACAGTTTAGAATTCAAAGGAAACTTATGTCAATCAAACAGTTTCTAACATCTCAAACTCCTCTACTGAGTCAATCTCAACCAAGTCGACATTCATCCAATGTCTTAAAATCAAATTTGATCAATCAACAATTCGCACAATCCAAAAATTCAATATCAAAAAGTTCTTTATTCGCTGTCATTTCATAGGATCACTCAATCATCTGCGAGTCACAATCTGTTCTCGGAATCATGGGACAATCAAAATCAAAAGTTCAAAAATTCTCATCGAAGTCTTCCAACATCAATCAATTAATTAATCAAACAGGCCATAAGTCAATGCCAAAATATCTCATCTGATAAAAAATCGAAAACAACATCAGATTAATCTCATCAATTGAAAGAACAAAACTTTGGTATACATCTATCTGCTCTGGAACTTATTCGGTACCAGTTTCGCTAATTCAAGCTTCTTCTTCTTCTTCTTCTTCTTATTCTCTCTTTCTATTCCCAAGTGTAGTAATTCACGCAATCAAAATCGAATGCTAAAAAAATGAGATCAAACATCTCTACTAACACTGAGACTCCAATCTTAATTCTGAATTCAAAATTCTGCTCTTAATCCAAGAAGGGAAAAATTTACCGCAAAATCCATAGATTCCCAAAACAATCATCACAAAAACCAACGATTCATAAGATAATTCTGTTATCACTGTTTCATCGAGTGAATCCTATCAATTCTTCTTAATCATCTGAAATATTCTTAAACCCTAATTCAAATCCACTGCAAATTTTTTTCAAAATTTCACCCAACATACCAAAAATCGAACTATCTTCGGACTTAATCGTTATCTGGATCGGTCAAACACAAAATTCAGATAGTGGTATCAATCTCTATTAGTTACGAGCCAACAAAATCGTATATACTGAAGATATACCTCAAATCATCATTGACTCTCAGAGTCAGAATCAAATTAATATCACGAAAATCGCTCAAATCATTATTATCAAATCGAGTGAATTCTGAACAACAATCCTTGCTAAGTGAAAACAACTCACTTGCATTTTTCAATTAAGGGAGAGCGAATCAAATCAGGGCTCCATGAACAAAGAATGCGAGCCAATCTATCAATAATAATAAAATCACGTGATCACCAGTCAACGGGTACGACATCATGCCCAATATCAAGACAAACCAAAATCATGGTTGTCAACGTGGCCTCACTCATGAGGAATCCGCGCGCAGACATCGATTAGTACTCAGTCCTAAGGCATATTCGAATGTCGCAATCAAAGAAATCTATATCACTCAAGAATCAAATAATCGAAACTCTTCCGAATCAATATCAATGTCCAGAAAAAAAATTCAAGTTCTCAAGAATTACGAATTTCGGAAGTTCAAACTCGGAATTTCAATCGATGCCTAATGGCAATAATTATCGAAGTCAAAGTCATGCGAATCAAGGATGCATAACTAAAATAGGATTCAAGAATCTTCAGATTAATCGAAGGAAGGCTCAACTGTAACTGAATTCGGTGTCTTTCCAAAAACACTAATTTCAACCTCTTATTCTATCGAAAAGAATTTCTTCCCAACAATTCTCAAATTCATGTCTTTCCAAAATATCAATCACAATAACTCCTCAACCACTTCAATACTAAAAATTCATACAATTTCCCTTAAGACCCAATAAAAGTATCATTCTCGAAAGAACAATATTGGATACATCAATAAAATCTCAATATCATCGATTGAGATCTAATAGAATTCTCAAAATATTCAATTAATCCTAATCATCCCAAAAGTTTAGCATAAGAGTGCTGATATTCTTACATTCAAAAATAACTTTCAAAAATATCGCAAAATTAGATCAATTCCCAATAATTCAATCTATTATCAAAATCTAATCACAATAGATCCAAGCAATCGGATACAATTTGTTCATTCATATATCAATCTCATAATGCTATAAACATAAACATCAACTCAAAAGACATAATCAACAAATGTCCTTACTGAGTACATCTAGATCTTAATTCACTTATACTCAATCTCTTGATATCAAACAAAATTCAAGCTTATCATCTTTGATAAATCGAATCATCTACTCAGAATGGGCATTTTCAAACATCTAGCTTTGATCTCAGAGTATTACACAATACTCTCTCAAAACTTACATCACATTCTTCACATCGACAAATCAAGATCAATAGAATTTTTACCTCGAGGATTCTTACCATTCGAATACAATCGCTGCTCAAATCTGATCTCATTATGAAATTCTTAATATCGGATTTCTATCTCTGTTCCGTATTGAGGTTCATCTGACACAAATCAATTCATTCATTGCTAAGAATTAAATATAAACTCTTACCTCAATCAATCTAAGTCACAATAAACTTCGAGTGGTTTAATTCAATTTCCTCAAGAACAGACATCATCTATTCACTTTCTAGATCATCTCATCTTTCATCAATACCAATTCTCAATTTCTAGATTACACAATTCTTTGCTTAACAAGGAGATTTATCTGATAGCGACAATGATATAACCATTCATAATATCAAATATACAATATCACCTACAATCATACTCTGTTCAACAATTCATGAACATCAAATTCTTTTCATAATTCTAATTCTTCGGAGCGAGAAATCTTACATCACAATCAAATCTGATTTGCTAGCTGTCTCAATCATATCAGCTTAACCAACTATTAACTCAAATAATTACATAAGCACAATTATCAATATATCATAATCGTCAACTCAGTTTCAATCATCCTCTAATCATCATACTCATGTATTCGCATGAGTGTTCAAATTCTCATCTCGAATCAGTTCCAATTCTCTTTCATATAATCAATTCACATAATCAAAGAGGCACATAATTCTGAATCAGTTAAGCATGCTCGCATGTAATTCACGTAATCAAACAATGAAATCAATCACATGCGAAAGAAAATAAATCAAGCGGACTCGATCTACCCCGCTCACTCACTTCTATTTCCAGTCCAAGAAACTTATCGCTCTGATACCACTTAATGTGAGAACCTCGGTTCTAAACATCTAATCGAAAGTAAATCATACAATAAACAACAATAAAACAAGACAATATTTTTTTTTACAACAGATTCGAAAGCTATTTAACTTCTAAACCGAAGCCTCACGTCTATCGTTCGATCTGAAGCTAACCATGCCGACTCTGACTAGCTCCTGCCCCACCTGTTGTCAAGCACACATACAAAACAAAACAACAGCCGGATAACTCCGGTGAGAATAAAATCCAAGTAAAAGCGACATAACATGCAATATCAAATAATATATCAAAATCATGATATACATTCATATTCTTCAATGGAAATGCAAATGAAAATGAAATTCATGTGTTTAAAAATCGAGATTATCAAATCAGATAATCAAAGGAATCTCGGACAATCGGTTGGGATCCCGAGGTCAAGATCACGCAACAAACTCACCGACTCTCCCGCTCGAGGTGGTGTCACGTGTCTCAATCCTCTAGACTTTGGTGCAACTATAATGAGTATTCGGGTCGCTAGGCGTAACTCAACAACCTAGGCCACTCAAATATAGCTCCCAAATCGTCTAATTCGCATCGGGGCAACTCAGCCCATTTCAAAATCAAGGGTTTAAGCTCAAGATGAATGTCCATGATGCAGATGAAATTAAATTCAAATCGACATAATAAATCTATTTATTCAAACAGTAAAATATCGTAAATGTCATTATATTCAGTTCGTATATTCAAAATCATGAATATATTCGATAATCATCGGAGTATTTCAAATAAGCAAACTCATGCTTTTAAATCAAGGATATGCATCATGTCTTTCACTTCATATCGAAAATCAATCAATTAAACATAATAGCCCATACAAAATCATATAAGAGCATATATTCAATCAATATCAAATAATCATGCAAGTATGTGATTTCCTGTGGAAACTCGAGAATCTCAAACTCTCTCGAGTATTTATTCCCTAATAGACCAAAGTCAACTTATACCTCAATTTTCCAAATCTGGAAAAGCTCAAATCCCTAGACTGCTGAATTCTGCCTCTAATTATCCTCGACTGGCTTCCAATCTGCGAAAAATCACATAATATACAAAAGTCAACTTTGGTCAACTTTGGTCAAACTTTGACCGATAAATTTGCAAACTTTATTGCGTTCTCACCACTTCACAGTTTGAAATCTCGACTCGAAACTTGGATATTCGAATTCATCACGTCGAGATGATAAAAAATGGTTAACTCGTCGGAAGTCACCGGAAAATGGCGACGGCGGCGTCGGCGATCCAGACGGTGTCCAAAAATTATGAAATTTGGCAGGGTTGTAGAGCTCGACGAGACGATTCCAACCATATAAGCCACGATCGGAACGGACCACCGAGGCGGCCGGGATCTACAAATTTCAGTCCGGTTCCGGCGACTTGAAAATGCTCCGATCTTCCCTAAAAACGCCGAAAAAAGCTACCAAAAGCTTAGGGAATTTTCTAAACATAATCTACTATCATCTAGCAACTCAAAAACTAACAAAAACGAGCTCAAATTGCGAAATTTCCGACGAAGAAGACGATGCCTGCAAAAATCTGTGCAGATCGTGTCTGTTCTTTGTCGATTTCTTGATGATCCAACCGTTAGATCTTTGATTTCTTTATACCAATAGTTTTATCTTGATCTTGGCTACAATCTGACCGTTCGGATCTTCGATCGGAGCTCCGGTGAATTGACGGAAAAATAAAAAACATGGACTGCTACAGTAAATCCAAAAATTGGGAAAAATTGGGGAAAAAAATCTTGATCTGTGATTTCTCAGTGCGACTTGCTATTTATAGAAATCCGATATTTTCTGGTCTCGGACTAATTTATTTGATACCCAAATGGTAAAATTAGTTCTTAATCTGATATTTTTCTGATATACCCTCTCAACATCAATTAACACCAGTTACTGAAATTATTGACTTTGACCAGTCAATTGCATTCATAATTTTTCAAATTAATTTCTAAGTCCAACTTAGACTCGGACCAGTCATCTCAGTCAATATTCTTCCAAATTAATTTATCTGGCATAAGTAATTATTTTTATTTCAATATCTCAATAATTATTTCAAAATGCCAAAAATACCAGATATCCAAAAATAGTCAAATTCATTGATTAACTGACATGTGTATTTTATAAATACACTCTATAATCTCATTAGCAATAATAATTATTTCATCAACTCAATAATTATTTTAATTGCTAATTAATTCGGTAATTATTTTTTGGGGCGTTACAAAAATACCTCTGTGCTCGGTGGTAAACCACCTCTATGCTGCCACATCACTTCAATTTCCATTAAATATTTTTCATGCTCAACATTAAACATATCATTCATCATAAAATTATTTCATGTATTCATGCACTAAAATTTGGTCCGAAATATATATTTAAATAATTTTCATAATATTAATACTTGTACATAAAATAAATGTCATGCATAAAATAATTTAAATATATATTCCAGACTTATTGATTTTTTTTTCATGGGATTTGTCCAGACTGCTGATCCACTAGACTTAAGTCCATAAATTCTAAGACTGACCCAATAGGTTAATTTAAGCCCAAACATCATAATTTGACCCAAATAAATTACTTAAACATGATTGGGCCCCAATAAAATATTTAAGCCCAATAACTTAACTAAGCCCTATATTTATCACTGACAGACCCAAAACTTCACAGATTGGCCCAATAATTCCAATGGGCTCCCAAGCCCATGAAAATTATTGGACTTACTTAAATAAATATTTTTAAGGCCTAATTAAAATATTTAAAAGCTCAAATACTAATTAAACAATTAAATTATCCCAAATATACCACTTAATCTAATAATCACTTAAAAATAAAAATACCCAAGCCCGACTAACATAACCCGGACCCGGAACCAATTAACATGACCCTTGACCCGACAGACCCGACCCGGACCCTCCAGCCCTGGCCCTGCCCGCCCTACAGCCCAAACCCGATCCCCCCATTCCCTTTCCCTCTTGGCCGCGAGCAGCAGCCCTTCAAGGGCTGCTGCCGCCCTTCAAGGGCTGCTGCCGCCCGGCTCCGGCAGCCCCTGGCCAGAGCATCACCGCCCAGACATAGCCCACATCTGGGCGGTCCTAACCATGCCAAGCCCCCGCTGGATCCTAACCTTGCATGCAAGAACCGAGCCTCCTTCCCTCAAACCCTAACCTGCGCACCCCATGTTCCAAATCTGAACCAGCTCGAACCCAGCCTCTTTCCAGCCTTAAGCACCCAGCCAACACGAGTCTAAGGACCCTACTACACCCCGTGACCCTTGAACCAGCAGCCATGCTTGTCCCATGCCAAGAAAAACGTGAGAATATGTCATTCAAACATGAAAAACGTGAGCCGCTCAATCATAACATCAAGATCTCTTATGAATACAAAAATATGAGTGCAAAATATGATGAATATGATATAAAAAAACGTGTACATAGCTTATATGGTGTTGAAAGAGAGAGTTCGACATTCCTTTGTTGAAGTTAAACGAGAAATAAAGCCTATATCGCATGTACGACACTTCGGGACGAACAGATCTCCAAAAAAATTCAAAACGTTCCAGGGGAGATACTATGGTGGTCGGCTACTGATGGAAAGATGAAGAAAAAATGATAAAGGCGGCTGAATGGGTGAGGCGTGGGTTAGGGTAGAGAATTTTAGGTAATTACTTAATTAGCATATTACTTATTAATTAAATAAATTAGTATACCATAATAATACAATTTAAAACTCATAAAGACCAGGATTAGTCTGGTATTAAATCCTTAATCCCTAAATAAATATTTAAAGGATTTTTAAAAGTCCTTAAAAGTCAATAAAATGTCTTATTTTGGATAAAATGGAAATACTATATATATATATACTTATAAATACTAAAATTTTCATGAAATAATACCTTAAAATAATATTTTAAGGTATATAAAAATCTCATAAAAATATTTTGGATGAAAATACAACATCTCGTTTGTCCACGGTCTTGTCTACGCGATAAAATAAATCATTTCCTCAAAAATCTAAAAATTTCATAATTGCGGGTTAAATGCTAAAATAAACTTTAAACCATGCATATAAGTCACATAATATCACGTAAAATCATTTAACCCAAATTTCTAAATTTTAAATTAATTATTTTCCTAATTATGCATGCAAATTTACGTATGAAAAATATCGGGTGCTACAAGTCTGCATCTTATTCTTCCTCTGGATCTGGGGGAGTGATGCGTTTGGGAAGGAAGGGTCAGTGTAACCATTGTGGTAAAAATCATCCGACTGACAAGTGTCGTAAGGCTGCAGGAGCATGTTTTTGTTGTGGAGAGATTGGTCACCTGAAGAAGGATTGTCCACAGGCCGGGGGAGCTGGTTCTGGTTCTCAAGCTACAGTGCAGCAGAGGCCGCAGGGACACTCGGCAGGAGGTTCTAATCTGTGACCTCGTACTTCTGGTCAGTTGTTTGCATTAAGGAATGATCAGGCATTGGAGGAGAATGAGAGGGTTATCGCTGGTGCGTTTCTATTATGCGGTATACCTGCTTTTGTTCTTATTGATACTGGTGCATCTCATTCCTTCATATCTGCTCAATTTTTCAAGCATCATAAGTAACCATACATTAACCTAGACGTAGTACTTTTTATTTCTACACCGACGAATCAGTATGCGTTGGCTAAGTGTCTAGTGGTTGGTTGCCCTTTAGAGTTTGAGGGGAATATTTTGATTGCGAATCTCATGGTATAGCGATGTAAGATTTCGATTGCATTTTGGGAATTGATATGTTGACACGTACCAAGCTTCAGTGGATTGTCACCAGAGATTGGTACAGTTTCAACCGGTAGGTGGTGATAGATGGTTTTTATATTGTGAGGGAGCGCGACTTCCGATGCCATTGGTATCAGCTTTGAGAGCCTGTCATGCTCTGGAGTCTGGCGGGGAAGGCTACCTCATCTATGCGATTGATTTGTCCACTGAGAACGTTGGTATAAAGGATCTTCCGGTTGTGAATGAATTCCCTGATGTTTTTCCTGATGAGATTCCGGGTTTTCCTCCTGTCAGGGAAGTCGAGTTTAGTATTGAGTTAATTCCAGGGACTTCGCCTATTTCTCAAGCGTCGTATCATCTGGCTCTGTCAGAGATGCATGAATTGAAGAATCAGTTACAGGATCTCTTGGATAAGGTTTACATTTGTCCTGGTGTTTCTCCTTGTGGAGCATCAGTTCTTTTTGTGAAGAAGAAAGATGGGCCTATGCGTCTGTGTATTGACTACCGACAATTGAATCGCGTGACCATCAGGAATAAGTATCTTTTGCCGCTGTTGCAATATTTTGTGCCCGCAAGTGCATGGTGTCAAGTTTAAATAAAGTGATAAATAGAGTATCGATCCCACGAGGAGTAATGTGAAAATATTTAGTGCTTGTAATTAAAATAGTCTAAACTTTATCTAAAAAATTGATAATTGAGAAGATTTGCAGAAAATAAAATAATAGATGAATTTTTTAGTAGCACGCACACAACTTTCAGGAATTATCAATCAGATGAAAAATGGTCTAGAGGTTTAGATTCACCTGGTTTCGACAGCAATCACTCCTAAATAATTTATTTTCATGAATTCCATTCAATTAATAACCAAGAACGCTTAAGTGTATTATTCTCTCTCCCGAGTGCCGAATAATATGTATCAACTACAGTTCAATTCCAATATCCCTATTAAGAATCTAATTGCAGTGAATTGTCTAAAACGATGTTCTTTTTAATGCTTTATTAAAGTTATACACTCTCCCGAGTTATATAAATAATTAACAATGTTATTTCTATTGGTCCTATTCAAAATCGCCTCTGTCGAGTGCCAGATTCCAAATAAATATAACAAATCAATTATTGATCAAGTAATTGAAAAGACAATCAAATCTAGAAAAAAACAATTAATCTAGCGAAACTCAATTCAATAAAATCAAAGATTCATAAAAGTGTCTACACCAGGTTCCATCAGATCTCTAGACTCTAAAATTTAGTTCATAATCAAATTCAAATAAAACCAAAATATATTCCGAAAAATAGACATCAATTCATAAATAAATATAAAGGAAAGAAGACAAAGCCGAATATTCGATGCTGTCTCCATACTCTCGATCTTCGAACTCTGCTGATTGATGTTCCTTGCTCCAAAATCACGAACTAAATTCTCCAATCTCTAATGATGTATTGTGGCGGCTGATTCTCTTGATTCTCCTCAGAAAAATCCCTTTTATATAGCCTCTAAATCGTCCAAGAAAAATCCCATAAAAATCCCCGAGTTTCCTTGCATAAACAAACTCTTGACTTCAGAAAATCCCGTCGCACGGGCGCGCAATAGGTATGGTGCGGGCGCGCTTTACTCACGCACAACAATCTTTCAAAATCTTCTTCGCAGCACGGGCGCGCAGGTGGACTAGCACAGGTGCGCATCAGGTTCGAATTTCAGCATTTTTCTCACTTGTTCAAGTCTTGATTTCCGCTCTTCTTCCATCCTTTTTGGCTTATTTCACTTGAACTCATCAAATTCCATTATTTCATACAATCACAAAAACAAAAATAACAACAAACTCACGCAATATCTCCCAATAAATCACAAAATTCAAGTAAAATCATAAACAAATTAAGTGCACAAAATGCACTTATCAAATTCCCCCAAACTTAAACTTTTGTCCGTCCTGAACAAAACTAACCACAAAACTTCATAACACTTATGCTAGCAACAACAATCATCAAGAAGTACTATGGATCAATAGACTCAGCGTTGATTTCAAAAATTCAAATCCAATCATATCCAACCTACTAACACTTGAAAAATTGCTTATAAAAAAAAAAAGCCCAACCTCATAAACTTGTAAAATCTGCAACTCACGTTTTAAAATACTCTTCTCCAAATTCAATTCAAACATTCACAGATCATGAGAATTTTTCAAGGCACATGATCAAAATTAAGGATATTAAATCAAAAACATTCACAATCAGGTTAATTCAAGGAAAAATAGTGTGTGCATGTTTTTATCAAAAAATCATACTCATTAAAAGTGTCAATCCAAAAACCCTTAGTGCCGTGTAATGATCTAGCCACTGAAACTTTGTCTTTCTTAGTGCACTTCACCAGTTGAACTATAATTTAATGGAATATTCACAATCAATCCAAGGGTCTCTATTATTTCAAAGGCTGCAATTTTAAAAAAAATTTCTCCCTAATCATCATTGGCTTTTATGATTTCATCCACAAACAACATGCATTAAACGACACACAAAACACAAGCAAAAAAACATGATGCATGAATAACATAAAAGACACCCTCCCCAAACTAAAATCTTGCAGTGTCCCAATGCTAAACATAAAATAACTAACTCCTAAATGAGAGAGAAAAACATGCATGCATAACAAAAACAAAATGCAAACATAAAACATTGAAAACATTGAAACGGAAAACTCCCCTGATCAATTATCGTGGTGTATATCCATCTTTTGCTGCTGCACCACATCTCTTAGGCCATCAATATTCCCATATATTCACCTTGAAAATCAAAAATTTTGAGGGATTAAACATGATCAACTCAATATAAAGCAACAACTAGATAAAAACTAACACTAAATAAGAAAAATAAAATGAAGTAAAAATCTTGGGTTGCCTCCCAAGTAGAGCCTAATTTTTAGTCTTCGGCTTGACCCTTAGAAACATTCATCAAAGAGCGGTTGACATCCAAAGTAAGTGTCATATGACACCACCAATGGGTCTTTGTTCCATGTGCCCTCAAGCTTGGCCAGATGTATGCAGTTTAAGTTCATGACCTCAACAACACTCTATAGTAGCTGATAAACATGGGAGGAGAACATCTCTGTAGGTTCTCGGAGGACAAATTCTAGTGAAATTGGTATTGGAAGAGTATCTGCATATATTTTCTCCTCCAGAACTCCTTCCGGTTGAGATTCAATGGGAAGAGAAGACTCAAACACCTCTAGATCTTCAACATGAATTGATTTGCACTCCAAATCATGGTTCTCTAAGTCATCATCATCGAACCAAATTTGGGGGATCACTGTTTGAGTATCTTTCTTCACTTCAAGTTCTCGGTGTTCATGTAAAATTAATCTCTTCATATTCTCTATCTGCTCAACAAGGTGGCACCGAGAACTGATTTGATCTTCTATAGTTGTCTCAGTCAGTGCCACGTACTTGCTCACCATATCCTCTAGTGAATGTAAGATCAATTAAGAAAAACTTAACTCCTCTTCCAGAAGCTCGAATGGTTGGTCTGTAAAATCTGAGTAATGAATTTCTTGTGGGTATTGGTGGCTTCAAATCTGTGGTGTAAGATCCCAATGGTAGTCAAATTCTATCATATCATCTAATATGTGTCTCACACTGTCATCATCTCGACAAAAAAATGGACCACCAGTTTGTAAAGCTCCATCAATTACCCATCTCCTTGTCACTGCATTCAAACCATTAAGAAAAAATTTAAGGAGAGAATATTTAGAAAAATCATGATACCGAAAAGTGTCTGCTAAATTATTGAATCTCTCCCATGCTGCGTAGAATGGCTCTCCATGTTGCTGGGTAAAACTCGTGAATACTTGTCGATGGAACATCTCAAAGTATTACACCAAATGAATTCCTACAAAAATAAAATAGAAAACGGTAGATCACGCAGGAATAAAATAGAAAAAAAATAAAAAAAATAAAATAAAGATAACAAGAAGTAAAAATTGTTTATTCAATCCCCGGAAATGGCGCCAAAAACTTGATCGAGCAAATACTACCATGAAAAATCAACTTAAATATATATATCAATTAGGCTCGAATAAATTCGCAAGTGCACGAGTCAAGTAATAATATTGTGTGCAGAGTACGAGTATCGTCTTACAAAGATTGATTAATTTATGAAGAATAAATTAATAAGCTGAAATAAAAGAATAAAACAAAAGAGAATAAAGAAAATAAGTTCAAAAAATTCTCGGTTCACCTATCCCTTTTCATCTCTAATGATTGAATTTTAATTCTCAAATCATGATTTTGACAGAATTCTCTAATCTATCAATATACTCTCTCGAGCTATATTAATCTATTTAACGAATTGTAATAACCAAGTCTCCTTGTGTTATTTAACAATTGAAATTGCATTAACGATTTGTGAAATACTCTGGCTTTCGACCTTGTAGACTATGACAATCAACATGTACCCAACCTCATATCTCTACGCAAGTTGTAGATCCATAGATTATATTACCCTATCATGTCATAAAATCTCCTCTCGGTATCAATTATAACACATAAAATTAATTCGAAGTTGATCAATCTTCAAAATTTCAATAAACACAATAATATAATCAAGAATGCTTAAAAATCAAATTCAATCTTCAAGAAGAAATCAAAACAAAGTTTTGGGGGTAGGATCCCCTAACTCCCAACAAATAAAAGAAATCTAAGAAGAAAAGAAAACTAGTGTTTGCAGTTGTTATTCTTTCTCGAGTTCTTCATGATCTTTCCTCTTCAAGTTATTCTCTTTGATGGCGGCCGCTTCTCTGCTGCGTCTCTGAAGTCCAACCCTCAAAACATCAGTCTTTGTTCTATTTATGTGGCCCAAGACTCCTTCCTTTTAGAATCACGATCAAAAATATTTTTTCCTTTTCGCGGGCGCTCTAGGGCGGTAAAAAATGGCTGCCCGAGCGCGCCTTTACACTGTCCCAGGGTCAATTTTCATCGCATGTGCGCCCGAGCAGTAAAATATTGCCGCTAGGGCGCGGCCCTGTGCTGTCCCAGTGCGCAACATTTTTGAAAAAAAATCATAACTTGAGTTCTAACCGTCGGATCAAGCTGAAATTTTTACAGCGGCTTTAAAACATCCTAAATACAATCTGAAAGGTGGTGATTTGATTTGGATCAATCTACAGTCAAAAATAAATTTTAGACCATTAATGCTTTGTGATTCCTACTTGTGTTATTTCTTCGTGCTCAAACTCTTCCTTTTCTCCATATTTTGCCTAAAACCAACCAAAAATAACGAGGAGTGAACCGAATGAAACAAATATATAATAAATAAACATGAATGGCCTTAAAAACATGAAATCATGCAACAAAAATGCAAAATGATGCAATAAAACACATAAGAACGAGTCATGTCACCAAGCGCCACTCAGCTCCCGGTATACATAACTGACAAGTGCAATTTATGCACTTAATTTTGTTGGAACACGGTGTTCAGATCAATCAGAATTGATACCCGGTGCAGCGGAAGTTTTAAAATTTTATATGGAACAATTCCATATCATGGGTATCAAAACTTTACGATTAAATTGTGCGTGTAAAAATTAAATAACAATTAAATTTTTACCTTGAATCTCGAAACGAGATTATGGACACCAACAGATAACTCTGCTCTTGTTGTATATCCCAGGAATTGATGGACGAACAATTCTTCAATCAGGTCCACGAACAGAATTCGAATCCCTCTGATAGATTGCACTAGAAAATCTATCAGAAGTTTCTACGAAGAGAATTAACGAATTTGATCCGTTAAACCAGACTGCAAATTCGAAATTCACAGACTGGATTTCAGAGAGAAAACACAGAGAGGGGGCGGCCACTCTAGGTCTCAAAAACCCTAGTGTTCGAAAATTATGAGCCTTATTCTATAATTTCTGTACTGAAATAACTTATTTATAATGTGGGCTGCTAACAGCTTAGGGCCCATTAGTCAAAAGTTCAAGCCTGGCAAGCAAAGCCCGCATGTTCAGAAATTAATATAAAATTCATCGTGACTCAGATTGATAAACCAATTTCACCAATGTGCACAGAAACCATTTCTGCATCTTTTAAAGTCAAGATAAATTTTTTGAATCCGAATTCAGTGATTTCCAAAAATGCCCATCCCTATGTCATTTTAGGAAATCTTACTCTTCTACTCTGATATAAGAAGTCCCACTTCTTTATTCACTAAATTTAACTCTTTAAATTTAATTATCTCAACGGGGATTAAAAATCCATTACTTGTGTGACCCTCAATGGTTCAGGGATACAGCTAGCCGTGGGCTCACAACTCCTTGTGACTCGGAACAACAATTTCCGACTTGCCCATCGAATCATGGTAAGAGCGCCTAGAAACATCGCCCCATGATTCCCTAGGTATCACTGATAGTGCCTGCAAGAACCAATAGATTTTGGATAGCGTACAGTACGGTACCTTCATCCATATATCCTGATCGAATCAACAACCATTGGTAAATCGAGAGTCGTTCGAGATTCGATAACTATGCAATGCATCTTGAAGATCAAATAGTGACATCGCATGTGCTACTAAGAAACCATTTCTTAAAACACATCATGTACTCTGGCCAGAGATTCGTTACACTAATATCTCCTCAGATTGCATAGGATATCCACACTAACAAGTATGTGGTGAATCCTTGACAACAAAGCATCGACTCCTATATGTGTCGTAACTGTACCCAATCCCGACACCTGATGACCCCAATAGAGTCGGTAAACGAGTCAAAGTATAGTACTAGCATATAGAGTCTCAATGATGTTTCAAGTAGTAAGGACTAATGGTGTACAACCAAAACCGCGGACTTTATCCACTCGATAAGTGATAACCACTTGGAAAGTCCGGATAGGGTAGTTCGATCATTCATCGTATGAATATCCATTTGCATGCTTTGAACATCTCTATGTTCCATACCAATGAAATGTGGTACTCGGCATTGCAAATGCTAGTCTCAATCTCGAGCGATCCTTATCCTTATTAACGGACGGCTCAATCGACTAGGAACTGTTTAGAATATACAGTGACTATAAGATGTGTTTCATGATAGCCATCCCCATGTGCCACCACATCTTACATACACTATAGTATATTCAAGGTCTTCATCTAAACATCTTATAGTATGTCACAACATAATATTATGATAAAAGATAAAGTAAATGTCATTATAAAAGTGTAAATTATATTAAACAAAAGATTGTTTATACATAGAGTCATAAAAGCCCTTAGCCACAAGTTGGCTCACCGGGCACCCACACTTTCAAATTTATTTATGATTTGACTTGGATTTTGTAATATATCAAGTGGATATTATGCGTATTTGTTGTTGTTTTTGTGAAATACAAGGAGAAGTTAAAGTACCGAGAAGAAATGGAAAGCCGAATTTTGGACATCAAACTTCAGAAAATTACTCGGCTTTTCAAATATATGAAAATCCGATCTTCACCATTCATAATAAATTTTGAAAATGTTTTGAAGCTGTTGTCAAAATTTCAGCTCAATCCGATAGTTAGATTGTGAGATATGAATTTTTGAATATTGTCGCTCAGTTGGAAAAGGAACAGTAGCGCATCTGCGCTTGAGGTGGAGGGAAGCTGCGCAAAAAGGCAGATTTTTAAGAGACTTGAGGCGCATATGCGCTAGATTTAAGGGGCAGCTGCGCCTGTTGTGTGAGAAAGAGAGCAGAAGCGCTAAAACATGAGCAGCTACGCATAAATCCAGAGAACTGAGAGGGAGAAGCGCACCTGTGCTTAGGAAGATGAGCATCTACGCTACAAATTCAGAAACTCTGCGCTACAAGGTAAGAAACTTTGCACATGGAGAAGCAAAGTAGGCGCAGCTGCGGCTTATGAGAAGAGCATCTGCGCATGTTCGTATATAAGAAAAATAGAAGAATTTTGGAAAGTTTGGAGTCTAGATTTAGGGATTGATCGTGAGGATTTTTGGAACACATATATAAGGGATTTTATTCACAACTAAAGAGGCAGCCGCACAATAGAAAATTCAGAGAACACATAACTGCACAAATTTGAGAAGAGAACGCAAGAGAGGGAAGAAAAGCTGCTGGTTTTTGCTGTAAAATTGGAAGAAAGCAGCCGAGCACACAACTCACGCACCACAGTAGCAACGTGAGAAAAACTGCTGGATTTTGGAGGAGAAAAAAAATCTGCACGTGAAGGAGAATAAAGTGGAACAAGACGAAGATTGGCTAACCGGAGACGATGTTGGAACACGGTCGTTCTCCGGATCGAAAAAGAAAGTGATACCCTTTGCAGCGGAAGTTTTAAATTTTTATATGGAACGATTCCATATCGTGGGTATCAAATTCCTACGATTAAAATTAATAACATAAAATTTAAACAATATAAATTTTACCTTAAAATCTCGAAGCGAGATTATGGATACCAACAGATTAATCTGCTCTTGTTGTATATCCCAGGAACTGATGAACGAACAATTCTTCAATCAGGTCCACGAACAAAAATTTAATCCCTCTGATAGACTGCACTAGAAAGTCTATCAGAAGTTTCTACGAAGAGAAAATTAACAGATTTGATCCGTTAAACCAGACTGCAAATTCGAAATTCACAGGCTGGATTTTTCGAACAGAGAGAGGAGAAGGGGCGGCCATACCTAGAGAGAAAAACTAGGGTTTTCGAAAATTTTGTGACCTTGTTGTGTGTAATTTCTGTACTGCAATAACTTATTTATAATGTGGGCTGCTAACAGCTTAGGGCCCATTAGTCATAAGTTCAAGCCTGACAAGCAAAGCCCGCATGTTCAAAAATTAATATAAAATTCATCGTGACTCAGATTGATAAACCAATTTCACCAATTTGCACAGAAAGCATTTCTGCATCTTTTAAAGTCAAGATAAATTTTCTAAATCCGAATTCAGTGGTTTCCAAAAATGTCCATCACTATGTCATTTTAGGAGATCTTACTCCCTCTACTTTTAAATAAGAAGTCTCACTTCTTTATTCACTAAATTTAACTATTTAAATTTAATTATCTCAACGGGGATTAAAAATCCATTACTTGTGTGACCCTCAATGGTTCAGGGATACAGCTAGCCGTGGGCTCACAACTCCTTGTGACTCGGAACAACAATTTCTGACTTGCCCATCGAATCATGGTAAGAGCGCCTAGAAACATTGCCCCATGATTCCCTAGGCATCATTGATAGTGCCTGCAAGAACCAATAGATTTTGGTTAGCGTACAGTACGGTCCCTTCATCCATATATCCCGATCTAATCAACAACCATTGGTAAATCGAAAGTCGTTCGAGATTCGATAACTATGCAATGCATCTTGAAGATCAAATAGTGACATCGCATGTGCTACTAGGAAACCAAGTAACCTAAAACACATCATGTACTCTGGCCAGAGATTCGTCACACTAATATCTCCTCAGATTGCATAGGATATCCACACTCGCAAGTATGTAGTGAATCCTTGACAACAAAGCATCGACTCCTATATATGTCATAACTGTACCCAATCCCGACACCTGATGAACCCAATAGAGTCGGTAAACGAGTCAAAGTATAGTACTAGCATATAGATTCTCAATGATGTTTCAAGTAGTAAGGACTAATGGTGTACAACCAAAACCGCGGACTTTATCCACTCGATAAGTGATAACCACTTGGAAAGTCCGGATAGGGTAGTTCGATCATTCATCATATGAATATCCATTTGCATGCTTTGAACATCTCTATGTTCCATACCAATGAAACGTGGTACTCGGCATCGCAAATGCTAGTCTCAATCTCGAGCGATCCTTATCCTTATTAACGGACGACTCAATCGACTAGGAACTGTTTAGAATATACAGTGACTATAAGAAGTGTTTCATGATAGCCATCCCCATGTGCTACCACATCTTACATACACTATAGTATATTCAAGGTCTTCATCTAAACATCTTATAGTATGTCACAACATAATAATATGATAAAAGATAAAGTAAATTCCATTATAAAAGTGTAAATTATATTAAACAAAAGATTGTTTATACATAGAGTCATAAAATCCCTTAGCCACTAGTTGGCTCACCGGGCACCCACTCTTTCAATCTCCCACTTGCCCTAAAGCCAACTAGTCATACTACGTAGTCCCATTGCTTCGCGATGTTTGTCAAATAATGGTCCTGGAAAGGGCTTAGTAAGTGGATCAGCGATATTGTCTGCAGAGGCCACTCTCTCGACAGTGATGTCTCCTCTTTCCACGATCTCCCGGATGATGTGGTATTTCCTCAGTACGTGTTTGGATCTTTGATGAGACCTTGGTTCCTTTGCCTGAGAAACGACACCAGTGTTGTCACAGTACACCGGGACTGGACCAACAGCTTCAGGAATAACGCCCAACTCTTGGACGAAATTCCTCATCCAAACGGCCTCTTTAGCAGCAGCTGATGCCGCAATGTATTCTGCCTCAGTGGTGGAATCCGCTGTGGTGTCCTGCTTGGAACTCTTCCAAGAGACAGCACCGCCATTGAGCATGAACACAAATCGAGATTTTGACTTCGAGTCATCCACGTCACTTTGGAAGCTAGAGTCGGTATAACCTTCCAATTTCAGTTCTCTTCCTCCATAAACCATGAATACATTCTTAGTTCTTCTCAAGTACTTAAGAATATCCTTCACGGCTTTCCAATGCATTTGACCGGGATTGGCTTGATATCTGCTCGTGACACTCAGAGCAAATGCCACATCCAATCTGGTAGATATTATCCCATACATGATACTCCCTATGGCTGACGCAGTGTGTCATTTTTTCTATCTCTTCGTCAGTCTTGGGACACATAGACTTGGATAGAGAGACTCCATGACACATAGGTAGATGTCCTCTCTTGGACTCATCCATTGAAAACCTTTTCAATATAGTGTCGATTTAGGTAGCTTGAGTAAGTCCTATCATTCTCTTAGATCTATCTCTATAGATCTGTATCCCTAGAATATAGGACGCCTCACCCAAATCTTTCATCGAGAATCTACCTGACAACCATATCTTTGTTGACTGCAACATCCCTACATCATTCCCAATGAGTAAGATGTCATCAACATAAAGTACTAAGAATGTCAGAGCATCCTTAACTACTTTCTTGTACATGCACGGTTCCTCCGGGTTCTTGATGAAACCAAAATCCTTTATTGTTTCATCAAATTTCTGGTTCCAACTTCTTGATGCTTGTTTGAGACCATAAATTGATCTCTGAAGCTTACATACCTTATGCTCGCTTCCCATGGATGTGAATCTCTTAGGCTGCATCATATAGATCTCTTCCTTAATGTTTCCATTAAGGAATGCAGTCTTCACATCCATTTTCCATATCTCATAGTCATACCATGCAGCAATGACAATAAGGATTCTTATGGACTTGAACATTGCGACTGGTGAAAAAGTTTCATCATAGTCAACTCCTTGTCTTTGAGTATAACCTTTTGCCACCAATCGTGCCTTGTAGGTCAGTACCTTTCCATCAGGCCCAAGTTTTCTCTTGTAGATCCATTTACACCCTATTGGAACTATTCCATCGGGAGGATCTACTAAAGAACAAACTTGGTTTGTATGCATCGAATCTATTTCCGACTGTATAGCTTCAAGCCATAAATTCGAATCCGCATCAAAAATTGCTTCCTTGAAGTTTCTTGGATCACATCCAATGTCGGGTTCACTTTGATCCCCTTCAAGAAGAAGACCATATCTAATAGGAGGCCTAGAAGTCCTCTCGGATCTTCTAGAAATAGGCGTGTCAATCAATGGTTCCTGAGGTGTAAGATCATTATTTTGTATCTCGGGTTTTTCTCGAATTTCTTCGAGTTCCATCATCTTGCCTTTCTTATCCAATAAGAACTCCTTCTCCAAGAAGGTGGCATTCCTTGAAACAAACACTTTTGTTTCAGTAGGATGATAGAAATAATATCCGATTAAATTCTTCGGATACCCTACAAAATAACATAAGGTGGATCGACTATCCAACTTATCTCCCACTGTCTGCTTCACGTAAGCAGGACATCCCCAAATCCTCAAGTACGAATACTTAGGAGCTTTGCCATTCTATAACTCGTATGGTGTTTTTTCCACTGCTTTAGTGTGGACATTGTTCAACAACAATACCGCCATTTCAAGAGCATAGCCCCAAAACAAAGGTGGGAGCTCAGTGAAGCTCATCATAGATCGAACCATGTCCAACAAGGTTCGATTGCGATGCTCCGAAACACCATTCAGCTTAGGTGTCATAGGAGGAGTCCACTGAGAGAGAATCCCATTTTCTTTTATATAATCCAAGAACTCGGTACTTAAGTATTCTCCACCTCGATCTGATCGAAGTGCTTTAATACTCTTACCTAGTTTGTTTTCTATTTCAGCCTTGAATTCTTTGAACTTTTCAAATGATTCAGACTTATATTTCATCAAATATAAGTACCCATACCTAGAATAATCATCAGTAAAGATAATGAAGTAGGTGTGACCAAATTTTTTACCAATACTAAATGGTCCGCAAACATCTGTATGGATCAAATCCAATAGATTTTGACTACGCTCTGGCTTCCCTGTGAAAGGAGATTTAGTCATTTTTCCTTTGAGGCAGGACTCACAAGTAGGTAGAGAGTTAATATCAGACATATCAAACATGCTCTCTCCCACTAGCTTGTTCATCCTCCTTGAAGAAATATGACCTAGCCTAGCATGCCAAAGGTTTGCCGGGTTTTGATTATCAATTTTCCTTTTATTTGTTGTTACCGGTTTATCAACATAATTAATTGGAACGTCTTTTAATTTTAAGTTATATAGATCGTTTTCAAGTTGTCCACATCCAATTAAACATTCATTCTTGTAAATATTGCAAATTCCATTCACAAAATTGCAAGAAAAACCATCTCTATCAAGCATAGAAATAGAAATAATGTTTTTAACCAAATCTGGCACATATAAAACATCTCTAAAAAATAACTTAAAATCATTCTATAAAATTAAACAAATGTCTCCCACAGCTTTGGCTTCAACTCGAGAACCATTTTCGAGCCTCAGCTGGGTCTCATCCATCCTAAGCTTGCGACTTCTTGTCATCACCTGCAAATCATTGCAAATGTGAGATCCACATCCGGTATCCAATACCCAAGAAGTAGTATTAAGTGAAACATTTATTTCAATATAAAACATACCCTTCGTAGTTCGCAACTGCTCGAGATATTCCTTGCAGTTACGTTTCCAATGACCGGGTTTCTTGCAGTGATGGAAAACATCCTTGGATTTTTCCATGTTTGAAGCCTTTGTCTTGTTCTTCTTCTCGGGTCCGGTTTTCTTGGATGGGGCAGAACGTTTCTTACCCTTTGTACTTGGCCCCTTCTTAGCAGAAGAAGAGGAGCCCACCAAGAGAACCGGTTTATCCTTCTTTAAAGTGGCTTCATAAGTTACAAGCATATTGACCATCTCTTCAAGGGAGGCCTCTATCTTGTTCATATTGAAATTCACCACAAAACCGTCAAACGATGAAGGAAGAGAGAGAAGTAATAAGTCCACATTGAGTTCATGCTCCAATACCAATTCAAGCGTTACCAACTTCTGAATGAGCCAAATCACGCGTACCCCATGATCACGGACCGAAGTCCCTTCACGCATGCGACACGTCATTAACTCTTTTACAGTAGCGAACCTCTCAGCTCTCGATTGAGCCCCAAAAAGTTCCTTGAGTTGTGCGTGAATGTCAGCAGCATTCACGGTATCCTCAAATCGCCTCTGGAGTTCATCAGACATCGAAGCTTGCATATATCATTTGACCTTGATATCATGGTCCCACCATTTATCAAGTTTGGCCAACTCTTCCGGACTTATATCAGCTGGTGCTTCCTTCGGAGGAGATTTTTCTAACACGTAGAACATCTTCTCCGAGGTCAAGACAATCTTCAACTTACGGAACCATTTCGTATAGTTTGCGCCAGTCAGTTTGTTTTGTTCGAGAATAGAGAATAGTGGATTGCGCGAATTCATCATAATGAAATACTGAAAAGAAACAGACAATAATCAGTGATTGTTTAATTAATTTACTAAGACATAAAATAAGGCAAAATTTATTTTATGAATCTCACTCGCACTATTTTAACGATTTCACTACCCTCTAATGAAAACGAGAAACATTTTTTTTAGTGGGAACATGGAGTCCAATTGACAAATTATAGTCCCGAATAATATCAGCCAACCATAATTTTCAAATGGTAGAGCCCAATTGCTTCCAAAGCAACCTTCATGTTTTTACCTCATGTCCAATAAGGGCCCAATAATATGACGCCGTTTATTGTGGCACGTCAAGATGACCCATCAATATTAAGTTGTGATGGACAGTCGTCATGTGGATCCCCAATAATATGAGCCAATCCCATGGGTGTTCCATCCAACTTACAACATGTGTCGATCCAATGTACAGCTTTTCGATGAACGGGGCCTCCCAATAATATGAGCCGAACCGTATCCGCGGGTAGCATCTCATACATTGATCGTTGATGGAAGGTAGGAACATTTAAACAATATTTAAATGCCCTTTTGTTTATCTTGATATCAATTTTAAATCATATTTAAAATGAGGGATTTTAATTTAGAAAATTTGTCTCATTATTTAAAATTTGTATGCTTGCGGGATTCATACAATTTAGTCTAAACATGCATACAACAATAATATCATATATTATTTTAGGATGATCGATTCCATTACTAATCGACCCGTGGTTGCCAATCACGAGTCTAAGTCCAATCCTAGGTAATATGCAAGTATGCAATGCAATCCTATTACATTGAGCTTCCAATTTACATTTCTTCGGTCTTTATTGTCTGCTGGGCCCACCTTTGTCTTCAAATCTTCATATCCCAAGTTATATACTCTCCCAAGTTATATAAATAATTAACAGTGTTATTTCTATTGGTCCTATTCAAAATCGCCTCTATCGAGTACCAGATTCCAAATAAATATAACAAATCAATTATTGATCAAGTAATTGAAAAAACAATCAAATCTAGAAAAAATAATTAATTTAGAGAAACTAAATTCAATAAAATCAAGGATTCATGAAAGTGTGTACACCAGGTTCCATCCGACCTCTAGACTCTAAAATTTTAGTTCATAATCAAATTCAAATAAAACCAAAACATATTCCAAATAATAGACATCAATTCAGAAATAAATATAAAAGAAAGAAGACAAAGCCGAATATTCGATGTCGTGTCCGGACTCTCGATCTTTGAACTCTGCTGATTGATGTTCCTTGCTCCAAAATCACGAAACAAATTCTCCAATCTTTAATGATGTATTGTGGCGGATGATCCTCCTAATTCTCCTCAGAAAAATCCCTTTTATATGGCCTCTAAGTTGCCCAAGAAAAAGCCCATAAAAAATCCCCGAGTTTCTTTGCATAAACAAACTCTCGACTTCAGAAAATCCAATCGCGCGGGCGTGCTTCACTCACGCACAACAATCTTTCAAAATCTTCTTCGCATCGCGGGCGCGCAGGTGGACTAGCGCGGGCGCTCATCAGGCTCGTATTTCAGCATTTTTCTCACTTGTTCAAGTCTTGATTTCCGCTATTTTTCCATTCTTTTTGGCTTATTTTTACTTGAACTCATCAAATTCCATTATTTCCTACAATCACAAAAACAACAACAAACTTACGCAATATCTCCCAATAAATCACAAAAGTCAAGTAAAATCATAAACAAATTAAGTGCACAAAATGCACTTATCAGTCGCATATTGATGAATTGTTTGATTAGTCGCAGAGTACTTCAATTTATTCCAAGATTGACTTGAGATCTGGATATCACCAGATGCGAGTCAGAGATCAGGATATAGCCAACATAACATTTAGGACCAGGTATGGGCATTATGAGTTCTTGGTAATGTCATTTGGGTTGACTAATGCACCGGCTGTATTCATGGATCTAATGAATCGGGAATTCCGGGATGTTTTGGACAAGTTTTTCGTCGTGTTCATTGATTACATATTGGTATATTCACGTGATGTGAATGAGCATGCTTATCATTTGAGGATTGTGTTGCAGACACTTCAAGAGAAGCAATTATACGCAAAGTTGAGTAAGTGTGAATTCTGGCTGGATCGGGTGGTATTTTTGGGCCATGTTATATCTAAAGGATGGAGTTTCTGTAGATCCGAGCAAGATTGAGGTTGTATTGAACTGGTCGCGTCCGACGACGGTAGATGAGATCCGTAGTTTCCAGGGTCTGGCAAGGTATTATCGTCGCTTCATCGCGAATTTCTCGCAGCTAGCTCGACCTCTGACGCAACTTACTCGCAAGGGCATAACTTTTGAATGGTCCTCAGAATATGAAGAGAATTTCTATGAACTTTGTCGATGGTTGACTACTGCTCCTGTGTTGGCTTTATCGTCTTGATCTAGAGGGTATGTGGTATATACAGATGCATCTCTTCAGGGGTTGGGTTGTGTCCTAACTCAAAATTTGAATGTGATCGCATACGCTTCAAGATAGTTAAAGAGTCACGAGGATAATTATCCAGTGCATGATCTTGAGTTAGCAGCTATTGTTTTTGCATTGAAAATCCGGCGTCATTATTTGTATGGCAAAAGATTTGATATTTTCAAAGATCACAAGAGTCTCAAATATTTGTTCACTCAGGCAAAGTTGACGTTGGATGGATTTGCTGAAGGATTATGATTGCGAGATCAAATACCATCCAAGGGCAGTTAATCTCACTGCTGATGCTTTGAGTCACAAAGGGAGAGTATCCGTACTTCATACTTGTTTGATATCCAGTACGATTGAAGATTTTTGTTCTTCAGGTTATACCTTCAAGCATAAGAAAGATATGCAGATTATCCAGATGTTTGCAATTCTATCTGAGCCAGCCTTTTATTCTCAGATACGAGATGCTCAGATGTCTGATCCGAAGACCCAACGTTTGGCTCATCTATCCAATGAGGGTATTACGTCTGGATTTCACTATCAGTCAGATGGTTTTCTTTTTTTATCTCATCGTATTGTAGTTCCAGAGGATGATACTCTGAGGGAGGAGATTTTATCCCAGGCTCATCGTACTAAGTTGAGTATTCATCCAGGGAGCAACAAGATGTATAAGGACTTGATTACTCGGTTCTGGTGGAAGGGAATGAAACGCTGTGTGTATCAGTATGTTTCCAGATGTTTGGTATGCCAGCAGGTCAAAGCAGAGTACTGACAACCTGGAGGATTGCTTCACAATTTGCCTATTCCTGAGTGGAAATGAGAGTTTATCACGATGTATTTTGTGACCCATTTGACGGTATCCTCGAGGAATTGTGATGCTATCTGGTTTGTGGTGGACCTACTCACTAATTCGGCACATTTCATTCCTTATAACCGAGACTACAGTTTTGACAGGATGGCTCGCTTGTACATCCAGGAGATTGTTTGACTTCACGGACTACCTGTGAGCATAGTCAGTCATCGAGACCCTAGGTTAACTTCTAGATTATGGGGAGTTTTCAGCGCGCTATGGGTACTACTCTGAGCTTGAGCACTGCTTATCACCCGGAGACTGATGGGCAATCAAAGCGCAGCATCCGTACTCTAGAGGATATGCTGAGAGCTTGTTCGATGGATTTTGGTCCGGCTTGGAAAGATCAGCTGCCCTTAATTGAGTTCTCATACAACAATAGTTACCATCAAAGTATTGATATGGTACCATTTGAGGCTTTGTACGGACGACGATGTCTTACTCCACTATTCTGGGAAAAAGTGGGGAAGCGACAAGTGGAAGGACCATAGTTAGTTCAACAGGTTGTTGATATTGTTGTACAGATCAGGAAACAGATTAATACTGCACAGGATCATCAGGCCAGTTATGCAAATACCAATCGAAGGCCTTTGTAGTTTGAGGTTGGTGAAAAAGTATTTCAAAAATTTTCACCTTTCCGTAGGATTCTGAGATTTGTTCTCAAGGGTAAATTATCTCTTAGATTCATTGGTCCATTTGAGATTTTTGGAAAGTGTGGGAGATTTGGCTTACAGACTGGCTTTACCAGCATATATTTCAAGTATCCACAATGTGTTCCATGTATCGCTGTTGCGACGGTATGTGACTGATGAGTCCCACATCTTGCATCCATATGAAGTACAGTTGGATACAGATTTAACATATGTGAAGAGACCATTACGTATCATGGGTAATAAGCACAAGGTATTGCGTAACAAGATCATTCCTCTTGTTCTAGTTTAGTGGCAGCGCCGAGGCACTGAGAAAGCCACTTGGGAACTTGAAAGTTGTATGCGCAAATATTACCTAGAGTAGTTTTTATTGTATTTGTATATCGGTTTTATATCTTGTAAAATGTTCAGATTTAATAAAGTAATTACTATTACAAGTTCATTTCAGTACTTAAGATTTATTTCGATGACGAAAATTATCTTAAGTGGGGGAGAATGTAGTAGCCCGGTTCTATTTTACAAGATTAAGTGATTTAAACATGTTAGAAAATTAAATATAATTTAAAAATGTCAAAACATGTTTAAGGATTCATTATTTGGTGAAAATAAGTTGAAAATCATATCCAGAACGTCCGAAAATGGTTGGGGGATCAGGGGGGCCCAAACCAGTTCGAAAGCACCCAAAACAGTTCGGAAAAAGCGATGCATTCGGAGCTTCTGAACCAATTTGGAGCTTCTGATCTTATCTAGTACCAGGTGTCTTTGAGGGTTGAAAACATAGCTGCATGCATGGAGATCGGAGCTTCCGAAGTGCATATCAGAGCTTCCAATTATAGCCATCCGAAACGTGGCATGCATGCGTAGATTCCGGCTTCCGATTGTGGCCTATAAATATAGGGTCCGAGAATCAGAATTCTTGCCAATTCACAAAGTAATTCTCTCGTATCTTGAGTTTTTTAGGGGCTTTCTAGCCATAATAGTCGAGGGGAAGGCCTTGGCGAGGCGTCCGAGTGTCGTAGCGGAGTTGTGCCCAATTGCTGGGGCTAGCGACATCAAAGGGCTGACGACGGACGAAGGTATAGCTCTGGCTCCTTGTAGAAAATATGGAGTATTCTATAGTTTAGTTAAGGCTTTTAGAATATTATTATGATGCGTGAGTATTTTTCATTGTAGTTCGGACATTAGGCTTGGACATAGACCTGGTTTAGCTTGTCTAGTTATCAGAGGTATGAAAGTACAGTTCGAGATACCCTGACTGAGTATGCATGTATTATGAGTTGCATGATTTATTTGGCTATATGACATGATTTCATCTGCATATATTATGACATGTTATTATGATGCATGCATGATCATCTTGAGCTTGTATACTTGTGATTATCCTGTAGTAGGGTGTGTACCCTATGCTGTCAGTAGATGGTTGGACATATAAATTTGTGTCAGGCCATCAATATTGGTTGGACACGTAGACATAAGTCAGGCCACCATCAGTTGGGTATGTAGGTCACCTCCTGAAGCGACGGCACAACGTGCTATGTTGTGAAAAATGCTCGCAAGCATACGAGTGTCAAGTTTTAATATAGTGATAAATCAATTATCGTTCCCACAGAGAGTAAAATGAAAATATTCAGTTCTTGTAATTAAAATAGTCTTAATTTTATTTAAAAAATTAAAATTTAGAGATTTACTGACAAATTTAAATAAATAAAGAAGTTTGTAAAGCGCGCGCACACACAATCCTTAAGAGATTATCTATCAAAGAGAAATAGTTTACAGGTTTTGATTTTACCTGGTCTCGACAATGTTCATTCCTAATTAATCTATTTTCATGAGTTGATTTCAATTAATAACCAAAAACACTTAGATGGTTCTATTTCCTTCTCCCGAGTATCAAATAGAGTGTATCAATTACAGATCGATTCCAATATCCCTATTAAAAATCTACTTGTAATGATATGTGTAAAACAATGTTTTTTCTAGGTTCTATTAAAGTTATAAGCTCTCCCGAGTCATATAAACAATTAATAGTGTGAATTCTATCGATCCTATTATAAATCTCCTCTCTCGAGTGTCGGATTCTAAATAAATATGACAAATAAATTTATGGCCACTAAATTGAAAAGACTTTCAAAACTAGAATCACAATTAATTTAGAAGAACTCAATTCAATAAAATCAACAATTCATAAACACGTCTTGACCAGGCTACATCAACCTCTAGACTTAAAAAGTTTAGTTCATAGCAAAATTCAAAACAACCAAAATCATGTTTAATGTCTTAAACATAATTCACCAACTAAAAGAAAATAATAAAGAAGAAATAACAAAGCCGTAGTCTTTCTTTCGTGTCCGATTGAAAAACTCCGTCTTCGTTCCAAGCAATCTCCAATTCAGGATCCAAAATCTCACAAAGTTTTTTTCTCTCAAAGATATTGTAGTGTACGGCGGCTGGTGATCTCTATTAGGTTTGAAAAACTACCTTTTATACTCCTTAAGAATCATCCAAAATAATCCCAAAGATATCCCAAAGTTTCCATAATTACAAAAACACTACGACAGAAATTTGGCGACGCGCGGGCGCGCCTCCCAAGTCATGCGGGCGCGCATAATTCTGTCTTGACAATTCAAAATTCTCGAACACGCGCGGACGCGCATAACTCTCTGTCTTAGCACTCTAAAATCACTTCCTGAGGCGCGGGCACGCATAGGTCTCGGGTCCTTCTTCATTCTTCCTTCAAAATCTTGGACCGTCTTCGCTCGTTTTACCTCTTTCTTGACTCCTTTGACTCCATCCATCATAAATTCAGTATTGCTTTATTTCCTAACATCCAACACAAACAACAACAAATTCCACATAATTCCGCTCGAAACCAAATAATTATCCAATAATATCAATAGAAATTAAGTGCACAAAATGCACTTATCAAATTTCCCCAAACTTAAATGTTTGCTAGTCCCGAGCAATAACCAATCAAGACTCAAAATCAAAGCACAAATACTCACTCAAACAAATCAAGACCAACCAAGAAATACTATGAATCAATGGCCTTAGCAATATATTCAGAAAAACATTTTTCATCCAATCATATCGAACCTATCAATTTTTATCTTAAAACAAACACATGCTAGTGAACCTCAAAAACTTACAAATCCCACAACTCACGTTCAAAATACTCTTATCCAAATCAATTCACACATTCATAGATCATGAGGACTTTATAGGTTATAAAGGATCAATTAATAGGATAAATTTCAATGGAAAACACTCACAATCAGGTTGTTTCATAAAAGAAAAGTGTGTGCTTATTTCTGCCAAAAATTCATATTCATTAAAAGTGTCAATCAATCATCCATAAGCTAGAATTCTCGCATCCCTTCTTCACTAGTATATTAGGTAACTATGACTTGGTCAATAGGACTTAATTGGCTTGTAACGTCAGGCCTGGCTCATGGCTACAAACAAAAGATTAAGAATTAAAAAGAAGGAGTAACTTATGCTCAACTCTAATGTCCACTCCTTTTTCATTCACTTTTACACATCTTCTTCACTTCAATTTTTCATCTTTTCTTCTCTTTCATTCATCATTTTTCTTTTTCTTCTTTTCACAAACATTTTTTCACAACTTTTTCATCTCTTTTTAATTACCACCTTCTTGAATTTTTTTTTCTTTTCAAATCTTCCACAACACCATTCCATATTTACAAATATCAACTAGGAGCATATAAAATTTTAGCATTCAAATTACTCCCTTAAAGGTAGGAATTAGTGTTTAGGCTATTCATCAAGAAGTGAATGTAGGACCTTGAAAAGATGCCGAATGGGGGTTTATCACACGTTTACACGCATGTCATTCATTTTCAATTAAGCTCAAACAGGGTACTAAGGATAGTTGAATCAATAGGTAGCTTGAAAGGCTCAAACAATTTCAGAAAAATTGCATAAATCATTCCTAATCACAGTTATACCCGTATTGCGCCTCAAAGGGTGTCCGAACTAGTTCTAGACAATCTCAATTCACAAGTAAATCACATGAATTTTCACCAGTGCAGAAAAGAATTAATCATCAGCAGTAAACGATGATCTTCAACAAGTATTCAGAACAAAGTACCTAGAGTACTCATATATCTCGTGAAAGCTCAAAGGGCAACTAAGGTAAGTTCCAACGAAAATTATGCCCAAGAATCCCAAAAATGCCTCATTCATTTTTATGTTTGTATGTTTTAACTCAAACTTAAGCACAAACATAGACTATATAGGAATTCATTCATCTAATTATTTCACCAACACAAAAATTCTTTTAAGTAGCTACGATCATGGATTTGAGATAATAGCAAAAATTTGCATCATTGGCCAATTTTATTTCATTTCCTTCATGGTTTCTTGAACTTAACTCACATCCACACAACAGTTCTCAATTTACAAGTACATCACACACTATTCTTGTATAATAAGCCACCCAACCACCGACACAACGCAGAAAATTCAAAAAAAAAAAAACAGAAACACTAAAAGAAAACACACAAAAACAAAAATAAAACTCAGCAAAAATTTTCAACATGATTGTATCAAACCCCCCCACCCCCCCCCCCCCCAAAAAAAAAAAAAAACTAGGTACATTCATTGTCCTCAATGAATTATCAAGAAAGAATAAGGACGTGTACCTCAGACGACGACCGTCAGTGGTCACCGCCCTCATCACCATCAACACCATGGTCAGGATCCGAACCACCAAAAGTAGTTTGCCACTGGGAATAAGGAGGAAAAGGATGAGCTGAGATCGCAGCGTGAGGAAACTGGTGGCTCAAGGCATCAGTGAAACCCATCATATAGTCCATAAACATATCATTCCTGTGCTGAAAATTTTGAACTCCTGTCGGTGCTTGCGAAGATCCACCTCAAGAGATGTAATACGGGAATCCAAATAGGGAGGTGGTATAGGCTGTGGGTTAGAGACGCGTCGGGCTGCTGCTCTAGCATTGTATGCTTGTCTGGCCCCACGTTCTCTCAATTCACTTTCAGATGGATGACGAGTGGGAGAACCACATGGTATGAGAGCCGTGGGCTTCAACAATTCTTCAGTAGGGCTCTAGTCAACTCCCACCGCTTCACATAGATCAGTAATAATAGAAGGCAAAGCAAGCCCACCCCGTAAACGACCAGTAAAAACATTCTGAATAGTTTCCTGGCATATCTGACCGAAATCTACAGCCTTTCCCTCAACAATGCAGTGCACAAGTATTCCCTCTCTTTGGTGACCTCATGGTCGTGATCAGTAGGCTTAAGTTGAGCGCAAACAAGATTGTACCACCTCTTGGCATCACTAGTTAAGTCTGTCTTCCGCAACTTTGATGGTTTTTGATCACTGCCCAGCCTCCATTCAACTCCCGCGACACAGATGATTTGAATAATTTCATCATGATCAATCTCCCCAGACTTATACGCAACATATTCATCAATTTCCACTGGCGGGATTTGAAACAAAGTATTAATCGACACGGAGTCAAAAGGCACCATTTTTCCCCTCACCAACACCTTGGACTCGACGTGTTTGACTTTCAAATTTGCATAAAATTCCCGGAACAAGGACACCACTGCTTCTTGTGGCTGTTTAACAAAGTGATATCACTGACGCTCTATGACTTCATCACCTACATTGCTCCTAATAATCCCTTTCAGATCAAATCCAACTGAAGTATCAAACCCCCGCTCAGGCAGAATGATCTTAGATAAGAACGTGTGATAATTCTCTTCAGCCTTTTCATCCCAGAAATGATGAGCATCGAAAGTATGTTCCGAAGAAGAGGATGCACCAAAATTCATTTTTTTCTTTGGGGCCATATTGCAAACACATAGAGGGCGAATTACACAAGCCAAAATTTAATAATAACAAACAATTGTCGATACTCCCCCAAATTTATCAACCAGAGCAACAAACACACTCCTCACGCAATCGTCAATCGATTACCAACAACAATACCCAAACTCGAGAAACCCCCAATTCGAACACAATTTGTCGCCACAACCCCTACTATCTCGGCTAACCAATAAAGGTGATAATTTTCAACCCCGTAATCAGAGAAACTTACAACCTAATCTAGAGAAATCAAAGCAATAAACCCCAGCAAGAACTTCCTGACAAGTAGATCGATGGGCGCCCGTGGATGAGAAGAGAAGTAGACGATGGAGAAAGAAGAGGGGAAAAAGAAACAAGATTTGAGAGGGAGGAGGACTGGAAGATGGAATCGTGAGTGTAATCGGCAATTTGGGGAAGGAAAGTATGAAGGGTTGGAAAAAGAAGAGAAAATCGGGATGAAGATCGGGAGAAGAATGGAAAGAAATCGGGTTATAAAACATATGGGGCGGGCGCACATACAGGAGAGGCGGGCGCGCATAGGTCTCGGGGCCGTGTAATTTTTGTGCACAGGGGATGCGCGGGCGCGCATACAGAAGAGGCGGGCGCACATGAATATCTGTTCTGCTTCTGGCATTCTTAACTTTCAAGCGCGGGCGCGCCTTACATCTTAGCGGGCGCGCATAAAGTTCTGTTCCATTTCTTTGTTTTTTTTCATGAGGCACGGGCGCGCCAAAGTTGAAGGCGGGCGAGCATACGCAGCTGGAAATTCGTTCCTGAAAAAAAAAACAACAATAAGCAAGACGGATAGAAAATGGAAAGCACGAAAAACAAATTAATGCAAAGACTAAAGAAAATTAAGAAAAACAAAAGGAAAATTCGGGTTGCCTCCCAAATAGCGCTTGGTTTATAGTCCTTAGCCTGACTTTCACAAGATTTAGGCCGGATCTTTTAGCAAAGTGCTCTCAGTACTTCGTACTTTTTTACCAAAATAGTGTTTAATCATTTGCCCGTTCACCTTGAATACCCTTACATCTGTACATCGAAGCTCAATTGCACCGTGCGGATACACCGTCTCCATAGTAAATGGTCCAGACCATCAGGACTTCAATTTTCCTGGAAACAATTTTAGACGGGAGTTAAATAACAATACTTTCTGACCTGATTCGAATTCCCGAGGTACAATGTTTTTGTCATGCCACTTCTTTGTGTGATCCTTGTAGATCTTTGCATTCTCATATGATTCACTTCGGAACTCGTCCAATACATTCAACTGTAATTTGCGCAACTCCCCGGATACTTCGAGATTCATGTTCAGCTTCTTGACAGCCCAAACACTTTGTGCTCTAACTCTAATGGCAAATGACATGACTTACCGAACACTAACCTATAGAGCGACATCCCAATATGTGTTTTAAAAGCAGTGCGGTAGGCCCATAGAGCGTCATCCATCTTGATTTCCCAATCTTTTTGATTCGTCTAAGCCCTTTTCTCCAATATTTGCTTGATTTCTTGGTTAGAGACCTCTGCCTGACCATTGGTTTGGGGATGGTATGCACAAGCCACCTTATGCCTGAAACCATACTTAGTAAACAAGGTATTAAAAATCTTATTGCAAAAATGCGTACCTTCGTCATTGATTATTGCTCGTAGTGTTCCAAACCTTGTAAAAATGTTCTTCTGCAGAAACTTTACTTCAACACGAGCATCATTAGTAGATGTGGCAATTGCTTCCACCCATTTCGACACATAATCGACTGCTAATAAGATATAAGTGTACCCAAAAGAAGGGGGAAAGAGACCCATAAAATCAATACCCCACACATCAAACAACTCCATTTCTAAAATATTTGTGAGAGGTAATTCATGCTTTCTATACATATTCCCCGTTCTCTGAAACTTATCGCATGATTTCACTAAGGTGTAACTATCTCGAAACAAAGTAGGCCAATAAAAACCAGATTGTAGTACCTTAGCTGCAGTTCTTGTTGCTCCAAAGTGACCTCCATAGGGTGAGGAATGACAGTTCTCTAGGATTTCTTGTGCTTCTTGACCCGCCACACATCGCCTAATTACTTGATCGGCACAACGCTTGAAAACATAGGGATCATCCCACAAGTAGAACTTAACGTCATGAAGAAATTTCTTTTTATGATGTCGGTTCAACTCTGGAGGCATAGTATCACATGACAAAAAATTAGCTATATCAGCAAACCATGGGAGATGTGAACTTACCTGAAAGATCTGTTCATCCGAAAACAACTCTTTTATGCTCTCCTCCTCCTTAACATCGTCTAACTCCAATCTCGACAAGTGGTCAGCAACTTGATTTTCACTACCCTTCTTATCTTTGATCTCAAAATCAAACTCTTGTAAAGTAGAATCCACCTTATCAAGCGTGGCTTGACATCCTTCTTGGCAAATAAGTAGCGAATCGCTGCATGGTCAGTATAAACAACTACTTTAGTACCAATTAAATATGGACGAAATTTATCAAACGCAAAAACTACTGCAAGCATCTCCTTTTCTGTAGTAGTGTAATTTTGCTGGGCAGCATCCATGGTGCGACTTTCATAATAGATAGCTCGAAACATCTTATCTCTCCTCTGGCCCAATACAGGCCCCATTGTATAGTCACTAGCATCGCGCATCAGCTCAAAGGGCTCCTTCCAATCCGGCACAATCATGATGGGTGTTGTGATCAACGCCGTCTTGATCTTTTCGAAGGCCTGCAAACAATCATCATCAAATATGAATATAGAATTTTTTTCAAACAAATTACACAGGGGTTTAGTAATTTTAGAAAAATCCTTGATGAATCGCCGATAAAACCCCACATGGACTAAGAAACTTTTGATGCCCTTGATAAACTTAGGAGGTAGAAGTTTCTCAATGGCAACCACTTTGGCTCGATCCACCTCTAAACCATTTGATGACACTTTATGGCCAAGGACAATGCCCTCTTGAACCATAAAGTTATTGGAACATGCGTTCTCGGATCACACAAATGTGATACCCGGAGCAGCGGAAGTTTAAAAATTTTTTATTTTTCGATATGGAACGATTCCTTATCGTGGGTATCAAATCCTAACGATTAAAATCTTGCAAGTAAAAATATAAATACACAATTAAATATTTTTACCTATTCAAGCAAAGGCTTGATTATGGACTCCAACAGAATTTAATCTGCTCTTCTTGTAAATCCCGGGAACCGATGACTATCACGATCAACCTTCGGAATTAAGTCCACGAACAGAAAACTTAAACCCTCTGATTAATTGCACTAGAAATCAATCAGATGTTTATCGATGAGATTAAACAGATTTGATATATCAATTTAGAATGTAATTTTTCACAAAAATCACAGACTGAATTATCTCAAAAAGGAGTAGAGGATTTCGAAAATCCCCTTAGAATATTTAGTGTGTAATTCAAAAATTGCAAGAATAATTGTTACTGATTTTCGAACACTACACATGTATTAGTAGATAATTTCTAGACTAGATTAAGTTATAATTGTATTAGAACTCTAACTTCTTAGGGCCCACAATCCATAACTTAAGCACAACAAGCCAAGCCTGTTATTATAAAAATTAATATAAAATTCATCATGACTCCGATTGATAAACTGATTTCACCGATGTGCACAGAAACTATTTCTGCATCTTTTAAAGTCAAGATAATTTTTCTGAATCCGAATTCAGTGATTTCCAAAAATGCCCATCCATATGTCATTTTAGGAAATTCCACTCCCTTTAGTTAAGAAGTCCAACTTCTCTTTCATTAAATTTAACTCTTTAAATTTAACTATCTCAACGGGATTTAGTAATCCATTACTTGTGTGACCCTCAATAGTTCAGGGATACAACTAGCCATAGGCTCACAACTCCTTGTGACTCGGAACAACGATTTCTGACTTGCCCAATGAATCATGGTAAGAGCATCTAGCAACATCGCCCCATGATTCCCTAGGTATCACTGATAGTGCCTGCAAGAACCAGTAGATTTTGGTTAGCGTACAGTACGGTCCCTTCATTCATATATCCCGATCGAATCAACAACCATTGGTGCATCGAGAGTCGTTCGAGATTCGATAACTATGCATTACATCTTGGAGATCAAATAATGGTATCGCATGTGTTACTAAAAAAACCGAGTAACCTAAAACACATCATGTAATCTGGCCAGAGATTCGTCACACTAATATCTCCTCAGATCGCATAGGATATCCACACTCGCAAGTATGTGGTGAATCCTTGACAACAAAGCATCGAATCCTATATTTGTCGTAACTGTACCCAATCCCGACACCTGATGACCCCAATAGAGTTGGTAAACGAGTCAAAGTACAGTACTAGCATATAGAGTCTCAATGATGTTTCAAGTAGTAAGGACTAATGGTGTACAACCAAAACCGCGGACTTTATCCACTCGATAAGTGATAACCACTTGGAAAGTCCGAATAGGGTAGTTCGATCATTCATCATATGAATATCCATTTGCATGCTTTGAATATCTCCATGTCCATTACCAATGAAACATGGTACTTGGCATCACAAATGCTAGTCTCAATCTCGAGCGATCCTTATCCTTATTAGCGGACGGCTCAATTGACTAGGAACTGTTTAGAATATACAGTGACTATAAGATGTGTTTCATAATAGTGATCTCTCTTTATTCACTATCTCATCTTACTTACACTATAGTATATTCAAGGTCTTTAACAAAACAAAAATAGTATATCACAATATAACAATATGAAGAAAGACAAAGATTATGCCATTAATGAATGTAAATTATATTAAACAAAGATTGTTTATACATAGAGTCACAAAAGCCCTTAGCCATAAGTTGGCTAACCGGGCACCAACTCTTTCAATCTCTCACTTGCCCTAAAGCCAACTAGTCACACTATGCAATCCCATTGCTTCGCGATGTTTGTCAAACAATGGTCCTGGCAAGGGCTTAGTAAGTGGATCAGCGATATTGTCTGTAGAGGCCACTCTCTCGACAGTGATGTCTCCTCTTTCTACAATCTCCCGGATGATGTGGTATTTCCTCAGTACGTGTTTGGATCTTTGATGAGACCTTGGTTTCTTTGCCTGAGCAATGACACCAGTGTTGTCGCAGTACACCGGAACTGGACCAACAGCTTCAGGAATTACGCCCAACTCTTGGACGAAATTCCTCATCCAAACGGCCTCTTTAGCAGCAGCTGATGCTGCAATGTATTCTGCCTCAGTGGTGGAATCCGCTGTGGTTTCTTGCTTGGAACTCTTCGAAGAGACAGCATCGCCATTGAGCATGAATACAAATCCAAAGGTTGACTTCGAGTCATCCACGTCGCTTTGGAAGCTAGAGTCAGTATAGCCTTCCAATTTCAATTCTCTTCCTCCATAAACCATGAACATATTCCTAGTCCTTCTCAAGTACTTAAGAATATCCTTCACGGCTTTCCAATGCATTTGACCGGGGTTAGCCTGATATCTGCTCGTGACACTCAGAGCAAAGGCTACATCCGGTCTGGTAGATACCATCCCATACATAATACTACCTATGGCTGACGCATATGGTATGTGTGTCATTTTCTCTATCTCTTCATCAGTCTTGGGACACATAGACTTGGATAGAGAAACTCCATGACACATAGGTAGATGTCCTATCTTGGACTCATCCATAGAAAACTTTTTCAATATGGTGTCGATGTAGGTTGCTTGAGTGAGTCCTATCATTCTCTTAGATCTATCTCTATATATTTGTATCCCTAGAATATAGGATGCCTCACCCAAATCCTTCATCGAGAATCTACCTGATAACCATATCTTTGTTGACTAAAACATCCCTACGTCATTCCCAATGAGTAGGATGTCATCAACATAAAGCACTAAGAACGTCACCGCATCCTTAACTACTTTCATGTACACGCACGGTTCCTCCGGGTTTTTGATGAAACCAAAGTCCTTTATTGTTTCATCAAATTTTTGGTTCCAACTTCTTGATGCTTGTTTGAGACCATAAATTGATCTCTGAAGCTTGCATATCTTATGCTCGCTTCCCATGGATGTGAATCCCTCGGGCTGCATCATATAGATTTCTTCCTTAATGTTTCCATTAAGAAATGCAGTCTTCACATCCATTTGTCATATCTCATAGTCATACCATGCTGCTATGGCAATAAGGATTCTTATGGACTTGAACATTGCGACTGGTGAAAAAGGTTTCATCATAGTCAACTCCTTGTCTTTGAGTATAACCTTTTGCTACCAATCGTGCCTTGTAGGTAAGTACCTTACCATCAGGCCCAAGTTTTCTCTTGTAGATCCATTTACACCCTATTGGAACAATTCCATCGGGAGGATCTACTAAAGACCAAACTTGGTTTGTATGTATCGAGTCTATTTCCGACTGCAAAGCTTCAAGCCATAAATTAGAATCCGCATCAGAAATTGCTTCCTTGAAGTTTCTTGGATCACATCCAATGTCGGGTTCACTTTGATCCCCTTCAAGAAGAAGACCATATCGAATAGGAGGTCTAGAAGTCCTCTCGGATCTCCTAGATATAGGCGTGTCAATCAATTGTTCCTGAGGTATAGGATCATTATTTTGTATATCGGGTTCTTCTTGAATTTCTTCGAGTTCCATCATCTTGCCTTTCTTATATAATAAGAACTCCTTCTCCATGAAGGTGGCATTCCTTGAAACAAACACTTTTGTTTCAGTAGGATGATAGAAATAATATCCGATTGAATTCTTCGGATATCCTACAAAATAACATAAGGTGGATCGACTATTCAACTTATCTCTCACTGTCTGCTTCACGTAAGCAGGACATCCCCAAATCCTTAAGTACTAATACTTAGGTGCTTTGCCATTCCATAACTCGTATGGAGTTTTATCTACTGCTTTAGTGTGGACATTATTCAACAACAATACCGCCGTTTCAAGTGCATATCCCCAAAACGAAGGTGGGAGCTCAGTGAAGCTCATCATAGATCGAACCATGTCCAACAAAGTTCGATTGCGATGCTCCGTGACACCATTCAGCTGAGGTGTCATAGGAGGAGTCCACTGAGAGAGAATCCCATTCTCTTTTAGATAGTTCAAAAACTCGGTACTTAAGTATTCTCCACCTCGATCCGATCGAAGTGCTTTAATACTTCTACCTTGTTTGTTTTCTACTTCAGCCTTGAATTTTTTGAACTTTTCAAATGATTCAGACTTATATTTTATTAAATATAAATACCCATACCTCGAATAATCATCAGTAAAGGTAATGAAGTAGGTGTGACCAAATTTAGTACCAATACTAAATGGTCCACAAACATCTGTATGGATCAAATCCAATAGATTTTGACTACGCTCAGGCTTCCCTTTGAAAGGAGATTTAGTCATTTTTCCTTTTAGGCAGGACTCACAAGTAGGTAGAGAGTTAATATCAGACATATCAAACATGCCCTCTCCCACTAGCTTGTTCATCCTCCTTGAGGAAATATGACCTAGCCTAGCATGCCAAAGGTTTGCCGGGTTTTGACTATCATTTTTTCTTTTATTTGTTGTTATCGGTTTATCAACATAATTAATTGGAACGTCTTTTAATTTTAAGTTATATAGATCATTTTCAAGTTGTCCATTTCTAATCAAACATTCATTCTTGTAAATATTGCAAATCCCATTTACAAAATTACAAGAAAAACCATCTCTATCAAGTATAGAAACAGAAATAATGTTTTAACTAAATCTGGCACAAATAAAACATCTCTCAAAAATAACTTAAAATTATTCTGCAAAACTAAATAAACGTCTCCCACTGCTTTGGCTTCAACTCTGGAACCATTTCCGAGCCTCAGCTGGGTCTCACCCATTCTAAGCTTACGACTTCTTGTCATCACTTGCAAATCATTGCAAATGTGAGATCCACATCCAGTATCCAATGCCCAAGAAGTAGTATTAAGTGAAACATTTATTTCAATGTAAAACATATCCTTTGCAGTTCGCAACTGCTCAAGGTATTCCTTGCAGTTACGTTTCCAATGACCGGGTTTCTTGCAGTGATGGCAAACATCTCCAGATATGTTCACGTGTTCACGTTTGAAGCTTTTGTCTTGGCCTTCTATTGTGGTACAATTTTCTTGGGTGGGGCAGAACGTTTCTTACCCTTTTCACTTGGCCCCTTCTTGGAGTAAGAAGAGGAGCCAACCAAGAGTACCGGTTTATCCTTCTTTAATGTGGCCTCATAAGACACAAGCATATTGACTATCTCTTCAAGGGTGGCCTCTATCTTGTTCATATTGAAGTTCACCACAAATCCGTCAAACGACGAAGGAAGTGAAAGAAGTAATAAGTCCGCGTTTAGCTCATGCTCCAATGTCAAATCGAGTGTTACCAACTTTTCAATGGGCCCAATCATGTGTACCCCATGCTCACGGACCAAAGTCCCATCTCGCATGCGGCATGTCATAAGCTCTTTGATGGTGGCATACCTCTCCGACCTTGACTGAGCTCCAAAAAGTTCCTTGAGGTGCATGTGTATGTCAGCAGCATTCACGGAATCCTCAAATCGCCTCTGGAGTTCATCAGACATTGAAGCTTGCATATAGCATTTAGCCTTGATATCATGGTCCCACCATTGATCAAGTTTTGTCAATTCTTCCAGACTTATATTAGCCGGTGCTTCCTTTGGAGGATTCTTTTCTAACATGTAGAAAATTTTCTCCGAGTTTAGAACAATCTTTAATTTACGGAACCATTCCGTATAGTTTGCGCCAGTCAATTTGTTTTGTTCGAGAATTGAGTATAGTGGATTTCGTGAATTCATTGTAATAAAATACTGAAAAGAAACAAAAAATAAGGGCCCAATAATATGACGCCGTTTATTGTGACATGTCAAGATAACCCATCAATATTAAGTTGTGATGGACGGTCGCCATGTGGATCCCCCAATAATATGAGCCAATCCCATGGGAGTTCCACCCAACTTACAACATGTGTCGATCCAATGTACAGCTTTCCGACGAACGGCCCCCCCCAATAATATGAGCCAGACCTTATCCGCGGGTAGCATCTCATACATTGATCGTTGATGGAAGGTAGGAACATTTAAACAATATTTAAATTCCCTTTTATAAATCTTGATATCAATTTTAAATCATATTTAAAATGATGGATTTTAATTTTTTTTTTAAAATTTGTCTCATCATGCAATTTATGTATGCTTGCGGGATTCATACAATTTAGTCTAAACATGCATACATCAATAATATCATATATTATTTAAGGATGATCGATCACATTATCTATTCGACCCGTGGTTGCCAATCACGAGTCTAAGTCCAATCCTAGGTGATATGCAAGTATGCAATGCAATCCTATTACATTGAGCTTCCATTTACATTTCTTCGGTCTTTATCGTATGCTGGACTCACCATTGTCTTCAAATATTTATCTCCCACTAAGTCTAACAAATTTACAATAAATTTCGATGACAAGTAGAGGATACATATTTAATGGGTGGGAACGGGCCATAAACCCAGCCCCCTTTTTATTACAAATGACAATTCAAATTGGGCTATAAACCAAGCCCATTAATAAACCCAACAACAATAAAACCAAATGTAAATTACCTAGCATACACCTAAAACATTGGTCATGGCAATCGATCATTCTTTTATCCAATAATTAATTCAATAATTAAAACATTGGATAACATGCAATGTCATCATAATTAAAAGATAAAATCATATTTTATCTAATACATACATAAGATCATATCTTATCATCAATTGTACCAAAATAATTAATTTTATAAAATCTAATTTAACGGATAAAATTTATAAATTTTCCAAAAATTCAAATTTATCCAAAAATCAATTTTAAAAATTTCGGACTCGAACAATTCGATCCGATGCCTCGTGGACCAATCAAAAACAATTTTCGATCGGACCAAAAACTAAAATTCCAAAATATTAAAATTTTAATTAAAAATATTTTTCCCGGGCTACCTGGGACAATCCCGGGCAGCCCGCGCCCCAAAATGGGCCCGGGCTGGGCAGCCCGTCGGTGCACCTTGGGCAGCGACGGTCGCTACCCTGGGCAGCGATCAAATCGCTGCCCATGGGCAGCACACGTTCGTTGCCCCGGGCAGCGACGATCGCTGCCCGATGTGCCCATCAAATTTTAATTTAAAATTTTGTTTTTGTTTCAAAACCCGAGGCCAAAAATTTTGTACAATCGATTAATTTAATCGTTTGATCTGAGCAACCTGTCTCTGATACCACTATTGGAAAACGTGTTCAGATCAATTAAGAATTGATACCCGGTGCAGCGGAAGTTTAAAATTTTTTATTTTTTCGATGTGGAACAATTCCATATCATGGGTATCAAAACTTTACGATTAAATTATGTTGCAAGTAAAATAATAATAATCACAATTAATAATATTTTACCTCTTCAACATAATTTAATCGTAAAGTTTTGATACCCATGATATGGAATTGTTCCATATCAAAAAAATAAAAAATTTTAAACTTCCGCTGCACCGGGTATCAATTCTTAATTGATCTGAACACGTTTTTCAACAGTGATATCAGAGACAGGTTGCTCAGATCAAACGATTATTGGAACATGCGTTCTCTGATCACACGGATGTGATACCCGGAGCAGCGGAAGTTTAAAAATTTTTTTTTTTGGATATGGAACGATTCCATATCGTGGGTATCAAATCCTAACGATTAAAATCTTGCAAGTAAAAATATAAATACACAATTAAATATTTTTACCTATTCAAGCAAAGGCTTGATTATGGACTCCAACAGAATTTAATCTGCTCTTCTTGTAAATCCCGGGAACCGATAACTATCACGATCAACCTCCGGAATTAAGTCCACGAACAGAAAACTTAAACCCTCTGATTGATTGCACTAGAAATTAATCAGATGTTTATCGATGAGATTAAACAGATTTGATCTGTCAATTCAGAATGTAATTTTTCACAAAAATCACATACTGAATTATCTCAAAAAGGAGTAGAGGATTTCGAAAATCCCCTTAGAATATTTAGTGTGTAATTCAAAAATTGCAAGAATAATTGTTACTAATTTTCGAACACTACACATGTATTTATAGATAATTTCTAGACTAGATTAAGTTATAATTGCATTAGGACTCTAACTCTTTAGGGCCCATAATCCATAACTTAAGCCCAACAAGCCAAGCCTGTTATTATAGAAATTAATATAAAATTCATCATGACTCCAATTGATAAACTGATTTCACCAATGTGCACAGAAACCATTTCTGCATCTTTTAAAGTTAAGATAATTTTTTTGAATCCGAATTCAGTGATTTCCAAAAATGCCCATCCATATGTCATTTTAGGAAATTCCACTCCCTTTAGTTAAGAAGTCCAACTTCTCTTTCATTAAATTTAACTCTTTAAATTTAATTATCTCAACGGGATTTAGTAATCCATTACTTGTGTGACCCTCAATGGTTCAGGGATACAGCTAGCCGTAGGCTCACAACTCCTTGTGACTCGGAACAACGATTTCCGACTTGCCCAACGAATCATGGTAAGAGCGTCTAGCAACATCGCCCCATGATTCCCTAGGTATCACTGATAGTGCTTGCAAGAACTAGTAGATTTTGGTTAGCGTACAGTACGGTCCCTTCATCCATATATCCCGATCGAATCAACAACCATTGGTGCATCGGGAGTCATTCGAGATTCGATAACTATGCATTACATCTTGGAGATCAAATAGTGATATCGCATGTGTTACTAGGAAAACCGAGTAACCTAAAACACATCATGTACTCTGGCCAGAGATTCGTCACACTAATATCTCCTCAGATCGCATAGGATATCCACACTCGCAAGTATGTGGTGAATCCTTGACAACAAAGCATCGACTCCTATATGTGTCGTAACTATCCCCAATCCCAACACCTGATGACCCCAATAGAGTCGGTAAACGAGTCAAAGTATAGTACTAGCATATAGAGTCTCAATGATGTTTCAAGTAGTAAGGACTAATGGTGTACAACCAAATCGCGGACTTTATCCACTCGATAAGTGATAACCACTTGGAAAGTCCGAATAGGGTAGTTCGATCATTCATCATATGAATATCCATTTGCATGCTTTGAACATCTCCATGTCCATTACCAATGAAACATGGTACTTGGCATCACAAATGCTAGTCTCAATCTTGAGCGATCCTTATCCTTATTAGCGGACGGCTCAATTGACTAGGAACTGTTTAGAATATACAGTGACTATAAGATGTGTTTCATAATAGTGATCTCTCTTTATTCACTATCTCATCTTACTTACACTATAGTATATTCAAGGTCTTTATCAAAACAACAATAGTATATCACAATATAACAATATGAAGAAAGACAAAGATTATGCCATTAATGAATGTAAATTATATTAAACAAAGATTGTTTATACATAGAGTCACAAAAGCCCTTAGCCACAAGTTGGCTAACCGGGCACCCACTCTTTCAAAAGTGACATTTTTCCCAGTTAAGAACAAGATTCTTTTCTTGACATCTCTGCAACACAAGGGAAAGGTTATGCAAAAAGTGATCAAAAGATGACCCAAAAACTGAAATATCATCCATGAATATTTCCATCACATCCTCCACAATATCCGCAAAAATAGCCATTATACACCGCTGGAAATTCGTCGGTGCATTACACAAGCCAAAAGGCATTCTCCTGAAAGAAAACATGGCATAGGAACACATAAAAGTAGTCTTCTCCCGATCCTCCGGTGCAATAGCAATTTGATTATATCCTGAATAACCATCTAAGAAACAGTAATAGAAATAACCAGCAAATCTATCAAGCATTTGATCAATGAAAGGAAGTGGAAAATGATCTTTACGAGTAGCTTTGTTCAACTTCCTATAATCTATACAGACTTGCCAGCCAGTTACTGTACGTGTGGAGATTAATTCATTATTTTCATTTTTAACCACCGTAATCCCACCTTTCTTAGGCATCACTTGAACAGGAGACACCCAACTACTATCAGAAATAGCTTAAATCACACCTGCATTTAACAATTTTAAAACTTCTTTCTTAACAACTTCTTTCATTGCGGGATTCAGCCGCCTCTGATGATCAACATAAGGAGTATAAGATTATTCAATCAAAATTTTATGCATGAAAATTGTTGGACTAATACCCTTAATGTTACAAATTGACCATCCTAAGGAAGTTTTGAAATTTCTCAAGACTCTCAACAACTTATCATTTTCTACAGCAGACAGGTGAGCAGAAATAATAACAGGGCATGTAGAATTCTCACCAAGGAATGCATAACATAAATGTGCAAGAAGTTCCTTAAGATCATGAGTTTCAACGGATACCTCGGGTGCATTATGTTCCAATGTTTCAGATTCCTTAGTACTCACCACTTTTTCTTTCAGAGATCCATCGAGGAATGCTTCTTGTTCATGTAACTTCCAATCTTCTTCATTATCGATTGCCATATCCGCCACCAAACGTATTTCTAGTGGATCAGTATTCCTACACATGAAAAAGAATTATGAGAACCAATAACTTCAGTACTTTTACATGTACTTACCTCGTTTGGGCCCCTTATGGTGTGATAAATGTTGAAAATCACGGCTTCACCACCAACGCGAAGTGTGAGCTCTTCCTTATGGACGTTGATTAATGCTCTTACAGTAGCTAGAAAGGGTCTCCCAAAAATCAAAGGAGTCTCTTCATCTTTGTCCATGTCCAATATCACGAAGTCTGCTGGAAATATGAACTTGTCGATCTTAACCAAAACATCATCTACAGTACCCTGTGGGTATGTTATACTTCGATCTGCAAGCTGTAGCGTGATGGTGGTCACTCTGACCTCTCCAAGCTCCAAAGTCCTGTAGACAGAAAAATACATCAAATTTATACTTGCTCCTAAATCACATAAAGCTCGATTTACTTTAGAACCAACAATAAAAGAAGGGATAGTAAAACTGTAATGCCCCGTTGTTATCTTAAATGAGTTTATTTGAGTTAATTGGAGATTGCAGAGTTCAAGAGCCGACTTGATTTTGATCAGGGTCCTTTTTGCAAATTTTGGAAATTTCAGGGACTAAAACGCAAATTTTGAGTTTAATATATTATCTACACTTGGGAAAAAGAAATGATTGGTCTCCTTCCTTGCTTCTTCTTCCCCTTCACGCCTAAACTCCATTAGAGGCGCTCCAAATTTTCTCCAAGCCTTGAAATTTCATTCCGAGCTCGATCTGGCCGTTGAAAATTATTTCTGAAGGCAGATTAGTGATCACTGCAGTGAGAGCTCCGTTATACCGTAAGTATTTCTCTGATCGGATATGTTTTGTTTTTCGGAGGTTGTTAGAATCGATTTAGATTCTATTATGTTGTTCTTGGCGGAGTTCTGATCGTTTATTATCTGTCGGTTTTGAAATAGAGCGACGTTCGGAATTGTTATGATTTTTGGAAACCATTTTCGAAAATGTGGGTTTTGAGATTTGTTGGGATTGCCTTGTTATTGTTGTATTAGCAATGAATTGAGTTGATATCGGTAATGAACTGCTGTCTGCATTTCCGTTTTGTTCAATTTTTAGCCGTTATGCCGTCGATTTGAGTTTTGGGATTTCGAACCGTTTTTGAGTTGTTGAACTTGTCTTGTAAGTTGATCATGGTTATTGATCTTTGATTTGTATCTGAACAGATTCGTTTGGAGATTGTCAAGCCCAGGGTTAACAGCATTTGTTCGTTTCAAAGATTTGGACGAAGAACGGTATAGAGAATTACCTTGAGCCTTGTTGTTGTTTAGATTGGTTAGACTTTGATACAATCTTTTGTTGTAGCTTCCCAGAAGTTGGAACTACTGCCTTGAAAGGTAAAAGCAGTCATCGATAGCGGGATAGCATACTCGGGACAGTTCGTTCTTGAGTTTCCCTTAAAAGCACATACTTGCATCTACACTTGTTCTAGCATGAGGAACTTGTGTCTTGTTTGCTTGAGCTTTTATTATATGGCTATGTTTTATGTTCTGTTATGCATTCATCTTGAGCCAACTTTGATTTCAGCGGGCAGAATAGCCCTTTTTATTTAGACGTTTGGGAACTATAATTGAGTGGCCTAGGTCATAGTCGTTTTGCCTAGTGTTAGCATACTCATTATAGTTGCTCAAAGTCTAGAAGAGTGGGATACATGGCACCACCTCGATTGGGAGAGTCAGTGAGTCATTACGTGATCTCATCCTCGGGATCCCAAAAGCACAACAACAATCCCTCGTTTATCAGATTTGATATCCCGGTTTAAAGACATGCATTTCATTTCATTGTTATTGATTACATTTTTGTCTTGAAATCATGTTTATTGTTGTATTTCTGGATATGTTGCTTTTACTGGGATTATCATTCTCACCGGTTATCCGGCTGTTGCTTTGTTTTGTATATGTACTTGGCAACAGGTGGGTCAAGAACAAGTCAGAAGAGGCATGGTTAGCTTTGAGGGAAAGATGTAGAAGTGAGACTTGGTCTAGAAGTCGATTCCAGCATGTCAATCTAGTTTATGTTAGAACATGTTTAGTTATCGAACTTCATCGTTATATTGTTGTTGCATGTTATCGACTTTGGTTTAGTTGTTGAACTCCAGAACTCATGTTTTAATTTGAGGAATCAAGTTTGTAACGCATGTTTATGTTTCGGAGTATTGTATGGCTTGATGTTCTTGATTTTGGCAATTTCTAGCACCGGAGCAGCCAGGGAGGCGCGCCCGTGCATCCTAGCGCGCGGCTGCGCACCTGCGCCCCTTTCCGGGCAGGGCGTCATGCGCGCCCGCGCCTCGGAAGGCCGCGGCCGCGCGGGCCCTTAATTAAAAAAAAAATTGTCTTGGTCTTTCCTTGCTTATTAGTTAGTTACTCCTTTATTAGATGTTTAGAACCGAGGTCTCACATTAAGTGGTATCAGAGAGTTAAGATTCTTGGTCGAACTAGATTGAGCGGGGTAGATCGAGTCTGCGTGTATTGGCTCCTCGCATGTGTTTGAATTATTTAACTGTGTACTTAATTCCATGCGAGCATGATTTATTATTGAGAATTATTGAATTACATGGTTATGTGATTTAATTTATAAAGCATGATCTACTTGAGATATAATTGTTTCTATTATCGACTGGTGTCCAGTATTCCAAGCGGTTGTAAGGGCACTGATTGTAGCGATTGAGATATCTCGTGTCCTAACCTTTGATTATCAGATGGGTCCTCGTCGAGTGATAAACAGAAACATACCGCCAGTTATTCCTACTACTGAGCAAGCTAGTGCTGAAACTGTTGCGATGGATGCTACAGCGACGCCTATGGAAACCTTGCTGAAGAGGTTTCAGTCGTTCAATCCGCCGTTGTTGTTGGGTTCAGAAAATCCAGTTGACTTTGAGAGTTGGTTGGATGATATTGATCAGCTGTTCGATTCCATTGATTACACAGACGATCGCAGAATCAGGTTAGTCATTCATCAGCTACGTGGGGTTGCTAAGAGCTGGTGGATCATGACGAAGAAAGCATTTGAGAGTAGAGGTACGGAAGTTACTTGGACTCTTTTTAAATCTAAATTCTATAAGAGGTTTTTCCCTATCTCGTATCGCAAAGATAATGGAGCGGAGTTTGCCAATCTGAGGCAAGGGAATCTGAACATTGAAGAGTGCGTAGCTAAGTTTGGTAGTCTGTTGCGTTTTGCACCGCTAATTGCCGGAGATGAAGAAGTTAAGGCAGATCAGTTCATCAATGGTTTGAACCCCGACGTCTTCACGTTGGTAAACACCAACAGGCCTAACAACTTTGCGGATGCCATGAATCACGCAAAGGGAGCAGAAGCAGGCTTGTGGAGGCAAAGAGGTAATCAGGTGGCACCTCAGCAACAGAGGCAGTATTAGAACCAACCATCTCAGTATCAGAATCAGCCACCTCAGTATCAGAACCAGTAGCAGAGGTATGAAAGTGGAAGCAGTGGGGGAAACAGAAGGGATCAGTTTAAGGCAAGAGGGAAACAGTTTAGGAGGCAGGGGAACAGTTCTTCTAGTTCCAGTGGTTCGAAGCAATTCGGTTCAGGACAGAGTTCTGGATCATCATCCTTGTACTGCAGCAAGTGTGGGGGAAGACACTCACCGAATCAGTGTGTGGGAGTCTTCGGTAATTGTAACACCTGTCAGCAACCGGGACACTTCTCTAAGGTGTGCCCTCAGCGTTTTAGAGATCGAGCTCAGAGTGGGAGTTCATCTCGACCTACAGCTCAACTCGAGAGGAAGTCTTCTGCAGTGCACTCTTTCCAGCCCCAGCAGCAGAACAGACAGGGAGGTAACCCTACTGCAAACCAGCCCCCGAGACAGCAGGCACGAGTTTTTGCCTTGACAGAGGATCAGGCTCAGGCAGCACCTGATGATGTTATAGCAGGTAACTGTTCGATTTTTGGTCATTCTGCTCATGTTTTGATAGATACAGGTGCTTCCTATTCCTTTATCTCTGAGAAATTTGTGTTATTGCATGCTTTGCCTACTGAGTTGTTGCCTACAGTAGTAGCTGTTACTTCACCTTTGGGTGGAGGAATTGTTTCTGTCAGATTAGTCAGGAACTGTGAACTGTGTTTTGAAGGAAATATGTTAGAATTCGACTATATTGTACTTGGACTGTCAAATTTTGATTGTATTGTCAGTATAGATGCTTTAACCAAGTACAGGGCAACCGTCGATTGTTTTCTGAAAGTTGTCAGGTTCAGACCTGAAATGGCAGACGAGTGGAAATTCTTTGGTAAGGGTTCTCGATCTAGAATTCCTTTGATTTCAGTGTTATCTATGACTCATTTGCTATAGAAAGGTGCAGAAGGATTTTTGGTGTATGCAGTTGATGTACTGAAATCTAGCCCAGCTTTGGTAGATTTACCGGTGGTTAGAGAATTTGCTGATGTGTTCCCGAAAGATGTTCCTGGTTTGCCACCTATTCGAGAAATCGAATTCAGTATTGACTTAGTGCCAGGTACTCAACCTATTTCAAAAGCTCCTTATCGTATGGCACTTATTGAATTGAGAGAGTTGAAGGAGCAGCTTGAGGATTTGATTGCCAAGGGATACATCAGACTTAGTGTATCGCCTTGGGGTGCTCCTGTGCTTTTTGTTCAGAAGAAGGATGGTTCTATGCGGCTCTGTATCGACTACCGCCAATTGAATCAGGCTACAGTTAAGAACAGGTATTCTTTACCCCGAATAGATGACCTTTTTGATCAACTGCAGGGTTCTTCTGTCTACTCTAAGATTGATCTGAGGTCAGGTTATCACCAGTTGAGAGTACGAGAGGAAGACGTTCCTAAGACCGCATTCAGAACGAGGTATGGTCATTTTGAGTTTATAGTCATGTCATTCGGTTTGACTAACGCTCCAGCGGTTTTTATGGGTTTGATGAACCGTATCTTTCGGCGTTATTTAGATGAGTTCTTCATTATCTTTATCGATGATATTCTTATCTACTCGAAGAACCGTACTGACCATGCAGAGCACTTGAGGACCGTATTGCATATTTTGCGAGTTGAGCTGTTGTTTGCCAAGCTGTCTAAGTGTGAATTCTGGTTAGATCGAGTTGTCTTTCTCGGTCATATTATTTCTGAAGATGGGATTTCTGTCGATCCCAGCAAGATTGAAGCGGTTATGAATTGACCTAGACCTACTTCAGTGCCGGAGATCCGAAGCTTCATGGGTTTAGCTGGTTATTACCGTCGTTTCATCGAGGGTTTCTCGTCTATTGCCAAGCCAATTACCCAGCTGACTCAGAAGAATGCGCCTTTTGTTTGGACTCCAGATTGTGAGGCTAGCTTTGTTGATCTGAAGAGGAGACTGACCAGTGCTCCAATTCTTTCTATTTCGAAGGGTACTGGAGGTTTCACAGTCTATTGTGATGCTTCTAACCGAGGCTTGGGTTGTGTTCTTATGCAGCATAAGCATGTGATAGCGTATGCATCGAGGAAGCTTAAACCGCACGAGACTCGTTATCCGGTTCATGATCTAGAACTAGCTGCGATTGTATTTGCTCTGAATATATGGTGTCACTATCTTTATGGTGAGTCTTTCGAGATCTTTTCTGATCATAAGAGTCTTAAGTACTTGTTTTCACAGGCAGAGCTGAATATGAGACAGAGAAGATGGCTGGACTTGTTGAAGGATTTTGACTGCGGAATCAAGTACTATCCGGGGAAGTCTAATGCAGTTGCAGATGCCTTGAACCGAAAGTTTTGTTCTTTATCTCTTTCTACTATCGGTGTTTCTCAGTTGATCAATGATTGTTGCACTTCTGGTTTAGAGTTTGAAACAGATAGGGAGACTATCAGAGTGTTTGCTATTCAAGCCGAGCCGGAGTTATTTGTTGCAATCAGAGAAGCACAGAAGTCTGAGCCGAGCATTCAGATTTCAGTAAAGAAAGTTAGATCGGGACATCAGTCTGAATTCCAGGTTAGAGATGATGTTTTGTTTGTGAATAACCGTGTTGTTGTGCCTGATATTTCGGAGTTGAGACAGCGTATTCTTCGAGAGGCTCATTGCAGTCGGTTTAGTATTCATCCTGGAGGTCGTAAGATGTACAACGATCTGAAGATTCAGTTTTGGTGGAAGAGAATGAAGAGCGACGTAGCGAGGTTTGTATCTCGGTGTTTGAATTGTCAGCAGGTGAAAGCAGAGCGGAAGCGACCAGGAGGTCTGTTGCACAGTCTATCTGTTCCTGAATGGAAATGGGATCACATTTCCATGGATTTCATCACGAAGCTACCACGATCCGTTCGAGGATGCGATGCTATTTGGGTAGTGATCGACCGATTGACGAAGTCTGCTTGTTTTATTCCGTACAGGATGATGTATCGTCATGATCAGATGGCTGAGTTGTATGTTAGCAATGTTGTGAGATTTCATGGGGTGCCGAAGTCGATCATTTCAGACAAAGACCCTAGATTCACTTCGCACTTCTGGCACAGTCTTCAGGAGGCACTGGGTACTCGATTGCATCTGAGTACAGCTTATCATCCTCAGACCGATGGACAGTCAGAGCGAACTATTCAGACGTTAGAGGATATGCTGCGAGCGGTAGTGCTAGACTTTGGCACTAGTTGACAGGATTCTTTGCCTCTTGTCAAGTTTTCTTACAACAATAGCTTACAAGCGAGTATCGGTATGGCGCCTTTTGAGGCATTGTACGGTAAGAAATGCCGATCTCCGCTGTTTTGGGATAATTTGTCCGAGTCACCAGATTTGGGGCCGGAAATGCTTCGAGATATGGCAGAGCAGGTTAAGATCATTCAGACCAGAATGAAGTCAGCTCAAGATAGGCAGGCAAAGTATGCGAATGTCAGGCGTAGACCTCTGAGTTTTGATCAGGGAGACCGAGTCTTTCTGAAGATTTCACCTTTCAGAGGCACTGTTAGATTTGGGAAGAGAGGAAAGTTATCTCCGAGATTCATCGGTCCGTATGAGATTCTCGAGAAGATAGGCGATCTTGCCTACAGACTTGCACTTCCTCCGTCTTTATCTGGTATTCACGACGTTTTTCATGTCTCTATGCTGCGAAAGTATCATCCAGATCCTTCTCATATCCTTCAGTCTGATGAAGCCGAGTTAGACGAGACTCTAAGCTATTTTGAATGACCGATTCAGATCCTTGATCGGAAAAAAAGCAACTCAGAACCAAGTTGATTCCATTGGTGTGAGACCCCGTTTCTAATCTTCTAAACTCGAATAATTAATCATAATCAAACACAATAAGCCGCGAAAAACGAATCAAAAGTTTTAAATTAATTTTTTTTTTAAAAGAAGCCTCGCGCGCATGCAGGCTACGCGAGCAGAGACTCGCGGAGATGCTCACGCCCGCGCGAGAAGGGAGCTCGCGTGCGCGCGGGCAAAATCTCCCGAGCCTCTTCAAACTCCTCGCGCGCGTGCGAGGTGATGCCTCGCCCGCGCGCAGGCAAAATGGGCAGAGGGGTCGAGGAGCCTGCAAAAACAACCAACAAGGCAAATCTAAACATTCCAAGTTCAAACATAATACAAATCAATATTTAGAACATGCCAAATCTAGGTTCTGCCCAAAATACAATAACCAGTCGAGTTTTATAAATGAGTTCCACCGACTCAACAAAACTAATACAATTCCAAATAGACTCGACCCTACGACTCGGAGTCTCACTTCTATCAATCTCACCCCCAAGCTAACCAAGACGACTTGGTCCAGCTCCTGATCCTCCTGTTGCCAAGTTACACATACAAAACAAAGACAACAGCCGGAATAATCCGGTTAGAAATATAATTTCTAAGTAAAAGAGACATGCACTCAATATCAAATAAACACTTCAATCGAAATGTGTCAACATAAATCATAACATCGAAATGATATTGAATGAATTCATGGATTTAAAAGTCGAGATTATCAAGTCAGATAATCATAAAATCGATCGGTACTCGGTTGGGATCCCGGGGTCAAGTCTTCACGACAATTCACCGACGCACCCTTTTGGGGTGGAAGTCGATCAACTCGATCCCCTAGACTTCAGAGCAACTATAAGAAGTATTCTGGCAATTGGAAAAACTCGAAATCCAAAGTCACTTCAATATAGCTCCCTAAAACGTCTAATTTCAAAATGAATCGAAAGTCGGCTCAATATGGATGCAAGTGCAGCAATAACTAAATCAAGTTCACACAAGCAAATAAACAAGAGGTATGTGATTTTTGGGAACTCGAGAATAAGTCGATCTCTAGAATTCGTTCCCATTCATTTCAATGTCGACTTTTACCTTTTTCTCGAAGCTTCAATCAATCCTGTCAAACAAGAGACAACTCGATTCAAACTCTAAGCAATTCGAAACTCAAAGTCGATAAATCAAACAATCTATACCGTCTTCCAACTCTTCGATTGGTAACCGATCTCCAAGTCCTCCAATTCCAATCTCTAATCAACTGTCAAAACATCGAGACACGGATTCGATATCAACTCGGAATTCAAACTCAATCAAATTCGATATACAAATCAAACCGAACCAAAACCGATAACTCAAACTCGATTTCGACGGCATAACGGCTATAAACTGACTATCCGGAAATACAAACCATCAAACAACAATCACAATAACTCAATAATCACCACAATCCATCAAAACAACTCAAATCCAACCTCTATCAAAATCATCATTTTTGAATTTCACCTCTAAAATCATATAAAATCCAAACTTCGTTTTTTTTCCAAACCGACTTCGAATACACGATCTATACTAGCTCAAGAACGACATACTCCAATATTATCAAATTCTGACAACTCGACAAAATCGAAGTTCAAGAGATCGTAGCAAAACTTACGTCTAAATGAAGCCCTCGTTGCGGTGATCGTGAATCTCATCTCGGAATGAAAATCTAACGGTCGGATCGAGAAAATCGAACGGATGAAAAGCTCAAAATGGCGTCTCCCATGGCTTCGTGTTCGGTACGTGAAGGGGGAGGGAAGGAGAGAGTGAGGGTGATGGGTTGAAGTGACTTGGAAGTCAACTTTCCAAAGATAATATATAAAATCTCACTTTTTGCATTTCAGTCTTTTATTTCTCCAAGTTGCAAAGTAACCCCCTGTTAAATATCAAAACGATCATCAATCACTAACAATTCTGATTATCTTGATTAAACTCAATTATAATAAAATCGGGGAATTACAATTCTCCCCCTCTAAGATTCGATTTCGTCCTCGAAATCTGACAGATCACAGACTGAACAAGAACGAAACAAACTGAAGACGAACTCACCTCAATCGAATAACTCTGGAAATCGCTGCCTCATATCGGATTCGGTCTCCCAAGTCGCTTCTTCAACTCCGTGACGACTCCAATGTATCTTCACCAACGGAAACGACTTGTTTCTGAGCTGCTTCTCTTTTCTGTCAATAATCTGAATCGGTCGCTCGAAGTAACTCAGAGTCTCATCAAGTTCGGCCTCGTCCGGCTGAAGAACGTGAGACGGATCCGGATGATATTTCCATAGCATCGAAACGTGAAACACATCGTGGATGCCTGAAAGAGACGGAGGAAGAGCAATCCTATAGGCAAGATCGCCTATCTTCTCCAGAATCTCATATGGGCCAATGAACCTCGGCGAAAACTTTCCTCTCTTCCCAAATCTGACAGTGCCTCGGAAAGGAGAAATCTTCAGAAACACACGGTCTCCCTGCTCGAAACACAGTGGTCTGCGTCAGACATTCGCATACTTGGCCTGTCGATCTTGGGCTGTCTTCATTCTGACTCGGATCAACTTCACCTGCTCTGCCATATCACGAATCATATCTGGACCCAACTCAGGTGATTCTGAAATCTCATCCCAAAATAACGGAGATCTGCACTTCTTCCCGTACAAAGCTTAAAAAGATGCCATTCCAATACTCGCCTGGAAGCTGTTATTATACGAAAACTCCACTAGAGGCAAGGACTCCTGCCAACCTGATCCAAAATCAAGCACTACAGCGCGAAGCATATCCTCCAAAGTCTGGATCGTACACTCGGACTGACCATCGGTCTGAGGGTGATACGCTCTGCTCAAGTGCAAACGAGTACCCAATGCCTCCTGCAAACTGTGCCAAAAGTGAGAAGTGAACCTCGGATCTCTGTTTGATACTATCGACTTCGGCACGCCGTGCAATCTCACAACCTCTCTGAAATACAACTCGGCTATCTGATCGTGACGGTATGTCATACGGTAAGGAATGAAGCAAGTGTAAGAGTGGGTGCCCAGTGAGCCAACTGTGTGGCTATGGGCTTTGATGACTCTTTGTATAAACAATCTTTTGTTTAATATTATTTACACTTTTATTAATGGCAATGACTTTATATTACTTCATATTGTTATATTGTGATATACTATTGTTGTTTTGATAAAGACCTTGAATATACTATAGTGTATGTAAGATGTGGTAGAACATGGGGATGTCTATCATGAAATACATCTTATAGTCACTGTATATTCTAAAACCGTTCCTAGTCGATTGAGCCGTCCGATAATAATGATAAGGATCGCTCGAGTTTGAGACTAGCATTTGCGATGCGGAGTACCACGTTTCATTGGTAGGGAACATGGAGATGTTCGAAGCATGCAAATGGATATTCATAGGATGAATAATCGAACTACCCTATCCGGACTTTCCAAGTGGTTATCACTTATCGAGTGGATAAAGTCCGCGGTTTTGGTTGTACACCATTAGTCCTTACGACTTGAAACATCATGGAGACTCTATATGCTAGTGCTGTGCTTTGACTCGTTTACCGACTCTATGGGGGTCATCAGGTGTCGAGATTGGGTACAGTTACGACACATATAGGAGTCAATGCATTGTTGTCAAGGATTCACCACATACTTGCGAGTGTGGATATCCTATGCGATCTGAGGAGATATTAGTGTGACAAATCTCTGGCCAGAGTACTTGATGTGATTTAAGAAATGGTTTCTTAGTAGCACATGCGATGTCACTAATTTGATCTTCAAGATGTATTGCATAGTTATCGAATCTTGAGCGACTCTCGATATACCAATGGTTGTTGATTCGATCGGGATATATGGATGAAGGGACCGTACTGTACGCTAACCAAAATCTACTGGTTCTTGTAGGCACTATCAGTGATACCTAGGGAATCATGGGGCGATGTTGCTAGGCGCTTTACCTTGATTCGTTGGGCAAGTCGGAAAGTGTTGTTCCGAGTCACAAGGAGTTGTGAGCCCACGGCTAGCTGTATCCCTGAACCATTGAGGGTCACACAGTGTAATGAAGTTTTAATCCCCGTTGAGATAGTTAAATTTAAAGAGTTAAATTTAATGAACTAAGGAGTTGGACTTCTTAAATAAGAGTAAGGGAGTAGGATTTCCTAAAATGACATAGGGATGGACATTTTTGGAAACCACTGAATTCGGATTCAGGAAAATTTATTTTGACTTTAAAATGTGCAGAAATGGTTTCTGTGCACATTGGTGAAATCGGTTCATCAATCGGAGTCACGATGAATTTTATATTAATTTCTGAACGTGCGGGCTTTGCTTGTCGGGCCCTAGCTTATGACTAATGGGCCCTAAGGTGTTAGTGGCCTGCATTATAAATAAGTTATTGCAGTACAGAAATTAAAAACAACAGGTCATTATTTTTTAGAGCAAAAAATTTCGAACCCTAGCCCCTCTCTCATAAAGTTTCGGCCGAACACTCCCACTCTGTCAGAGAAAATTTCGGTCTGTGATTTTGAATCGCAGTCAGGAATAACGAATCAGATTCGTTTAATCTCTTCGCAGAAAACTTCTGATAGATTTTCTAGTGCAATCTATCAGAGGGATTTAAACCCCATTCGTGGACCTGATTGAAGGAGTTCATCAGTTCCTGGGAGATACAAGAAGCACAGAGAAATCTGTGTGGTGTCCAATAATCTCGCTTCGAGATTGAAGGTAAAATTTAATTAATTTTTATTTGAATTTTACACACACAATAATTTAATCGTTGAATGGTTGATACCCACACCATGGAATTGTTCCATGATAATATTTTTAAACTTCCGCTGCACCGGGTATCAATCGTGATTGATCTGACCGCCAGTTTTCCAACAGTGGTATCAGAGCCAGGTTGCTCAGATCAAACGATTGAATTAATCAATTGTACAAAATTTTTGAGTCTCGGTTTTTGAAACAAAATAAATATTTTTAAATAAAATTTTTTTTTTTTTTTCGGGGCAAAACCCGGGCAGCGATTGGATCGCTGCCCGGAGGGGGCGGCGATGGTCGCTGCCCCCGGGGGAGGCGCACGGCGCCGCCCAAAGGGGGCGCACGGCGCCGCCCAGGGCAGCGCTGTGCGCTGCCCAGCGCAGCGCCCAGGGCGGCGCTCGGCGCCGCCCAGCGGCGGCACCAGGCGCCGCCAGGGCAGCGAGAGTCGCTGCCCTAAGGGGGCAGCCAGGCTGCCCCCGGCCCGCCCCGGGTGCGGGCCGGCCGGGAGTGTCCCGGGCGGCCCGCGGGAAAAATTAAATTTTTATTTAAAATTAATTTTAATGTGATAAAATTTTATTTTTGGTCCGGTCAAAAATTGTTTTTGATTGGTTCACGAGATTTCGGATCGAATTGTTCGAGTCCGTAAATTTTAAAATTGATTTTGGATAAATTTGAATTTTTGGAAAATTTTAATGTTTTATCCGTAAATTGAATTTTGAAATCAATTATTTTGGTACAATTGATGATAAGATATGATCTTATGATATATTGAGTAAAATATGATTTTATTTGTAAAATTGGATTTTATAGATAAAATATGATTTTATTTGATATAGAGATAAAATATGATTTTATATGTGAAATGAGATTTTATATATAAAATATGATTTTATCTTGTTTAAATTTGAATTGCCACTGCATGTTATCCAATAAATTAATTTTGAATTAAATGTTATTGGATAAGGATGATGGATTGCCATGACCAATTTTGTAGGTGTATGTTAGGAATTTACATTTTATTTTTATTGTTGTTGGTTTTATTAATGGGCCTGGTTTATGGCCCGATATGAATGTCATATGTAATAAAAGTGGGCTTGGTTTATAGCCCGTTCCCACCCCTAAAAATGTATCCCCTACTTGTCATTGTTATTTATTATAAATGCATTAGATGTAGTGGGAGATCAAGATTTGAAGATGGTGGGCCCAGCAGACAATAAAGACTGAAGAAATGTAAATTGGAAGCACATGTAATAGGATTGCATTGCATACTGCATATTACCTAGGATTGGACTAAGACCCGTGATTGGCAACCACGGGTCAATTAGAAATGGAATCGATCATCCTATATAATATTTGATATTATGATTGTATGCATGTTTAGACATAATTGCGTGAATCCGGCAAGCATGCAATAAATTGAATATGATGAGACAAATAATTTTATAATTAAAAATCCCTCATTTTAAATATGATTTAAAATTTATATCAAGATAAATAAAGGAAATTTTAATTTGTTTAAATGTTCCCACCTTCCATCAACGGTCAATGTATGTGATGCTACCCGCGGATACGGTCCGGCTCATATTATTGGGGGGGCCCGTCCGTCGGAAAGCTGTACATTGGATCGACAAATGTTGTAAGTTGGGTGGAACTCCCATGGGATCGGCTCATATTATTGGGGGATCCACATGGCGACCGTCCATCACAACTTAATATTGATGGGTCATCTTGACATGTCACTTTAAACGGCGTCATATTATTGGGCCCTTATTGGACATGAGGTAAACACATGGGGGTTGCTTTGGAAGCAATTGGGCTCTACCTTTTGAGAATTATGGTTGGCTGATATTATTCGGGACCATAAGTTTGTCAATTGGACTCCATGTTCTCACTAAAGAAAAAGTTTCCCGTTTTCACTAGAGGGTGGTGAAATCGTTAAAATAGTGGGAGTGAGATTCATAAAATTAAATTCGCCTATTTTATGTCTTAGTAAATTGTTAAACAATCATTGATATATGTCTGTTTTTCTTTTCAGTATTTCATACAATGAATTCGCGAAATCCATTATTCTCGATCCTCGAACAAAACAAGTTGACTGGCGCCAACTATACGGAATGGTTCCGGAAGTTGAAGATTGTCTTAACTTCGGAGAAAATGCTCTACGTGTTAGAGAAAGCACCTCCGAAGGAAGCACCAGCTGACATAAGTCCGGAGGAATTGGCCAAACTTGATGCATGGTGTGACCATGACATCAAGACCAAATGCTATATGCAAGCCTCGATGTCTGATGAACTCCAGAGGCGATTTGAGGACACGGTGAATGCTGCTGACATTCATACGCAACTCAAGGAACTTTTTGGGGCTCAGTCGAGGGCTGAAAGGTTCGCTACTGTTAAGGAGTTGATGACGTGCCGCATGCGTGAAGGGACTTCGGTCCGTGATCATGGGGTACGAGTGATTTGGCTCATACAGAAGTTGGCGACCCTAGATTTGGTGTTGGAGCATGAACTCAATGTGGATTTATTGCTTCTGTCTCTTCCTTCTTCATTTGATGGATTTGTGATAAATTTTAATATGAACAAGATAGAGGCCACCCTAGAAGAGATGGTCAATATGCTCGTTACATATGAATCCACACTTAAGAAGGATAAACCAGCTTTCTTGGTGGGCTCCTCATCTTCTGCTAAGAAGGGGCCAAGTATGAAGGGCAAGAAACGTTCTACCCCACCCAAGAAAGTCGAGCCCGAGAAGAAGCAAAAGACAAAGGCTTCAAACAATGGAAAATCCAAGGATGTTTGCCATTACTGCAAGAAGCCGGGTCATTGGAAGCGCAACTGCAAGGAATATCTTGAGCAGTTGGGAACTGCAAAGGGTATGTTCTATATTGAAATAAACATGTCACTTAATACAACTTCTTGGGTATTGGATACCGGATGTGGATCTCACATTTGCAATGATTTGCAGGTGATGACAAAAAGTCGCAGGCTTAGAATGGGTGAGACCCAGCTGAGGCTCGGGAATGGTTCCAGAGTTGAAGCTACGGCCATTGGAGATGTTTGTTTGACTTTGCAGAACGGTTTTAAATTATTGTTAAGAGATGTTTTATTTGTGCCAGATTTAATTAAAAACATTATTTCTATTTCTATGCTTGATAGAGATGGTTATTCTTGCAATTTTGTGAATGGGATTTGCAATATTTACAAGAATGAATGTTTAATTGGAAATGGACAACTTGAAAACGATCTATACAACTTAAAACTAAAAGACGTTCCAGTGAATTATGTTGATAAACCGGCGACAACAAACAAAAGGAAAATCGATAGTCAAAACCCGGCAAACCTTTGGCATGCTAGGCTAGGTCATATTTCCTCAAGGAGGATGAACAAGCTAGTGGGAGAGGGCATGTTTGATATGTCTGATATTAATTCTCTACCTACTTGTGAATCCTGCCTAAAAGGAAAAATGACTAAATCTCCTTTTAAGGGGAAACCTGAGCGTAGTCAGAATCTGTTGGATTTGATCCATACAGATGTTTGTGGTCCATTTAGAGTAGGGACTCAACATGGCCACACCTACTTCATTACCTTTACTGATGATTATTCAAGGTATGGGTATTTATATTTAATGAAATATAAGTCTGAAGCATTTGAAAAGTTCAAAGAATTCAGGGCTGAAGTAGAAAACAAGCTAGGTAAAAGTATTAAAGCACTTCGATCGGATCGAGGTGGAGAATACTTGAGTACCGAGTTTTTGGACTATCTGAAAGAGAATGGGATTCTCTCTCAGTGGACTCCTCCTATGACACCACAGCTTAATGGTGTATCGGAGCGTCGTAATCGAACTTTGTTGGACATGGTTCGATCTATGATGAGCTTCACTGAGCTTCCACCTTCGTTTTGGGGCTATGCGCTTGAAACGGCGGTATTGTTGTTGAACAACGTCCACACTAAAGCAGTGGACAAAACACCATACGAGTTATGGAATGGCAAAGCTCCTAAGTATTCGTACTTGAGGATTTGGGGATGTCCTGCTTACGTGAAGCGGACAGTGGGAGATAAGTTGGATAGTCGATCCAGCTTATGTTATTTTGTAGGGTATCCGAAGAATTCAATCGGATATTATTTCTATTATCCTGCTGAAACAAAGGTGTTTGTTTCTAGGAATGCCACCTTCTTGGAGAAGGAGTTCTTATTGGATAAGAAAGGCGAGATGATGGAACTCGAAGAAGTTCGAGAAGAACCCGAAATACAAAATAACGATCCTACACCTCAGGAACCATTGCTGGACACGCCTGTACCTAGAAGATCCGAAAGGACTTCTAGACCTCCAGTTCGATATGGTCTTCTTCTTGAAGGGGATCAAGATGAACCCGACATTGAATGTGATCCAAGAAACTTCAAGGAAGCAATTTCTGATGCGGATTCGAATTTATGGCTTGAAGCTATGCAGTCAGAATTGGATTCGATGCATACAAACCAAGTTTGGTCTTTAGTAGATCCTCCCGATGGAATTGTTCCAATAGGGTGTAAATGGATCTAATAGAGAAAGCTTGGGCCTGATGGTAAGGTATTGACCTACAAGGCGCGATTGGTGGCGAAAGGTTATACTCAAAGGCAAGGAGTTGACTATGATGAAACCTTTTCACCAGTTGCAATGTTCAAGTCCATAAGAATCCTGATTGCCATAGCTGCATGGTATGACTATGAGATATGGCAAATGGATGTGAAGACTGCTTTTCTTAATGGAGACATTAAGGAAGAAATCTATATGAAGCAGCCTGAGGGGTACACATCCATGGGAAGCGAGCATAAGGTATGCAAGCTTCAGAGATCAATTTATGGTCTAAAACAAGCATCAAGAAGTTGGAACCAGAAATTTGATGAAACAATAAAAGATTTTGGTTTCATCAAGAACCCGGAGGAACCTTGCGTGTACAAGAAAGTAGTTAAGGATGCGGTGACATTCTTAGTACTTTATGTTGATGACATCCTACTCATTGGGAATGATGTAGGGATGTTGCAGTCAACAAAGATATGGTTATCAGGTAGATTTTCGATGAAGGATTTGGGAGAGGCATCCTACATTCTTGGGATACAGATCTATAGAGATAGGTCTAAGAGAATGATAGGACTCACTCAATCAACCTACATCGATACCATATTGAAACGGTTTTCAATGGATGGGTCCAAAAGAGGACATCTACCCATGTGTCATGGAGTTTCTCTATCCAAGTCTATGTGTCCCAAGACTGATGCAGAGATAGAGAATATGACACATGTACCATATGCGTCAGCTATAGGTAGTATCATGTATGGGATGATATCTACCAGACCGGATGTAGCATTTGCTCTGAGTGTCACGAGCAGATATCAGTCTAATCCTGGTCAAATGCATTGGAAAGCCGTGAAGGACATTCTTAAGTACTTGCGAAGGACTAAGAATATGTTCATGGTGTATGGAGGACGAGATCTCAAATTGGAAGGCTATACCGACTCTAGCTTCCAAAGTGATGTGGATGACTCGAAGTCAACCTCTGGATTTGTGTTCATGCTCAATGGCGGTGCTGTCTCTTGGAAGAGTTCCAAGCAGGACACCACAGCGGATTCCACCACTGAGGCTGAATACATTGCAGCATCAGCTGCTGCTAAAGAGGCCGTTTGGATGAGGAAGTTCGTCCAAGAGTTGGGCGTTATTCCTGAATTTGTTGGTCCAGTCCCGGTGTACTGTGACAACACGGGTGCCGTTGCTCAAGCAAAGGAACCAAGGTCTCATCAAAGATCCAAACACGTACTGAGGAAATACCACATAATCCGGGAGATTGTGGAAAGAGGAGACATCATTGTCGAACGAGTGGCCTCTGCAGACAATATCGCTGATCCTCTTACTAAGACCTTGCCAGGACCATTGTTTGACAAACATCGCGAAGCAATGGGTCTACGTAGTATGACTAGTTGGCTATAGGGCAAGTGGGAGATTGTAAGAGTGGGTGCCCAGTGAGCCAACTGTGTGGCTATGGGCTTTGATGACTCTTTGTATAAACAATCTTTTGTTTAATATTATTTACACTTTTATTAATGGCAATGACTTTATATTACTTCATATTGTTATATTGTGATATACTATTGTTGTTTTGATAAAGACCTTGAATATACTATAGTGTATGTAAGATGTGGTAGAACATGGGGATGTCTATCATGAAATACATCTTATAGTCACTGTATATTCTAAAACCGTTCCTAGTCGATTGAGCCATCCGATAATAAGGATAAGGATCGCTCGAGTTTGAGACTAGCATTTGCGATGCGGAGTACCACGTTTCATTGGTAGGGAACATGGAGATGTTCGAAGCATGCAAATGGATATTCATAGGATGAATAATCGAACTACCCTATCCGGACTTTCCAAGTGGTTATCACTTATCGAGTGGATAAAGTCCGCGGTTTTGGTTGTACACCATTAGTCCTTACGACTTGAAACATCATGGAGACTCTATATGCTACTGCTGTGCTTTGACTCGTTTACCGACTCTATGGGGGTCATCAGGTGTCGAGATTGGGTACAGTTACGACACATATAGGAGTCAATGCATTGTTGTCAAGGATTCACCACATACTTGCGAGTGTGGATATCCTATGCGATCTGAGGAGATATTAGTGTGACAAATCTCTGGCCAGAGTACTTGATGTGATTTAAGAAATGGTTTCTTAGTAGCACATGCGATGTCACTAATTTGATCTTCAAGATGTATTGCATAGTTATCGAATCTTGAGCGACTCTCGATATACCAATGGTTGTTGATTCGATCGGGATATATGGATGAAGGGACCGTACTGTACGCTAACCAAAATCTACTGGTTCTTGTAGGCACTATCAGTGATACCTAGGGAATCATGGGGCGATGTTGCTAGGCGCTTTACCTTGATTCGTTGGGCAAGTCGGAAAGTGTTGTTCCGAGTCACAAGGAGTTGTGAGCCCACGGCTAGCTGTATCCCTGAACCATTGAGGGTCACACAGTGTAATGGAGTTTTAATCCCCGTTGAGATAGTTAAATTTAAAGAGTTAAATTTAATGAACTAAGGAGTTGGACTTCTTAAATAAGAGTAAGGGAGTAGGATTTCCTAAAATGACATAGGGATGGACATTTTTGGAAACCACTGAATTCGGATTCAGGAAAATTTATTTTGACTTTAAAATGTGCAGAAATGGTTTCTGTGCACATTGGTGAAATCGGTTCATCAATCGGAGTCACGATGAATTTTATATTAATTTCTGAACGTGCGGGCTTTGCTTGTCGGGCCCTAGCTTATGACTAATGGGCCCTAAGGTGTTAGTGGCCTGCATTATAAATAAGTTATTGCAGTACAGAAATTAAAAACAACATGTCATTATTTTTGAGAGCAAAAAATTTCGAACCCTAGCCCCTCTCTCATAAAGTTTCGGCCGAACACTCCCACTCTGTCAGAGAAAATTTCGGTCTGTGATTTTGAATCGCAGTCAGGAACAACGAATCAGATTCGTTTAATCTCTTCGCAGAAAACTTCTGATAGATTTTCTAGTGCAATCTATCAGAGGGATTTAAACCCCATTCGTGGACCTGATTGAAGGAGTTCATCAGTTCCTGGGAGATACAAGAAGCGCAGAGAAATCTGTGTGGTGTCCAATAATCTCGCTTCGAGATTGAAGGTAAAATTTAATTAATTGTTATTTGAATTTTACACACACAATAATTTAATCGTTGAATGGTTGATACCCACACCATGGAATTGTTCCATGATAATATTTTTAAACTTCCGCTGCACCGGGTATCAATCGTGATTGATCTGACCGCCAGTTTTCCAACAGCAAGAAGATTTTGTCAACCGATCAATCACTACCCAAATCGCATCACAACCTCTGACTGAACGCGGTAGTTTGGTGACGAAGTCCATAGAGATATGATCCCACTTCCATTCCGGAATAGGCAAGTTGTGCAACAAACCACCCGATTTTTTCCTCTCGGCTTTCATCTGTTGACAATTCAGACAACGGGACACAAATCTTGTGACGTCTCCCTTAAGCTGCTTCCACCAGAACTGAGTCTTCAAGTCATTATACATCTTCCGGCCTCCAGGATGAACACTGAACCGACTGCAATGCGCCTTTCGAAGAATATGATGTCTTAATTAGGAAATGTCGGGTACAACAATACGGTTATTCACAAACAAAACATCCTCCTTGACCTGAAATTCTGACTGATGACCTGATCGGACCTTCTCTATCGAACTCTGAATGCTCGGATCGGATCTCTGTGCCTCTCTGATCAACTGAAACAACTCTAGCTCGGCCTGAAACGCAAAAACTCTGATGGATCTCCTATCGGTCTCAAACTCCAAATTAGAAGTACAACAGTCTTCAATCAATTGAGAGACACCAATCGTAGAAAGAGACAAAGAACAAAGCTTCCGACAAAGAGCGTCTGCAGCTGCATTCGACTTTCTCGGATAATACTTGATCTCGCAGTCGAATTCCTTAAGCAAATCCATCCATCTCCTCTTCCTCATATTCAGCTCGGACTGAGAAAACAAGTATTTCAGGCTCTTGTGGTCAGAAAATATCTCAAACGAATCGCCATACAGGTAATGGCGCCAAGTCTTCAAAGCAAAAATGATTGCAGCTAGCTCGAGATCATGGATCGGATAACGAGTCTCATGAGGCTTCAGCTGCCTCGAAGCATAAGCTATGACGTGCTTCCTCTGCATGAGAATGCATCCAAGACCACGGTGAGAAGCATCGCAGTACACAGAGAAACCTCCAGTACCTGATGGAATAGACAAGATCGGAGCGCTGGTCAATCTCTTCTTCAGCTCAATGAAACTAGCCTCACACTGTTCGGACCAAACAAACGGTGCATTCTTCTGGGTCAACTGAGTAATCGGCTTTGCAATGGAAGAGAATCCCTCGATAAATCGGTGATAATACCCCGCTAAACCCATGAAGCTTCGAATTTCTGGCACTGATGTTGGTCTCTACCAATTCGTAACTGCTTCGATCTTACTGGGGTCCACAGATATTCCATCTCCCGATACAATGTGGCCTAAGAAAACCACTCGGTCCAACCAAAACTCGCACTTTGATAGCTTAGCATACAACTGTTCGGCTCGCAACGTCGGCAATACGATTCTCAAATGCTCGCCATGATCAGAACGGTTCTTCGAATAGATCAGAATGTCGTCGATGAAGATGATGACGAACTCATCTAGATATCGCTGAAAGATACGATTCATCAGATCCATAAAAACTGCTGGAGCATTGGTCAAACCAAACGGCATGACTATGAATTCGAAATGCCCATATCTGGTTCTGAAAGCTGTCTTCGGCACATCCTCGTCACGAACTATCAGCTGATGATACCCTGATCGCAGATCTATCTTTGAATACACTGAAGAACCTTGCAGTTGATCAAAAAGATCATCGATTCTAGGTAGAGGATACTTGTTCTTGACCGTCGCTTGATTCAACTGGCGATAGTCGATGCAAAGTCGCATAGAACCGTCTTTCTTCCTCACAAAAAGCACTGGTGCACCCTAAGGCGATACGCTAGGTCGGATGTATCCCTTGGCAATCAAATCTTCTAACTGTTCCTTCAATTCTTTTAACTCTAACGGAGCCATACGGTAAGGTGCTTTCGAAATAGGCTGAGTACCTCATGTAAGTTCAATGCTAAATTCGATGTCTCGAATAGGCAGTAAACCAGGAATCTCGTCTGGAAAAACATCTAGAAACTCGCTAACAACCGGTATCTCAGACAACTCAGGACTAGACCTCTGAACATCCATTGCATAAATCAAGAATCCCTCTGCTCCTTTCTGTAGCAAACGAGACATGGATAACACAGAAATCAACGGAATTTTGGATCGAGAACCCTTACCGAAAAACTTCCAATCGTCTGCCGTCTCAGGCCTGAATCGAACCACTTTCTGAAAGCAATCTACTGTCTCCCTATACTTGGTCAGTGCATCAATCCCGACAATACAGTCAAAATCAGATAATCCAAGTACGATGCAGTCAATCTCAATCGAATTCCCTTCGGATTCTATTACACAATTTCGGACCATTCTCACCGAAACAATTCCTCCACCCAAAGGTGAAGTAATAAAAACAACATCAGATAATGGCTCAGCAAATAAATCATGCGTCATGACAAATGTTTCAAAAATAAAACAGTGATAAGCACCCGTATCAATCAACACAAGTGCAGGATAACCAAAAATCGAATAGTTACCTGCTATCACGTCGTTCGGGGCTGCATTGGCTTGATCCTCTGTCAAGGCAAACACCCTCGCCTGCTGTCGAGGAGGTTGGTTTTGATTCTGATTACCTCCCTGACGAGTCTGGTGTTGAGGTTGAAAGGAATGTACTGCTGAAGCTGATCTCTCGGGCTGAGCTGGCGGTCGAGAAGAACTTCCGCTCTGAGCTCTATCGGATCCTCGCTGAGGAAAAACTCTAGCAAAGTGACCCGGCTGCTAGCAGATATTGCAACTACCAAACACGCCTCGACACTGATCACTGGGATGACGTCCTCCACACTTACTGCACAAAGCTCCAGAAAACCCAGAATTCTGTCCAGAACTGAACTGTCTAGAGCCACTGGAACTCGATTAATTGCTCCCAGACTTCTTAAATTGCTTCCCCTTCGGTCTATACTGATCTCTCATGTTTCTTCCACTGTTGCCTCCCTCAACCCTCTGAGACTGATTCGACTGCTGAGAAGGTTGGTACTGATACTGAGACTGCTGAGGCTGAAACTGAACAGGCTGATTCAGAAAAGATCTCTACTGCTGCTGAGGAGCTACCTGATTAACACGTTGCATCAAGAATCCGGCTTCGGCTCCCTTTGCTTGATCCATAACATCTGCGAAGTTATTGGGTCTTCTGGTATTGACCAAGGTAAATATCTCAGGGTTCAAGCCATTGATGAAATGGTCGGCCTTGGCTTCCTCGTTATCTGCAACGTGAGGTGCAAACCTCAAGAGACTGTCAAATTTGCTCACATAGTCCTCAATGCTCAAGTTCCCTTGTTTCAGATTCGCAAATTCGGCACCCTTTTCCTTTCGATACGAGACAGGAAAGAAACGCTTGATGAACTCGGCCTTGAACAAACTCCAAATGATAACGGTGCCTTGATTCTCATTGGCCCTCTTGGTCGTGGTCCACCAATTCTTGGCAACACCCTGCAACTGATGACTGACTAACCTGATTCTGCGGTCATCGGTATAGTCGAGGGAATCAAAGAGCTCATCCATTTCATCTAGCCAACTTTCACAAGCAATGGAGTTCTCGGTACCCGATAAAGTAGGCGGTCGGAAAGATCGAAACCTCTTCAGTAGAGTCTCCATCGGGGTTGCAGTTGCATCAAACTGATCCATTCAAGTACTACCCTGATCATTCTGAGGAGTTATCACTGGCGGCGGATTCTCAGTAGAAGGAGGATTCAAAGGTGGTTGATTCCTTCTCAAAGATCATCGAGGTGCCATCTGATATCAAGGGTTAGGACACAATATCTCAGACTTATTCTCAATCTCATAACCTCGGTGTCCAAAACTCTGCTCTGAGTACTCATAAATCTCAATGATATACGAGAACAAATAATAGTACAAGGAAAAATATATATCACGTAATTCATGCTTTATAAATTAAATCACTACTCATGTAATTCAATTAATTCAAGAATCAATAAAGCATGCTCGCACATATTTAAAAATAATCATTTAAATAAATCAATCACATGCGAGAGTTCAATTCATGCGGACTTGATCTACCCCGCTCACTCTAGTTCAAATCCAAGAATCTTATCGCTCTGATAGCACTTAATGTGAGACCCCGTTTCTAATCTTCTAAACTCGAATAATTAATCATAATCGAACACAATAAGCCGCGGAAAATGAATCAAAAGTTTTAAATTAAATTTTTTTTAAAAATAAGCCTCGCGCCGCGCGAGTTCATCACCTCGCGTGCGCGCAGGCTACGCGAGCAGAGACTCGCGGAGATGCTTGCGCTCGTGCGAGAAGGGAGCTCGCGCGCGCGCGGGAAAAATCTCCTGAGCCTCTTCAAACTCCTCGCGCGCGCGCGAGGTGATGCCTCGCCCGCACGCAGGAAAAATGGGCAGAGGGGTCGAGGAGCCTGCAAAAACAACCAACAAGGCAAATCTAAACATTCCAAGTTCAAACATAATACAAATCAATATTTAGAACATGCCAAATCTAGGTTCTGCCCAAAATACAATAACCAGTCGAGTTTTATAAATGAGTTACACTGACACAACAAAACTAATACAATTCCAAATAGACTCGACCCTACGACCCGGAGTCTCACTTCTATCAATCTCACCCCCAAGCTAACCAGGACGACTCGGTCCAGCTCCTGATCCTCCTGTTGCCAAGTTACACATACAAAACAAAGACAACAGCCGGAATAATCCGGTTAGAAATATAATTTCTAAGTAAAAGAGACATGCACTCAATATCAAATAAACACTTCAATAGAAATGTGTCAACGTAAATCATAACATCGAAATGATATTGAATGAATGCATGGATTTAAAAGTCGAGATTATCAAGTCAGATAATCATAAAATCGATCGGTACTCGGTTGGGATCCCGGGGTCAAGTCTTCACGACAACTCACCGACTCACCCTTTCGGGGTGGAAGTCGATCAACTCGATCCCCTAGACTTCAGAGCAACTATAAGAAGTATTCTGGCAATTGGAAAAACTCGAAATCCAAAGCCACTTCAATATAGCTCCCTAAAACGTCTAATTTCAAAATGAATCGAAAGTCGGCTCAATATGAATGCAAGTGCAGCAATAACTAAATCAAGTTCACGCAAGCAAATAAACAAGCGGTATGTGATTTTCGGGAACTCGAGAATAAGTCGATCTCGAGTATTCATTCCCATTCATTTCAATGTCGACTTTTACCTTTTTCTCGAAGCTTCAATCAATCCTGTCAAACAAGAGACAACTCGATTCAAACTCTAAACAATTCGAAACTCAAAGTCGATAAATCAAACAATATATACCATCTTCCAACTCTTCGATTGGTAACCGATCTCCAAGTCCTCCAATTCCAATCTCTAATCAACTATCAAAACATCGAGACACGGATTCGATATCAACTCGGAATTCAAACTCAATCAAATTCGATATACAAATCAAACCGAACCAAAACCGATAACTCAAACTCGATTTCGATGGCATAACAGCTATAAACTGACTATCCGGAAATACAAACCATCAAACAACAATCACAATAACTCAATCATCACCACAATCCATCAAAACAACTCAAATCCAACCTCAATCAAAATCATTATTTTTGAATTTCACCTCTAAAATCATATAAAATCCAAACTTCGTTCTTTTTCCAAACCAACTTCGAATACACGATCTATACTAGCTCAAGAACGACATACTCCAATATTATCAAATTCTGACAATTCGACAAAATCAAGTTCAAGAGATCGTAGCAAAACTTACGTCTAAATGAAGCCCTCGTTGCGGTAATCGTGAATCTCAACTCGGAATGAAAATCTAACGGTCGGATCGAGCGAATCGGACGGATGAAAAGCTCAAAATGGCGTCACCCATGGCTTCCTGTTCGGTACGTGAAGGGGGAGGGAAGGAGAGAGTGAGGGTGATGGGTTGAAGTGACTTGGAAGTCAACTTGCCAAAGATAATATATAAAATCCCACTTTTTTCATTTCAGTCTTTTATTTATCCAAGTTGCAAAGTAACCCCCTGTTAAATATCAAAACGATCCTCAATCACTAACAATTCTGATTATCTCGATTAAACTCAATTATAATAAAATCGGGGCATTACAGTTGGTGAAAGTGCAGTGGAGCCATCACGGAGTCGAGGAAACGACTTGGGAGACAGAATCTGACATGAGACAGCGATTTTTGGAGTTATTCGGATGACGTGAGTTCTTCTTAATGTCTTTAGTTCTTTATTCTATCTTATGAGTTGTGGTTCTTGTTGATTTCGAGGACGAAATCTCTTCTTAGTGGGGGAGAATTGTAACGCCACGTTGTTATATTAAATGAGTTTATTTGAGTTAATCGGAGATTGTAGAGTTCAAGAGCCGACTTGATTTTAATCAGAGTCCTTTTTGCAAATTTTGGAAATTTCAGGGACTAAAACGCAAATTTTGAGTTTAATATATTATCTACACTTGGGAAAAAGGAATGATTGGTCTCCTTCCTTGCTTCTTCTTCCCCTTCGCGCCTAAACTCCATTAGAGGCGCTCCAAGTTTTCTCCAAGCCTTGAAATTTCATTCCGAGCTTGATCCGACCGTTGGAAATTATTTCTGAAGGCAGATTAGTGATCACTGCAGTGAGAGCTCCGTTATACCGTAAGTATTTCTCCGATCGGATATGTTTTGTTTTTTGGAGGTTGTTAAAATCGATTTAGATTCTAGTATGTTGTTCTTGGCGGAGTTCTGATCGTTTATTATCTGTCAGTTTTGAAATAGAGCGACGTTCGGAATTGTTATGATTTTTGGAAACCATTTTCGAAAATGTGGGTTTTGAGATTTGTTGGGATTGCCTTGTTGTTGTTGTATTAGCATTGAATTGAGTTGATATCGGTAATGAACTGCTGTCTACGTTTCCGGTTTGTTCAGTTTTTAGCCGTTATGTCGTCGGTTTGAGTTTTGGGATTTCGAACCGTTTTTGAGTTGTTGAACTTGGCTTGTAAGTTGATCATGGTTATTGATCTTTGATTTGTATCTGAACAGATTCGTTTGGAGTTTGTCAAGCCCAGTGTTAACAGCATTTGTTCGTTTCAGAGATTTGGACGAAGAACAGTATAGAGAATTACCTTGAGCCTTGTTGTTGTTTAGATTGGTTAGACTTTGATACAATCTTTTGTTGTAGCTTCCCAGAAGTTGGAACTACTGCCTTGAAAGGTAAAAACAGTCATCGATAGCGGGATAGCATACTCGGGACAGTTGGTTCTCGAGTTTCCCTTAAAAGCACATACTTGCATCTACACTTGTTCTAGCATGAGGAACTTGTGTCTTGTTGATTTGTGATAAGTGTATTTTATACACTTAATTTATATATGATTTTAATTGTTAATTGTTTGTTTCGAGCAGATTTATGCTGTGTTTTTTTGTTTTTGTGCTTACAGAGAATTATTGATTTTATTTGGAAAAGTGAAAAAAATGAGAAAAGAAGAGAAAATTAGAAGAGAAAAGAATTGAGAAAGAGAAAGAATAAAGAAGAGAAGAAACGTACAGACAAAGAAATGAGATTTCTTAATGGGCTTTTCTTTAATGGGCCTCAAGTCAGCGCTCCTTGTTAACACTTAAGGGAGAGCAATCGCGCAAGATAAATTGAAGGCGAGAGAATAGAAGTTAGTAGCCTATGCGCGCCCGCCTGGGATCTGAAGCGCCTGCTCATCGCCAATTTCTGAACTTGGACATTTTAATCGGGAAAGGAAATTTCTTTATTTTCTTGGGCTTTATTCTTGGGCTTTTGGTGCATGCTATAAAAAGGAAATTTATGTCTGAGAGAAAAGGGAGAGCCGCCACAACACTTTACGATACATCAGAGAAATATTTTGTGGATTTGATCGTGAGATTTGAACATGTTTTATTTTATTCAGAATTTTATTATGAACTAAATTTTTATAGTCTAGAGGTCGGATGGAACCTGGTGTAGACACTTTCATGAATTCTTGATTTTATTGAATTGAGTTTCTTCTAAATTAATTGTTTTTTCTAGAATTGATTGTCTTTTAAATTATCTGATCAATAATTGATTTGTAATATTTATTTGAAAACTGGAACTCGGGAGAGAATATTTTGAATAGGACAAATAGAAAATACACTGTTAATTATTTATATAGCTCGGGAGAATGTATAATTTTAACAGAGCTTATAAAAAGAACATTGTTTTGTGATAGATCACTGCGATAAATTATTAATAGGAATATTGGAATTGAATTGTAGTTAATAAACATTATTTGTTGATCGGGAGAGGGAAATAATAAACGTAAGTGTTCTTGGCTATTAATTATCTGAAATTCATGAAGATTAATTAATTAGGATTGACTGTTGTCGAAACCAGGTGAAATCTATACCTCTAGACCATTATTCTCTGATTGATTATTCCTGAAAGTTGTGTGCGTGCTATCGAAACTTCACTGATTATTTATTTTATTGCAAAATTCTCAAAGTTTGATTTTCTAAATAAAGTTTGGACTATTTTAATTACAAGCACTGAATATTTTCATTTTACTCCCTGTGGGATCGATATCTGATTTAATCACTATATTAAAACTTGACACTCGTACGCTTGCGAGTAATTTTCAAAAATAAGTTTTTGGCGCCGTTACCGCGGAGTAAATTTTGATTATTTTTTAGTCTTGTTACCAATTAGTCTAGATTTTAATTTAGAGTTTTTTTTATTTTATTTTTTAAGTTACTAATTAATTTCTTCTTATTTTTAATTGCAGTCTATGCGACGATCTCAAAGTTCTAATTCTCTACTTTTTGATCCGGAGATCGAGCGCACTGCACGTGCTTTGAGAAGAGAGAGAAGAGAATAAATTAATAACATGGCTGAAAAGAATGTGAATCAAGCTCCCTTGGTGCCAATTAGAGATCACTTTTGGCCTACGATCCAGGCTCACTATTCTGGAATCGCTCGTGGAACTATCAATGCAAACAATTTTGAGCTAAAGCCGTCCTTGATCAACATGGTTCAACAGAACCAATTTAATGGGAGCGCCACTGCTGATCCTCACCTACACCTATGCACCTTCTTGGAGATAACTGATACGGTAAAAATAAATGGTGTGTCTGAGGATATTATTCGCTTACGCTTGTTTCCGTTTTCTCTCAGGGATCAAGCCAGAAGTTGGTTGCAGTCACTGCCGCTTGGAAGCATTACTACTTGGGAGGGGATGGCAGAAAAATTTCTTGCATAATATTTTCCACCTGCCAAAACCACCCAAATGAAGATCGAGATCAGTACTTTCAGGCAGATGGACTCTGAACAGCTTTACGAGGCGTGGGAAAGGTATAAAGAATTACTTAGACGTTGTCCTAACCACAATTTTGCAGATTGGGAACAGATCGAGTGGTTTTACAATGGACTGAATGCGCCTACGAGAATGAATGTGGACTCAGCGGCTGGAGGTACTATATTTGCAAAGGATCATGTTCAGGCTTATGATATGTTGGAGGAGATGACGGTCAATAGTTTCCAATGGCCATCTGAGCGTATAGGAGTAAAGAAGCCGGCTGGAGTGTATGCTGTGGATCCTCTCACATCCATTACCGCTCAATTATCTGCACTGACTACACAGGTAGCTTCTTTGAATAAAATTAATGTTGCAGATTCAACTCGAGTTGAAGGATCACAAACACCAGAGGAGGTTAGTTATATCAATCCTAATGGATACCGAGGTTATGGAGGCTATCGAGGTAACCCTGTCCCAAATACTTATCACCCTAATTTGCGGAATAATGAAATTTTTTTTTATGCTAACAATACTAATAAGGGTGATAGTAAGTTGTCTTTGGAGGACGTGGTTAGTACTTTTGTGCAGGAATCAGGTAAGAGGATGGCGAGAACTAAGTCTCGCCTCGACAGCTTGGAGACGCATATGGCCAACATGGGCGCGGTGTTGCAATCCATGGAAACCAGCATAGGGCAGTTGGCAAACGCACTGAAAGATAATAACAGAGGACAATTTCCTAGCAATACTGAGGTGAATCCCAAGGAATAGTGCAATGCTATCACGTTGAGGAGTGGGAAGCAAATAGATAGAGAAAAGTGCCAACCTGAGAGCAATATGCCTGAAAAAGCTGTAGTTGAAGAGAAGGAAGTCGAGAAGAAGGAGCCTGAACTGGAGCCAAAACCGATGTACAAGCCGCCACTTCCCTACCCGCAGAGGTTCAAGAAAAAGGCGTTGGATGAACAGTTCTCCAAGTTCTTGGAGATTTTCAAGAAAATTCACATCAACATCCCCTTTGTTGAAGCTTTGGAGCAAATGCCAAATTATGCGAAGTTCATCAAGGAGATGATGTCCAAGAAGAGGAAGCTGCTAGAGAATGAAATTGTAAATTTGACTGAAGAATGCAGTGCGGTGTTACAAAAGAAGATGCCACAGAAACTAAAAGATCCAGGGAGTTTTACTATTCCTTGTTCTATTGGTGGTTCTCATTTTAATAATGCACTTTGTGATTTAGGGGCCAGTATTAATTTAATGTCATTATTTATTTACAGGGCCTTGAAGTTGGGAGATATGAAATTGACGAAGATTTCATTGCAATTGGCGGATAAAAGTATTAAATATCCACTAGGAATTGTTGAAGATGTTCTAGTCAAGGTGGATAAATTCATCTTCCCAGCGGATTTTGTGATCTTGGATATTGAAGCGGATCATGGTGCTCCGCTGATTTTTGGACGCCCATTTTTTGCTACTTCTGATGCCAAAATAGATGTCAAGAAGGGTGAATTATCGATGGGTGTGGAGTACGAACGAGTGGTCTTCAACTTATTCACGAAAGCACCCAATCCACCCATTGAAGAATTGTGCTTAAATGAACCGGTTGTGAAGTTGGAGAGGTGTCCTAGAGCTAATTTTGAGGTTGAATCAAAGAGTAAAGCGCCAAATTTATCGATGACAAAAACCACGAAGAAGAAGAAAGCAAAATTTAAAAGGAGGTTCGTGGAATTTATTTGGCGAGTGAAAGAGAAAGGAAAGATCTAACACCGGTGAAAGTCGAGCTGACGACTAAACCAAGCGCTTTTTGGGAGGCAACCCAAAATTTTTGTTTTATTTTTATTTTTGTTTTTTATTTATTTATTTTTTTTAATTTTATTTTATGCTTTAATTTTGTTTTTGTTCTTTAGTTAATTTTATTTTTTTTTATTTGGGAATTTTGGAGGCCTGATTTTATTAAATTGTTGAATTTTTTCAGGATTTTTGGATTTTGGGCAGTAGCTTATGCGCGCTAGCACATTCTTGGAGAGCGCCCGCTCAAGATTGGGAGTTGAAATCAGAAGCTTGTGTGCACTCGCTCGTGACTTTCCAGCGCCCGCTTGCCTATTCTAATCCAGCGCAAAACCCAAGAGCTATCGCGCATCCTCAACCGCGCCACATCTTGCGCTATCGCGCATCCTCAACCGCGCCACAGCAAGCTCTATCGTGCATCTTCAACAGCGCATGCTTAGGTGCTATCGCGCGAGAGAATCGCACTTAAGCGCTATCGTGCAATTTATGCTTCAGAAATTTAAAAGCCCACTCCAGAGTCTGCTCCTTCCAGACTTCAGAAATCACGATCTCTCGTTCAAGTCCATCTTTAAATCTCACATACTGGCACGATCATCGTAAATCTTCCACTCAACAAAATATCATCATCTCAAGGATTTTGATCTTCATTACAAGGCAGAGATTCTCAGAATTCGTCATGCTCCATCCACTTTTGTCGAGAAAGGGGAATTTGGAGGATTTGGAAAATTTTCTTCTTGAATGGTACAAAAGCTGAAATTTTATCTATTACATTTGATCCGTGATAAATGTTGTGAATTGAGGCTATTGGGTTGTCTGAGCTGTGGTGTAGAGTACGTTTGATGCAGTGTAAAGTTGATATCATTTTCTTCATGCCTACCAAGTGTTTGTTGAATTACTTGGGTTGTATTTGAATGTTGCTGGAATTGTTTGGAGTTTAGTGCATTGTTTGAGGCATTTGATTTGAGTTGAATTATTGAGTTACAATGCCACCGAAAACCAAAGGAAAGGGTGCAATTTCTTTGTCCTCTGCTGGTTCATATGATAGACACAGATTTTGGAATGCCACAGCAGAGGAGTATTGTTTTGATGTAATGGAGAGAGGGATGCACAAAGAAAGGGGAATGAGCTTGAGAGAATGTAATGCTCTGGCGTTAATTGAAGCTAAGAGAAGAGGTTGGGAGACATTTGTTAGGAGTCCACCAGATGCTGTTATATCATTGATTCATGAGTTTTATGCAAATTTGATGGTCAAAGACGTGAATCTGAAAGTTCGAGTTCGAGGAAAATTTGTGCCTTTTGATAAGAGTACAATTAATAGTCTCTATGAAATGCCGGATTTGGACATTTCAGATGATGAGTATGAGGTATTCAAGAATGAGTCATATCCAGATAATATTGTAATTTAGACTTTGTGTCATGATGGGGCGGAATGGAAGAGGAATGCAAAGGATGAAGATGTTACATTTCCATCCATCTTTCTTAGAAGAGAAGCGAATAATTGGCATGAGTTTGTGGCTGCCAGAATTTTGACATCTGGGCATACATCCGATGTGACTAAGGTTAGAGCTGGTCTTGTGTACTGCATTGTCACTGGAAAATCTGTTGATGCTGGGAGGGTGATTCAGGAGTCTATTATTGCTGCAGTTAGGGGTTCCTCGACTATCAGTTTACCCCACTCGTATTTGATTACTCAACTTTGCCGGTTAGCTGGTGTTGTGTGGGATGATACGGAGCAGATTCTTCCAATTCGAGGTCCTATAAGAATTACTGGTGCTCTGAGATGGGACAAGAAGAAGAAAGCGGCCAGTACTTCTGAACAAGCAGCTGAACCACCGCAGCACTCTGAGCCACTACCACACTTTGAGCCAGCACCTTCCCATTTGGAAGGACCTATGTCCTTACCGACGCATCCGGCCACTGAGTATTCTATTCGTGATGATTCTACGGCCGTGCTTACTCAGATGAAGAAGCAGTGGAATATGTTGCGAGCACATATGACATATATGCATGACTTCACTGCTGCTCTCGCCCAGAATTATCCGCCCACTGTTGTGCCTTATCCACCTCCTCCGCAGTGGTCTTCTGATGATACTGCTGATGCTGCACCTTCTTTCCATGGAGATGATGATGATAACGCCGAGTCCTGATGCTCGGTGTCGAAGGTATGAGTCCCTTGTTCTTTTTATTGTTTTTAATCATTAGGGACAATGATTACATTAAGTTTGGGGGGGTGAATTAGTGTTTGGTTTGGTTTATAGGTTGAGTTTTATTGTGTGCTTCATAGATAAAATTTTTTTTGAAATTTAGTTGTGAGTTGAGTTGAGTTTGAAAAGAAGTCGAGAAAGAAATGGATGCATGGCCAAGGAAAAAATATTTTTTGTGCTATAACTGAAATCCATGATTGTCTACCTATCTGACAAATATTTTTGAAAAAATGGAACCAATTAGATGAACAATTTCCTATATACTCTGTGATTAATACTTGAATCTGATTTTTGAGATATACAAACATAGATATGATTGAGACATTGTGTAACGCCCCGTTTTTATCTTAAATGAGTTTATTTGAGTTAATCGGAGATTGCAGAGTTCACGAGCCGACTTGATTTTGATCAGGGTCCTTTTTGCAAATTTTGGAAATTTCAGGGACTAAAGTGCAAATTTGGAGTTTAATATATTATTTACACTTAGATTTGTAATTAAATCACTTCTCCTCCTCCACACAACCGAGCTCCACCATTGAAGACGCCTCCAACTTCTTCCAAGCTTTCTGATTTCAGTCCGAGCTCGATCCGGCCGTTGGAATTTATTTCTGAAGGCAGATTAGTGATCACTGCAGTGAGAGCTCTGTTATATCGTAAGTTCTTCTTCGATCTGATACATTCTAGTTTTTGGATGTTGTTAGAATCGTTTGAGATTCGAGTATGTTGTTCTCTACAGAGTTCTGATCGTTTATTATCTGTCGGTTTTGAATTAGAGCGACGTTCGGATTTATTATGATTTTTGGAAGCCATTTTCGAAAATCATGGTTTTGAGATTTGTTGGGTTTGTCTTGTTTTTGTTGTATTAGCATTGAATTGAGTTGTTATCAGTATTGAACTGCTGTCTGCATTTGCCGGTTGTTCAGTTATAGCCGTTATGCCATCGGTTTGAGTTTTTGGAGATTTTGAACCATTTTTGAGTTTGAACTTGGCTTGTAAGTTGATCGTGGTTATTGATCAATCATCTCTTGTATCTGAACAGATTCGTTCGGAATTGTCAAGCCCAGAGTTAGCAGCGGTTTGATCGTTTCAGAGAATTGGACGAAGAACGGTATAAAGAGTTTTCCTTGAACCGTTGCCTTGTTGTTGTTAGATTGTGTAGTTGTTTATACAATCTCTTTTGTAGCTTATCCAGAGTTGGAGCTACTGCATTGCAAGGTAAAAGCAGTCATCGTAGCGGGATAGCATACTCGGGACTGTTGGTTCTCGAGTTTCCCTTTTTAAATCACATATTGCATTGATACTTGTTCTAGCACGTGGAACTTGTAATTGTTGATTGATTGAGTTTTGTTATGTGGCTTATGTTTATGTTTCTGTTATGCATGCATCTTGAGCCTACTTTGATTTCAGTGGGCAGAACCGCCCTTTTTGTTAGACGTTTGGGAACTATGATTGAGTGGCCTAGGTTGTAGTATTTCGCCTAGTGCTACATACTCATTATGGTTGCTCAAAGTCTAGAGGAGTGGGATACGTGGCACCACCTTGATTGGGAGAGTCGGTGAGTCGTTACGTGATCTCATCCTCGGGATCCCAAAAGCAGAGCAATACTCCCATGTTTATCAGAATCGATATCCTGGTTTTAAAGACATGCATATCATTAACTTCGACTTGAATATGTGGTTTGATAGCATGTTGTATATTCATTACTTGATATGTTGCTTTTACTGGGATTATCATTCTCATCGGTTATCCGGCTGTTGCTTTGTTTTGTATGTGTACTTGGCAACAGGTGGGGCAGGAACAAGTCAGAAGAGGCATGGTTAGCTTCGAGGGCAAGTAGTAGAAGTGAGACTCGGTTTAGAAGTCGAATTAGCATGTTTATCTAGTTTAAGATTGAAGCATGTTAGAACTCGAACTTGATATGTTTTGTTATTCGAATTAGTTTGTATTCGGATTGTAATCTGAAATCGAAGTATGTTGTTGCTGTATCGATTTAGACTTCTGGTTGTTTTTAGGCCTTCTGAAAGCATGACTTGTTATGGCATGTTTCCCTACACCCTGTTATTGCATTTGTATTTGAAGGCATGTCGGACCAAGCGCGGAATTCTTTTCTCTTTTTTTCTGCAGCCTGAGCATTTCTGCCCAGGCCTTCCGCGCGTGGGCGAGGCGTTCCTCGCGCGCGCGCGAGGCCTCCGTTGGGCCTCTGAATCGTTTGCCCGCGCGCGCGCGAGCTTGGTACCTCGCGCGGGCGCGAGCCTCTAAAAAAAAAAAAAAAAAAAAAAAACTTTGACTTGTTTTACTCTTGGATTCTTGTTCGCTTAATTGTTGTTTAATCCGAGATTAGTGGTTTAGAATCGAGGTCTCACATTAAGTGGTATCAAAGCTTTAAGATTCTTGGTCGAACTAGAGTGAGCGGGGTAGATCGAGTCTGTGTGTAATAACTCATCGCATGTGTTTGAATTATTTAATTGTGTACTTAATTCCATGCGAGTATGCTTTATTGTTTGAGCATTATTTGAATTACACGGTTGTGTGATTTAAATTAATAAAGCATGATCTACTTGAGATATAACTGTTTCTGTTCTCGACTGGTATTCGGTATTCCAAGCGGTTGTAAGGGCACTGATGGTAGCGATTGAGATATCTCGTGTGCTAACCTTTGATTATCAGATGGGTGCTCGTCGAGTGATAAACAGAAACACACCACCAGTTATCCCTGCGACTGAGCAAGCTAGCACTGAGGTTGATCAGTTGGATGCTTCAGCAACTCCTATGGAAACCTTGCTGAAGAGGTTTCAGTCGTTCAATCCGCCATTGTTGATGGGTTCAGAAAATCCAGTTGACTGTGAGAGTTGGTTGGATGATATGGATCAGTTGTTTGATTCCATTGACTACACAGATGACCGCCGAATCAGGTTAGTAATTCATCAGCTGCGTGGTGGTGCTAAGAGCTGGTGGATCATGACAAAGAAAGCAATTGAGAGTAGAGGTACAGAGGTTACTTGGACTCTTTTTAAATCTGAGTTTTATAAGCGGTTTTTCCCTATCTCGTATCGTAAGGATAAGGGAGCAGAGTTTGCAAATCTGAGACAAGGGAATCTGAACATTGAAGAGTACGTGGCTAAGTTCGATAGTCTGTTGCGTTTTGCACCGCTAATTGCCGGAGATGAAGAAGCTAAGGCAGATCAGTTCATCAACGGGTTGAACCCCGATGTCTTCACGTTGGTTAACACCAACAGGCCTAGCAACTTTGCGGATGCCATGAATTACGCAAAGGGAGCAGAAGCAGGCTTGTGGAGGCAAAGAGGTAATCAGGTGGCACCTCAGCAGCAGAGGCAGTATCAGAACCAACCATCTCAGTACCAGAATCAGCCACCTCAACATCAGAACCAGCAGCAGAGGTATGAAGGTGGAAACAGTGGGGGAAACAGAAAGGATCAGTACAAGGCAAGAGGTAAACAGTTCAAGAGACAGGGGAACAGTTCGTCCAGTTCCAGTGGTTCGAAGCAATTCGGTTCAGGACCGAGTTCTGGGTCATCATCCTTGTACTGCAGCAAGTGTGGAGGAAGACACTCACCGGATCAGTGTGTGGGAGTCTTCGGCAATTGTAACACATGTCAGCAACCGGGACACTTCTCTAAAGTGTGCCCTCAACGTAATAGAGATAGAGCTCAGAGTGGGAGTTCATCTAGACCTGCAGCTCAGCCGGAGAGGCAGTCATCTGCAGTGCACTCTTTCCAACCCCAGCAACAGCAGAACAGACAGGGAGGTAGCTCTAGTGCAAATCAGCCTCCGAGACAGCAAGCACGAGTCTTTGCATTGACAGAGGATCAGGCTCAGGCAGTACCTGACGATGTCATAGCAGGTAACTGTTCGATTTTCGGTCATTCTGCTCATGTCTTGATAGATACAGGTGCTTCCCATTCCTTTATCTCTGAGAAATATGTGTTATTGCATGCTTTGCCAACTGAATTGTTGCCTACAGTAGTAGCTGTTACTTCACCTTTGGGTGGAGGAATTGTTTCTGTCCGACTAGTCAGGAACTGTGAACTTTGTTTTGAGGGGAATTTGTTAGAATTCGACTGTATTGTACTTGGGCTGTCAGATTTTGATTGTATTGTCGGGATAGATGCTTTAACCAAGTACAGGGCGACAGTTGATTGTTTTCTGAAGGTTGTCAGGTTCAGACCTGAAATGGCAGACGAGTGGAAATTCTTTGGTAAGGGTTCTCGATCTAGAATTCCTTTGATTTCAGTGTTATCTATGACTCGTTTGTTACAGAGAGGTGCAGAAGGATTTTTGGTTTATGCGGTTGATGTACTGAAATCTAGCCCAGCTTTGGTTGACTTACCAGTGGTTAGAGATTTTGCTGATGTGTTTCCGGAAGATGTTCCTGGATTGCCACCCATTCGAGAGGTTGAATTCAGCATTGACTTAGTGCCAGGTACTCAACCTATTTCAAAAGCTCCTTATCGTATGGCACTTGTTGAATTGAGAGAGTTGAAGGAGCAGCTTGAGGATTTGATTGCCAAGGGATACATCAAACCTAGTGTATCGCCTTGGGGTGCTCCTGTTCTATTCGTTCGGAAGAAGGATGGTTCTATGCGGCTTTGTATCGACTACCGTCAATTGAATCAGGCTACAGTTAAGAACAGGTATCCTTTACCCCGAATAGATGACTTGTTTGATCAATTGCAGGGTTCTTCTGTCTACTCTAAGATTGATCTGAGGTCAGGCTACCATCAGCTGAGAGTGCGAGAGGAAGATGTTCCTAAGACCGCATTCAGAACGAGGTATGGTCACTTTGAGTTTATAGTCATGCCGTTCGGTTTGACTAACGCTCCAGCTGTTTTTATGGGTTTGATGAACCGTACCTTTCAGCGTTATTTAGATGAGTTCGTCATTATTTTCATCGATGATATTCTTATCTACTCGAAGAACCGTACTGACCATGCAGAGCACTTGAGAATCGTCTTGCAGATTTTACGAGTTGAGCAGTTGTTTGCCAAGCTATCGAAATGCGAATTCTGGTTAGATCGAGTTGTCTTTCTCGGTCATATTATTTCTGAAGATGGGATTTCTGTCGATCCCAGCAAAATCGAAGCGGTTATGAATTGGCCTAGACCGACATCAGTACCTGAGATCCAAAGCTTCATGGGTTTAGCTGGTTATTACCGTCGTTTCATCGAGGGTTTCTCGTCTATTGCCAAGCCTATTACCCAGCTGACTCAGAAGAATGCGCCTTTTGTCTGGACTCCAGATTGTGAGGCTAGCTTTGTTGATCTAAAGAGGAGACTGACCAGTGCTCCAATTCTTACTATTCCGAAGGGTACTGGAGGTTTCACAGTGTATTGTGATGCTTCTAACCGAGGTTTGGGTTGTGTTCTTATGCAGCATAAGCATGTGATAGCGTATGCATCGAGGCAGCTGAAACCGCACGAGACTCGTTATCCTGTTCATGATCTTGAACTTGCAGCGATTGTATTTGCTTTGAAGATCTGGCGTCACTATCTTTATGGTGAGTCTTTCGAGATCTTTTCTGATCATAAGAGTCTTAAGTACTTGTTTTCACAGGCAGAGCTGAATATGAGACAGAGAAGATGGTTAGATCTGTTGAAGGATTTTGACTGTGAGATCAAGTATTATCCAGGGAAGTCGAATGCAGTTGCAGATGCCTTGAGCCGAAAGCTTTGTTCTCTATCTCTTTCAACTATCGGTGTTTCTCAGTTGGTCGATGATTGTTGCACTTCTGGTTTAGAGTTTGAAACAGATAGGGAGACTATCAGAGTGTTTGCTATTCAAGCCGAGCCGGAGTTGTTTGTTGCAATCAGAGAAGCACAGAAGTCTGAGCCGAGCATTCAGGTTTCGGTAGAGAAATTCAAAACTGGGCATCAGTCAGAATTCCAGGTTAGAGATGACGTTTTGTTTGTGAATAACCGTATTGTTGTGCCTGATATTTCGGAGTTGAGACAGTGTATTCTCCGAGAGGCTCATTGCAGTCGGTTTAGCGTTCATCCTGGAGGTCGTAAGATGTACAACGATCTGAAGAGTCAGTTCTGGTGGAAGAGAATGAAGGACGATGTTGCGAGATTTGTATCTCGGTGTTTGAATTGTCAGCAAGTGAAAGCAGAGCGGAAGCGACCAGGTGGTCTTTTTCACAGCCTATCTGTTCCTGAATGGAAATGGGATCACATTTCTATGGATTTTGTCACGAAACTACCACGATCCGTTCGAGGATGCGATGCTATTTGGGTGGTGATCGACTGATTGACGAAGTCTGCGTGTTTTATTTCGTACAGGATGACGTATCGTCATGATTAGATGGCTGAGTTGTATGTTAGCAATGTTGTGAGATTGCATGGTGTGCCGAAGTCGATCGTTTCAGACAGAGATCCTAGATTCACTTCTCACTTCTGGCACAGTCTTCAGGGGGCACTTGGTACTCGATTTCATCTGAGTACAGCTTATCATCCTCAGACAGATGGACAGTCAGAACGGACCATCCAGACGTTGGAGGATATGCTGCGAGCGGTAGTGCTAGACTTTGGCACTAGTTGGTAGGATTCTTTGCCTCTTGTCGAGTTTTCTTACAACAACAGCTTCCAAGCGAGTATCGGTATGGCGCCTTTTGAGGCTTTGTATGGTAGAAAGTGCCGATCTCCGTTGTTTTGGGATGAATTGTCCGAGTCACCAGATTTGGGACCGGAGATGCTTAGAGATATGGCAGAGCAGGTTAAGATCATTCAGACCAGAATGAAGTCAGCTCAAGATAGACAGGCGAAGTATGCGAATGTCAGACGTCGACCTCTGAGTTTTGAGCAGGGAGACCGTGTATTCCTTAAGATTTCTCCGTTCAGAGGCACCGTCAGATTCGGTAAGAGAGGAAAGTTATCTCCGAGATTCATCGGTCCGTACGAGATTCTCGAGAAGATAGGCGATCTTGCCTACAGACTTGCACTTCCTCCGTATTTATCTGGTATTCACGACGTTTTTCACGTCTCTATGCTGCGAAAGTATCAACCAGATATTTCTCATATCCTTCAGCCTGACGAAGCCGAGTTAGACGAGACCCTGAGCTATTTTGAGCGACCGATTCAGATCCTTGATCGGAAAGAAAAGCAACTCAGGACCAAGTTGATTCCGTTAGTGAAGGTGCAGTGGAGCCGTCACGGTGTTGAGGAAGCGACTTGGGAGACAGAGTCTGACATGAGTCAGCATTTTCCAGAGCTATTCGGATGACGTGAGTTCTTCTTACTGTCTTTTGATTCTTTATTCTATCTTTGAGTTGTGGTTCTCGTTGATTTCGAGGACGAAATCTCTTCTTAGTGGGGGAGAATTGTAACGCCCCGTTTTTATCTTAAATGAGTTTATTTGAGTTAATCGGAGATTGCAGAGTTCACGAGCCGACTTTATTTTGATCAGGGTCCTTTTTGCAAATTTTGGAAATTTCAGGGACTAAAGTGCAAATTTGGAGTTTAATATATTATCTACACTTAGATTTGTAATTAAATCACTTCTCCTCCTCCACACAACCGATCTTCACCATTGAAGACGCCTCCAACTTCTTCCAAGCTTTCTGATTTCAGTCCGAGCTCGATCCGGCCGTTGGAATTTATTTCTGAAGGCAGATTAGTGATCACTGCAGTGAGAGCTCTGTTATATCGTAAGTTCTTCTTCGATCCGATACATTCTAGTTTTTGGATGTTGTTAGAATCGTTTGAGATTCGAGTATGTTGTTCTCTACAGAGTTCTGATCGTTTATTATCTGTCGGTTTTGAATTAGAGCGACGTTCGGATTTATTATGATTTTTGGAAGCCATTTTCGAAAATCATGGTTTTGAGATTTGTTGGGTTTGTCTTGTTGTTGTTGTATTAGCATTGAATTGAGTTGTTATCAGTATTGAACTGCTGTCTGCATTTGCCGGTTGTTCAGTTATAGCCGTTATGCCGTCGGTTTGAGTTTTTGGAGATTTTGAACCGTTTTTGAGTTTGAACTTGGCTTGTAAGTTGATCATGGTTATTGATCAATCATCTCTTGTATCTGAACAGATTCGTTCGGAATTGTCAAGCCCAGAGTTAGCAGCTGTTTGATCATTTCAGAGAATTGGACGAAGAACGGTATAAAGAGTTTTCCTTGAACCGTTGCCTTGTTGTTGTTAGATTGTGTAGTTGTTTATACAATCTCTTTTGTATCTTATCCAGAGTTGGAGCTACTACACTGCAAGGTAAAAGCAGTCATCGTAGCGGGATAGCATACTCGGGACTGTTGGTTCTCGAGTTTCCCTTTTTAAATCACATATTGCATTGATACTTGTTCTAGCACGTGGAACTTGTAATTGTTGATTGATTGAGTTTTGTTATGTGGCTTATGTTTATGTTTCTGTTATGCATGCATCTTGAGCCTACTTTGATTTCAGCGGGCAGAACCGCCCTTTTTGTTAGACGTTTGGGAACTATGATTGAGTGGCCTAGGTTGTAGTATTTCGCCTAGTGCTAGCATACTCATTATGGTTGCTCAAAGTCTAGAGGAGTGGGATACGTGGCACCACCTCGATTAGGAGAGTCGGTGAGTCGTTACGTGATCTCATCCTCGGGATCCCAAAAGCAGAGCAATACTCCCGTGTTTATCAGAATCGATATCCTGGTTTTAAAGACATGCATATCATTAACTTCGACTTGAATATGTGGTTTGATAACATGTTGTATATTCATTACTTGATATGTTGCTTTTACTGGGATTATCATTCTCACCGGTTATCCGGCTGTTGCTTTGTTTTGTATGTGTACTTGGCAACAGGTGGGGCAGGAACAAGTCAGAAGAGGCATGGTTAGCTTCGAGGGCAAGTAGTAGAAGTGAGACTCGGTTTAGAAGTCGAATTAGCATGTTTATCTAGTTTAAGATTGAAGCATGTTAGAACTCGAACTTGATATATTTTGTTATTCGAATTAGTTTGTATTCGGATTGTAATCTGAAATCGAAGTATGTTGTTGCTGTATCGATTTAGACTTCTGGTTGTTTTTAGGCCTTCTGAAAGCATGACTTGTTATGGCATGTTTCCCTACACCCTGTTATTGCATTTGTATTTGAAGGCATGTCGGACCAAGCGCGGAATTCTTTTCTCTTTTTTTCTGCAGCCTGAGCATTTCTGCCCAGGCCTTCCGCGCGCGGGCGAGGCGTTCCTCGCGCGCGCGCGAGGCCTCCGTTGGGCCTCTGAATCGTTTGCCCGCGCGCGCGCGAGCTTGGTACCTCGCGCGGGCGCGAGCCTCTAAAAAAAAAAAAAAAAAAAAAAAAACTTTGACTTGTTTTACTCTTGGATTCTTGTTCGCTTAATTGTTGTTTAATCCGAGATTAGTGGTTTAGAATCGAGGTCTCACACATTGTTTGAAATTTTTGGGCCTGATTTTCATTGAAAAATTTTATCCTTAGTTGCCTATTTGAGCCTACACGTTTATGAGCATATTGAGGTACGAGAAAATTTTGAAATTTGTTGAAAATCATCGTTTACTGCTGATGATTATCTTTTTTGCACTGATTGAGATTTGTATGAATTAATTGTGAATTGAGACTTGTCTAGAACTAGTTCGGACACTCTTCGAGGAGAAATACGGTCAAAACTGAGATTAGGAATGATTTAGGCAATTTTTATGAATGCGTTTGAGCCTTTCAAGCTACCTATTAATATGTTATCCCTAGTACCTTGTTTGAGCTATATTGAAAATCGAATGGCATGCGTGTAAACATGTGATTAAACCCCCATTCGTCATTATTTCAAGATCCTACATTGACTATCTGAATAGCCTATACACTAATTCCTACCTTTGAGAAAGTAATTTGAATGCTAAAATGTTATATGCTCCTAGTTTTATTTGTGAAAAAAGAATGGTATGGTGGTGATTTGAAAAGAAAAATGAAAAAAAGGTAGTAGAAAAACATTGATGAAAGTTGAAAAAAATGTGGTTGTGAAAGAAGTTGTGAGAAAAAGTTGAAAAATTAATGAAGTGAATTGGAAAAAGTGTGAAATTGTGAAAAAAAAGAGTCGAAATTAGAGCAAGAATATAAATTACTCCTTATTTTGAATTCTTATTCTTCGTTTGTAGCCGTGAGACAGGCCTTACATTATAAGCTAATTAATTCATATTGACCGAGTCTCAGTTGCCCAATATACTAGTGGAGAAGAGTTGCGAGAATTTAGCCTATGGACTGTTGATTGATGCTTTTAATGATTATGAATTTTGATCGAAACACGCAAACACTATTATTCATTGAATTTACCTAATTGTGAGTGTTTTTGATAAATATCCTTTATTTGATCCTTGCTACCTGAAAAGTCCTCATGATCTATGAATGTATGAATTGAACTTGGATAAGGGTGTTTTAAACGTGAGTTACGGAGATTGTGAGTTTATACGGTTATTTTGTTATGACTGAAACTTTCAAGTGTTAGTAAGGTGGATGAGATTGGATTTGAAATTTCATTGAAATCATTGCTGAGGTCGTTGTTCCATAATATTTCTTGACTATTCTTGTGGTTTTAGAGATTGAGTTTTTGGAATTTATTTGATTTGAATAGTTTTGCTCGGGACTAGCAAAAGTCTAAGTTTGGGGGTATTTGATAAGTGTATTTTATACACTTAATTTATATATGATTTTAATTGTTAATTGTTTGTTTCGAGCAGATTTATGCTGTGTTTTGTTGTTTTTGTGCTTATAGAGAATTATTGATTTTATTTAGAAAAGTGAAAAAAATGAGAAAAGAAGAGAAAATTAGAAGAGAAAAGAATTGAGAAAGAGAAAGAATAAAGAAGAGAAGAAACGTACAGACAAAGAAATGAGATTTCTTAATGGGCTTTTCTTTAATGGGCCTCAAGTCAGCGCTCCTTGTTAGCGCTTAAGGGAGAGCAATCGCGCAAGATAAATTGAAGGCGAGAGAATAGAAGTCATTAGCCTATGCGCGCCCGCCTGGGATCTGAAGCGCCTGCTCGTCGCCAATTTCTGAACTTTGGACATTTTAATCGGGAAAGGAAATTTCTTTATTTTCTTGGGCTTTATTGTTGGGCTTTTGGTGCATGCTATAAAAAGGAAATTTATGTCTGAGAGAAAAGGGAGAGCCGCCACAACGCTTTACGATACATCAGAGAAATATTTTGTGGATTTGATCGTGAGATTTTTTTGGGATTTTCTGGAGCTTAATTGAAGAACAAAGACGGAGTTTGATAGACCAAACACGGCGTCGACGATGGATTTGATTTCTTTATCTTTTATTTATTTAATTCTGAATATGTTTGGATTTTTGAACATGTTTTATTTTATTCAGAATTTTATTATGAACTAAATTTTTATAGTCTAGAGGTCGGATGGAACCTGGTGTAGACACTTTCATGAATTCTTGATTTTATCGAATTGAGTTTCTTCTAGATTAATTGTTTTTTTCTAGAATTGATTGTCTTTTCAATTATTTGATCAATAATTGATTTGTAATATTTATTTGAAATCTGGCCCTCGGGAGAGAATATTTTGAATAGGACAAATAGAAAATACACTGTTAATTATTTATATAGCTTGGGAGAGTGTATAATTTTAACAGAGCTTTTAAAAAAAACATTGTTTTGTGATAGATCACTGCGATAAATTCTTAATAGGAATATTGGAATTTAATTGTAGTTGATAAACATTATTTGTTGCTCGGGAGAGGGAAATAATAAACGTAAGTGATTTTGGCTATTAATTATCTGAAATTCATGAAGATTAATTAATTAGGATTGACTGTTGTCGAAACCAGGTGAAATCTATACCTCTAGACCATTATTCTCTGATTGATTATTCCTGAAAGTTGTGTGCGTGCTAACGAAACTTCACTGATTATTTATTTTATTGCAAAATTCTCAAAGTTTGATTTTCTAGATAAAGTTTGGACTATTTTAATTACAAGCACTGAATATTTTCATTTTACTCCCTGTGGGATCGATATCTGATTTAATCACTATATTAAAACTTGACACTCGTACGCTTGCGAGTAATTTTCACAACAATTTTCTTGAGATTTTATTATATGGCTATGTTTTATGTTCTGTTATGCATTCATCTTGAGCCAACTTTGATTTCAGCGGGCAGAATAGCCCTTTTTGTTTAGACGTTTGGGAACTATAATTGAGTGGCCTAGGTCGTAGTCGTTTTGCCTAGTGCTAGCATACTCATTATAGTTGCTCAAAGTCTAGAGGAGTGGGATACGTGGCACCACCTCGATTGGGAGAGTCGGTGAGTCGTTACGTGATCTCATCCTCGGGATCCCAAAAGCACAGCAACAATCCCTCGTTTATCAGATTTGATATCCCAGTTTAAAGACATGCATTTCATTTCATTTTTATTGATTACATTGTTGTCTTGAAAGCATGTTTATTGTTGTATTACTGGATATGTTGCTTTTACTGGGATTATCATTCTCACCGGTTATCCGGCTGTTTCTTTGTTTTGTATGTGTACTTGGCAACAGGTGGGTCAGGAACAAGTCAGAAGAGGCATGGTTAGCTTCGAGGGAAAGATGTAGAAGTGAGACTTGGTCTAGAAGTCGATTCCAGCATGTCAATCTAGTTTATGTTAGAACATGTTTAGTTATCGAACTTCATTGTCATATTGTTGTTGCATGTTCTCGACTTTGGTTTAGTTGTTGAACTCCAGAACTCATGTTTTAATTTGAGGAATCAAGTTTGTAATGCATGTTTATGTTTCGGAGTATTTTATGGCTTGATGTTCTTGATTTTGGCAATTTCTAGCACCGGAGCAGCCAGGGAGGCGCGCCTGCGCCCCTTTCCGGGCAGGGCATCATGCGCGGCCGCGCATGAGCCAGGGCGCCGTGCGCGGCCGCGCGGGCCCTTAATTAAAAAAAAAATGTCTTGTCCTTTCCTTGCTTATTAGTTAGTTACTCCTTTATTAAATGTTTAGAACCGAGGTCTCACAAAAACTCCTTGGATCCTTAAGCACATAAAGCTCGATTTACTTTAGAACCACCAATGTATCTTCTTGAAGATGTATAGGAACTTGGAAAACTGCTCATCAAGTGCTTTCTTCTTGAACTGCTGTGGGTATGAAAGTTATGGCTTGTACATCGGTTTGGAGACTGATTCTTACTTGGGCTATTCAACAATGATTTCTTCAACCACTGGTTCTTCTACTTTCTTTTCTTTGCTCTAATCCTTAGCCTCTAACTTCTTACCACTTCTTAACTCCACCGCTTTGCACTGCTATTTTGGATTCACTTCAGTATTGCTGGGAAACTGTCCTCGGTTTTGATCCTTCAAAGCATTGGCGAGCTGTCCAATCTGTGTTTCCATGGATTTCATCATAGCCCCCAAACTGCACATATGTGTCTCCATGTTGTTCATTCGAGTTTCAGTCCTTGACATCCGCTTGTTAGACTCATTGACATATGTAGTGACAACATCCTCCAATGACGCCTTTCCTTCGCCCTTGTTTGTATTGAATCCCGGAGGGGGATTCAACACATTTTTGTTGTTGGCATAGGAATAATTCTCATGGTTACGTAAACTAGGATGATAAGTATTGGGCGGAGGGTTACCTCGATAATTTCCATAGCCTCTGGGATTTATATATCGCGCTTCCTCAGGTGGATGAAACTCTTCTATGGCAACCGACACACCTGAAGGTTCTGCTACATTCACCTTGTCCAGGGAAGAAACTTGTGTACTCAACGCAGATATTTGTGCAGTGATGTAAGTGATATGATAAACACTATACACTCCCTTCTTGACTCTCATACGTTCAGATTGCCATTGATAACTATTGATAGTCATTTGTTCCAGCATCTCATAGGCATGAATGGGGTCCTTGGCAAATATGGTACCACCAACAGCAAAGTCCACTAACATTCTTGTAGGAGTGTTCAACCCATTGTAGAAAATCTCTATTTCTTCCCAATCTGCAAAATTATGGTTAGGAGAATGCCTCAACAAATCTTTGTACCTTTCCCATGCCTCATATAGTTGTTCTGAATCATGCTGATGAAAGGTACTGATCTCAATCTTCAGCTGAGTAGACTTTGCCGGTGGAAAATACTTTGCTAAAAATTTTACAGCCATGTCCTCCCAAGTTGTTATGCTTCCTAGTGGAAATGACTGCAACCAGCGCCTTGTCCCTAAGAGAAAAAGGAAACAAGCGTAAACGTATAATATCCTTAGAAACACCATTCATTTTTATCGTATCAGAGTGTAAGTGAGGATCAGTTGTGGCACTTCCATTGAACTGGTTCTGCTGAACCATGTTGATTAATGCCGGCTTCAGCTCAAAGTTTTTGGCATAATAGTCCCTCGAGCGATTCCAGAATAGTGAGCCTGGATTGTCGGCCTGAAATGATCTCTGATTGGCACTAAGGAAATTTCATTTACGTTTTCTTCAGCCATGTTCTGTTGTTTTTCTCTTCGTGCTCTTCTCAAAGCACGTGCGGTTCGTTCGATCTCTGGATCAAATATTAAAGATTTTGCACTTTGAGATATTCGCATAAACTGCAGTCAAGACAACAGAAGTCAATTAGTAAATTAAAATCAAATAAATAAAAGCTCTAAATTAAAACTTAGACTAATTGGTAACAAGACTAAACAAATAAAAAATTAGTCCCTGGCAACGGCGCCAAAAACTTGTTTGCTCGCAAGCGTACGAGTGTCAAGTTTTAATATAGTGATAAATCAAGTATCTTTCCCACAGAGAGTAAAATAAAAATATTCAGTTCTTGTAATTAAAATAGTCTTAATTTTATTTAGAAAATTAAATTTTAGAGATTTGCTGACAAATTTAAATAAATAAAGAAGTTTGTAAAGCGTGCGCGCACACAATCTTTAAGAGATTATCTATCAAAGAGAAATAGTCTAGAGGTTTTGATTTCACCTGGTCTCGAAAATGTTCATTCCTAATTAATCTAATTTCATGAGTTGATTTCAATTAATAACCAAAAATGGTTCTATTTCCCTCTCCCGAGTATCAAATAGAGTGTATCAATTACAGATCGATTTCAATATCCCTATTAAAAATCTACTTGTAATGATATGTGTAAAACAATGTTTTTTTAGGATCTATTAAAGTTATAAGCTCTTCCGAGTCATATAAACAATTAATAGTGTGAATTCTATCGATCCTATTCTAAATCCCCTCTCCCGAGTGCAGGATTCTAAATAAATATGACAAATCAATTTATGGCCAGTAAATTGAAAAGACTTTTAAAACTAGAATCACAATTAATTTAGAAGAACTCAATTCAATAAAATCAACAATTCATAAACACGTCTTGACCAGACTACATCAACCTGTAGACTTAAAAAGTTTAGTTCATAGCAAAATTCAAAACAACCAAAATCATGTTTAATGTTTTAAACATAATTCAACAACTAAAAGAAAATAATAAAGAAGAAATAACAAAGTCGTAGTCTTTCTTCCGTGTCCGGTTGAAAATCTCCGTCTTCGTTCCTAGCAATCTTCAATTCACGATCTGAAATCTCACAATGTTTTTTTCTCTCAAAGATATTGTAGTGTACGGCGGCCGGTGATCTCTATTAGGTCTGAAAAACTACCTTTTATACTCCCTAAGAATCGTCCAAAATAAGCCCAAAGATATCCCAAAGTTTCCATAATTACAAAAACACTTTGGTAGAAATTTTGCGACGCGCGGGCGCACCTCCCAAGTCACGCGGGCGCGCATAAACTTCTGTCTTGACAATTCAAAATTCTCGAACACATGCGGGCGCGCGTGATGTCTGGCATGGGCGCGCATAAGTCTCTGTCTTAGCACTCTAAAATCACTTCCTGAGGCGCGGGCACGCGTGATAGCTGGCGCGGGTGCGCATAGGTCTCGGGTCCTTCTTCATTTTTCCTTCAAAATCTTGGACCGTCTTCGCTCGTTTTACCTCTTTCTTGACTCCTTTGACTCCATCCATCATAAATTCAGTATTTTATATATTTCCTAACATCCAACACAAACAACAGCAAATTGTACGTAATTCCTCTCGAAACCAAACAATTATCCAATAATATCAATACAAATTAAGTGCACAAAATGCACTTATCATGCTACCTACCCAGGGCCCAAGTTTGTTCTTGATCTGATATTCTTGACCTCGAGTCTTGGTACCCATACGCTTTCATACATGCACATATAATATTGTATACTCGTACTTTTGTACTGAGCATTTTATGCTCACGTCCTCGTACTGTTGTTTCTGGACACCCTATTTCATGGGGCAGGTTTGCGTTTGGATGAGGTGGGTGGTTCCAGGAGGGCTTAGGCTACAGGTTGCTGGAAGGAGATGTCTGTCTAAGCTTTCAGTATTAATGTATTTGGGTTGATACATTTGATTCGATATGGTTGTATAAAAGTGTATTTACATATTCCTTTTCTTTGGATTGTAACCTGTTTTATGATTTTTGCTGTTAATTTTTGATTTCTTTTTATTATGTTAACTTATTGCGTAAGCTCTTGATTAGTAGGTGATCATGGTGTGGGTCACTACAGCATGCTTGAACACGTTGAGCTTTATACTGGTAGCGCTAAGTCATGTCGCGCCCAAATTAACCCAACTCAGATTAACTAAAAAAACATGTAGTGGCAAGAGTAGGGATCGTTCTCACGAGGAAAGTGAAATTTATTTGTGTTCTTAAAAATACTAGAAATACATAAAAGGGGATTTTGGATTTTATTAACTACTATGCAAGAATTAAAATAAGAAAGATCAATAAACTAACGAGACTTGGTATCAGTCGACTACACCCTTGAAATTATTCATTCGATCATCGATTTCCTAAAAATAATTAATTCATATTGAATATTCATCATTGGAAATTTTATTCTTGTTTCACCTTAATTTTAGTTAATTAGACACCAGCGTTCTAGATTAACCCTTACCAATAATTCAACTCAAATACCAGTGATCTAGATTTAAATCCACGGTAGCATTCAAATGAGTAAAACTGATGAATCTAGACAACACAAATACCAGCGATTGTATTTAATCTAGTCAATTGTTGCTCCTACGATTTAACAAATTAAACAGCAGAAAATATTATACACAGTTGCTTCACAAATCAGATGATTCAAACAATTACGGATTTGAATTCTAATTTAGCAATAGATTGTATAGAAAAATCCTAAGGTGATCAATCCTAAAATCTCACATACAAGCATGGCAATCAATCCAAAACAACTCTTGATACGCAATTTGGAATTAAACAATAGAAAACTGAATCTCACAAATGAAATAACTCAAGGGTTTGTGTTCCTCAACCAAGTACTAATAAAGAATTAAATCTAAGAACAAGAAAGATAAAACCTAGCCGCAAAGAGAGTTCTTCAAGCTTTCTGCCGTCCAAAGATCTGCAGAATGATTCCTAAGACTCTAAAATTCGAGATATATATTTTAATTAAGGCTATAGTCCTTAAAAATAAAATTTCCTAATTTACAGTTTTTTTTCTCGAACAGCCACCGATCGAGCGAGCGAGCATATTTTCCCAATCCTACTGTTTTCCAATTCCTTGGTACCGCTCGATCGGTAGGATCTTGTGGATCGAGCGGCATCTTTTATCTCCTCAAATCTGTACGCAACCAAGCACCTTGCGCAGATCATATATCATCATGCGCAATCGCGCAACTCAATTCTTCAACCGCGCTACACATGTGCAAACAAGTAGTGCAAACAATAAGAATTAAGCGCAAACATGTAGTGCGTTTGCACAACTTCTTGTGCAAACAATAATCCTCCAAGCGCAATTGCACTCCATCAAGCGCAAACAACACTTCATCTTCATTCTTCAACACTTCTCTTGTTTTCCAGTAAAATGCGACGTACTACACAATAAATCCGGGAATATGTTATGCAGACATGATAAATAAAATAAGAACAAAATTCTAAATTACAACATATAAATGCATGCAAAACAACAACAAAACGATATTAAAATAAGCAACACAAACATGACTATAAAATACCCCCACACTTAATCCTTGCTCGCCCTCGAGCAAGTATGCAAAACAAAATTAAAACACAACAAAAACATAAGCAAGGATGAATCATACACAACATAGCCTCAGAGAAGTTTTCCCACAAAAAACAAACTCACAACAACTCTCGATTATCAATGATACACCTTCAGTCGAATGAGAACGTGCGTGTGTGACATGTTACCCCAGCTACATGCAACTTCAAAATACAAAGCTTCAAGACTGTTCGCCGACCTAAAACAAATCAGTGCAAGTCTCATAATCAAGAACTCTCCTCCCAGCAATCCATCAACACAACACAACTCTCTTGAGATAAAATTCCAAAAATTAACTGCATACGTAGCTATAACTATATAGGATTCGAATTTCGATCCCCTCATCTATAGCCCAATTGGAACTTCAATCCCATGAAACCCGCAAACTTAGCTATGAAATAGTGAATAGAATTTCATTCACATTTCAAGCCCGGATGGAATTGTTATTATTTTTATTTGATATATTTCAAGTTTTAACCCCATTTTTGTTGGAAAACTGGCGTTCAGATCAATCACGATTGATACCCGGTGCAGCGGAAGTTTAAAAATTTTATTATGGAACAATTCCATAGTGTGGGTATCAACCGTTTAACGATTAAATTATAAGTGTGTGTAAAATTAAATAACAATTATTAAATTTTACCTTTAATCTCGAATTGAGATTCTGGACACCAACAGATTTAATCTGCTCTTGTTGTCTCTCCCTGGAACTGATGAATATTCTGTCCTTCAATCAGGTCCACGAATGGAGGTTTAATCCCTCTGATAGATTGCACTAGAAAATCTATCAGAAGTTTTCTACGAAGAGAATAAACGAATTTGATTCGCTATTCCAGACTGCAATTCAAAATCACAGACCGGAATTTCTCACGCAGAGAAGGGAGGGGGGCGGCCGAATTTCTTTTGAGAGAGAGCTAGGGTTTTCGATTTTCTGTCTCTCAAATTATGACTAGTTGTGTGTAATTTCTGTACTTCAATAACTTATTTATAATGCAGGCCACTAACACCTTAGGGCCCATTAGTCATAAGTTGAGGCCCGACAAGCAAAGCCCGCATGTTCAGAAATTAATATAAAATTCATCGTGACTCCGATTGATAAACCGATTTTACCAATGTGCACAGAAACCATTTCTGCACATTTTAAAGTCAAGATAAATTTTCCTGAATCCGAATTCAGTGGTTTCCAAAAATGTACATCCCTATGTCATTTTAGGAAATCCTACTCCCTTACTCTTATTTAAGAAGTCCAACTTCTTTATTCATTAAATTTAACTCTTTAAATTTAACTATCTCAACGGGGATTAAAACTCCATTACACTGTGTGACCCTCAATGGTTCAGGGATACAGCTAGCCGTGGGCTCACAACTCCTTGTGACTCGGAACAACGATTTCCGACTTGCCCAACGAATCATGGTAAAGCGCCTAGCAACATCGCCCCATGATTCCCTAGGTATCACTGATAGTGCCTACAAGAACCAGTAGATTTTGGTTAGCGTACAGTACGGTCCCTTCATCCATATATCCCGATCGAATCAACAACCATTGGTATATCGAGAGTCGCTCAAGATTCGATAACTATGCAATACATCTTGAAGATCAAATTAGTGACATCGCATGTGCTACTAAGAAACCATTTCTTAAATCACATCAAGTACTCTGGCCAGAGATTCGTCACACTAATATCTCCTCAGATCGCATAGGATATCCACACTCGCAAGTATGTGGTGAATCCTTGACAACAATGCATCGACTCCTATATGTGTTGTAACTGTACCCAATCCCGACACCTGATGACCCCCATAGAGTCGGTAAACGAGTCAAAGCACAATACTAGCATATAGAGTCTCCATGATGTTTCAAGTAGTAAGGACTAATGGTGTACAACCAAAACCGCGGACTTTATCCACTCGATAAGTGATAACCACTTGGAAAGTCCGGATAGGGTAGTTCGATTATTCATCCTATGAATATCCATTTGCATGCTTCGAACATCTCCATGTTCCCTACCAATGAAACGTGGTACTCCGCATCGCAAATGCTAGTCTCAAACTCGAGCGATCCTTATCCTTATTATCGGACGGCTCAATCGACTAGGAACAGTTTAGAATATACAGTGACTATAAGATGTATTTCATGATAGACATCCCCATGTTCTACCACATCTTACATACACTATAGTATATTCAAGGTCTTTATCAAAACAACAATAGTATATCATAATATAACAATATGAAGAAAGATAAAGTCATTGCCATTAATAAAAGTGTAAATTACATTAAACAAAAGATCGTTTGTACAAAGAGTCATCAAAGCCCATAGCCACAAGATGGCTCACTGGGCACCCACTCTTTCAATCTCCCACTTGCCCTATAGCCAACTAGTCATACTACGTAGACTCATTGCTTCGCGATGTTTGTCAAACAATGGTCCTGGCAAGGGCTTAGTAAGCGGATCAGCGATATTGTCTGCAGAGGCCACTCGTTCGACAGTGATGTCTCCTCTTTCCACAATCTCCCGGATGATGTGGTATTTCCTCAGTACGTGTTTGGATCTTTGATGAGACCTTGGTTCCTTTGCTTGAGCAACGGCACCCGTGTTGTCACAGTACACCGGGACTGGACCAACAAATTCAGGAATGACGCCCAACTCTTGGACGAACTTCCTCATCCAAACGGCCTCTTTAGCAGCAGCTGATGCTGCAATGTATTCAGCCTCAGTGGTGGAATCCGCTGTGGTGTCCTGCTTGGAACTCTTCCAAGAGACAGCACCACCATTGAGCATGAACACAAATCCAGAGGTTGACTTCGAGTCATCCACGTCACTTTGGAAGCTAGAGTCGGTATAGCCTTCCAATTTCAGTTCTCGTCCTCCATATACCATGAACATATTCTTAGTCCTTCGTAAGTACTTAAGAATGTCCTTCACGGCTTTCCAATGCATTTGACCGGGATTAGCTTGATATCTGCTCGTGACACTCAGAGCAAATGCTACATCCGGTCTGGTAGATATCATCCCATACATGATACTACCTATAGCTGACGCATATGGTACATGTGTCATATTCTCTATCTCTTCATCAGTCTTGGGACACATAGACTTGGATAGAGAAACTCCATGACACATGGGTAGATGTCCTCTCTTGGACCCATCCATTGAAAACCGTTTCAATATGGTGTCGATGTAGGTTGATTGAGTGAGTCCTATCATTCTCTTAGATCTATCTCTATAGATCTGTATCCCAAGAATGTAGGATGCCTCACCCAAATCCTTCATCGAGAATCTACCTGATAACCATATCTTTGTTGACTGCAACATCCCTACATCATTCCCAATGAGTAGGATGTCATCAACATAAAGTACTAAGAATGTCACAGCATCCTTAACTACTTTCTTGTACACGCATGGTTCCTCCGGGTTCTTGATGAAACCAAAATCTTTTATTGTTTCATCAAATTTCTGGTTCCAACTTCTTGATGCTTGTTTTAGACCATAAATTGATCTCTGAAGCTTGCATACCTTATGCTCGCTTCCCATGGATGTGAACCCCTCTAGCTGCTTCATATAGATTTCTTCCTTAATGTCTCCATTAAGAAAAGCAGTCTTCACATCCATTTGCCATATCTCATAGTCATACCATGCAGCTATGGCAATAAGGATTCTTATGGACTTGAACATTGCAACTGGTGAAAAGGTTTCATCATAGTCAACTCCTTGTCTTTGAGTGTAACCTTTCGCCACCAATCGCGCCTTGTAGGTCAATACCTTACCATCAGGCCCAAGCTTTCTCTTGTAGATCCATTTACACCCTATTGGAACAATTCCATCAGGAGGATCTACTAAAGACCAAACTTGGTTTGTATGCATTGAATCCAATTCAGACTGCATAGCTTCAAGCCATAAATTTGAATCCGCATCAGAAATTGCTTCCTTGAAGTTTCTTGGATCACATCCAATGTCGGGTTCATCTTGATCCCCTTCAAGAAGAAGACCATATCGAACAGGAGGTCTAGAAGTCCTCTCGGATCTTCTAGGTTCAGGCGTGTCCAGTAATGGTTCCTGAGGCGTAGGATTGTTATTTCGTATTTCGGGTTCTTCTCGAACTTCTTCGAGTTCCATCATCTCGCCTTTCTTATCCAATAAGAACTCCTTCTCCAAGAAGGTGGCATTCCTAGAAACAAACACCTTTGTTTCAGCAGGATAATAGAAATAATATCCGATTGAATTCTTCGGATACCCTACAAAATAACATAAGCTGGATCGACTATCCAACTTATCTCCCACTGTCTGCTTCACGTAAGCAGGACATCCCCAAATCCTTAAGTACGAATACTTAGGAGCTTTGCCATTCCATAACTCGTATGGTGTTTTGTCCACTGCTTTAGTGTGGACGTTGTTCAACAACAATACCGCCGTTTCAAGCGCATAGCCCCAAAACGAAGGTGGAAGCTCAGTGAAGCTCATCATGGATCGAACCATGTCCAACAAAGTTCGATTACGACGCTCCGATACACCATTAAGCTGTGGTGTCATAGGAGGAGTCCACTGAGAGAGAATCCCATTCTCTTTTAGATATTCCAAAAAAACGGTACTTAAGTATTCTCCACCTCGATCCGATCGAAGTGCTTTAATACTTTTACCTAGCTTATTTTCTACTTCAGCCTTGAATTCTTTGAACTTTTCAAATGCTTCATACTTATATTTCATTAAATATAAATACCCATACCTTGAATAATCATCAGTAAAGGTAATGAAGTAGGTGTGGCCATGTTGAGTCCCAACTCTAAATGGACCACAAACATCTGTATAGATCAAATCCAACAGATTTTGACTACGCTCAGGTTTCCCATTAAAAGGAGATTTAGTCATTTTCCCTTTTAGGCAGGATTCACAAGTAGGTAGAGAGTTAATATCAGACATATCAAACATGCCCTCTCCCACTAGCTTGTTCATCCTCCTTGAGGAAATATGACCTAGTCTAGCGTGCCAAAGGTTTGCCGGGTTTTGACTATCGATTTTCCTTTTGTTTGTTGTCGCCGGTTTATCAACATAATTTATTGGAACGTCTTTTAGTTTTAAGTTGTATAGATCGTTTTCAAGTTGTCCATTTCCAATCAAACATTCATTCTTGTAAATATTGCAAATCCCATTCACAAAATTGCAAGAATAACCATCTCTATCTAGCATAGAAACAGAAATAATGTTTTTAATTAAATCCGGAACAAATAAAACATCTCTTAAAAATAACTTAAAACCGTTCTGCAAAATTAAACAAACATCTCCAATGGCTGTAGCTTCAACTCTGGAACCATTCCCGAGCCTCAGCTGGGTCTCACCCATTCTAAGCCTGCGACTTCTTGTCATCACCTGCAAATCATTGCAAATGTGAGATCCACATCCGGTATCCAATACCCAAGAAGTAGTATTAAGTGAAATGTTTATTTCAATATAGAACATACCCTTTGCAGTTCCCAACTGCTCTAGATATTCCTTGCAGTTGCGCTTCCAATGACCGGGCTTCTTGCAGTAATGGCAAACATCCTTGGATTTTCCATTGTTTGAAGCCTTTGTCTTGTGCTTCTTCTCGGGTTCAACTTTCTTGGGTGGGGCAGAACGTTTCTTACCCTTCGTACTTGGCCCCTTCTTAGCAGAAGATGAGGAGCCCACCAAGAAAGCTGGTTTATCCTTCTTTAGTGTGGATTCATATGTCACAAGCATATTGACCATCTCTTCAAGGGTGGCTTCTATCTTGTTCATATTAAAATTTACCACAAATCCGTCAAACGAAGAAGGAAGAGACAGAAGCAGTAAATCCACGTTGAGTTCATGCTCCAACACCAAATCAAGAGTTGCTAACTTCTGTATGAGCCAAATCACTCGTACCCCATGATCACGGACCGAAGTCCCTTCACGCATGCGACACGTCATTAGCTCCTTAACAGTAGCGAACCTTTCAGCCCTCGATTGAGCCCCAAAAAGTTCCTTGAGTTGAGCGTGAATGTCAGCAGCATTCACGGTGTCCTCAAATCGCCTCTGGAGTTCATCAGACATCGAGGCTTGCATATAGCATTTGGTCTTGATGTCATGGTCCCACCATGCATCAAGTTTGGCCAATTCCTCCGAACTTACGTCAGCTGGTGCTTCCTTCGGAGGTGATTTCTCTAACACGTAGAGCATCTTCTCCGAAGTCAAGACAATCTTCAACTTCCGGAACCATTCCGTATAGTTTGCGCCAGTCAACTTGTTTTGTTCGAGGATCGAGAATAATGGATTACGCGAATTCATTGTATGAAATACTGAAAAGAAAAACAGACATATATCAATGATTGTTTAAGCAATTTACTAAGACATAAAATAGGCGAATTTAATTTTATGAATCTCACTCCCACTATTTTAACGATTTCACTACCCTCTAGTGAAAGCGGGAAACTTTTTCCTTAGTGAGAACATGGAGTCCAATTGACAAACTTATGGTCCCGAATAATATCAGCCAACCATAATTCTCAAAAGGTAGGGCCCAATTGCTTCCAAAGCAACCCCATGTATTTACCTCATGTCCAATAAGGGCCCAATAATATGACGCCGCTTATAGTGACATGTCAAGATGACCCATCAATATTAAGTTGTGATGGACGGTCGCCATGTGGATCCCCCAATAATATGAGCCGATCACATGGGAGTTCCACCCAACTTACAACATGTGTCGATCCAATGTACAGCTTTCCGACGGACGGGCCCCCCCAATAATATGAGCCGGACCGTATCCGCGGGTAGCATCACATACATTGACCGTTGATGGAAGGTAGGAACATTTAAACAAATTCAAATTTCCTTTATTTATCTTGATATCAATTTTAAATCATATTTAAAATGAGGGATTTTTAATTATGAAAATTTGTCTCATCATTTTTCAATTTATTGTATGCTTGCCGGATTCATACAATTATGTCTAAAACATGCATACAATCATAATATCATATATTATATATAGGATGATCGATTCCATTTCTAATTGACTCGTGGTTGCCAATCACGAGTCTTAGTCCAATCCTAGGTAATATGCAGTATGCAATGCAATCCTATTACATTAGCTTCCAATTTACATTTCTTCGTCTTTATTGTCTGCTGGGCCCACCATCTTCAAATCTTGATCTCCCACTAAATCTAATGTATTTACAATAAATAGCAATGACAAGTAGGGGATACATTTTAGGGGTGGGAACGGGCCATAAACCAAGCCCACTTTTATTACATATGACATTCATATTGGGCCATAAACCAGGCCCATTAATAAAACCAACAACAATAAAACAAATGTAAATTCCTAACATACACCTACAAAATTGGTCATGGCAATCGATCATCCTTATCCAATAACATTTAATTCAAAATTAATTTATTGGATATCATGCATATGGCAATTTAAATTTAAACAGGATAAAATCATATTTTATATAAAATCATATTTTACATATAAAATCATATTTTACCTTTTATTAAATAAAATCATATTTTATCTACAGAATCTAATTTTATAGATAAAATCATATTTTACTTAATATATACATAAGATCAAATCTTATCATCAATTGTACCAAAAATAATTGATTTCAAAATTCAATTTAAGGATAAAATATTAAAATTTTCCAAAAATTCAAATTTATCCAAAAATCAATTTTAAAATTTTCGGACTCGAACAATTCGATCCGATGCCTCGTGAACCAATCAAAAACAATTTTTGACCGGACCAAAAATAAAATTTTAACACATTAAAATTAATTTAAATAAAAAAATTAATTTTTCCCGCGGGCCACCCGGGACACTCCCGGGCCGGCCCGCGCCCACGGCAGCGACAATCGCTGCCCTGGCGGCGCCGTGCGCCGCCCTGGGCAGCGCCGTGCGCCGCCCTGCGCAGCGCTCTGCGCTGCGCTGCGCTGGGCAGCGCCGAGCGCTGCCCTGGCGGCGCTGAGCGCCGCCCCTGGGCGGCGACGTGCGCCGCCGTGGGCGGCGCTGTGCGCCCCCTTTGGGCGGCGCCGTGCGCCGCCCGGGGCAGCGACCGTCGCTGCCCCACCGGGCAGCGATCCAATCGCTGCCCGGGTTTTGCCCGAAAAAAAATTTTTTTTGTTTTAAAATATTTATTTTGTTTTAAAAAAAAAAAAAAAAAAAAAAAAAACCAAGACTCAAAAATTTTTGTACAATCGATTAATTTAATCGTTTGATCTGAGCAACCTGGCTCTGATACCACTGTTGGAAAACTGGCGTTCAGATCAATCACGATTGATACCCGGTGCAGCGGAAGTTTAAAAATTTTATTATGGAACAATTCCATAGTGTGGGTATCAACCGTTTAACGATTAAATTATAAGTGTGTGTAAAATTAAATAACAATTATTAAATTTTACCTTTAATCTCGAATCGAGATTCTGGACACCAATAGATTTAATCTGCTCTTGTTGTCTCTCCCTGGAACTGATGAATATTCTGTCCTTCAATCAGGTCCACGAATGGAGGTTTAATCCCTCTGATAGATTGCACTAGAAAATCTATCAAAAGTTTTCTACGAAGAGAATAAACGAATTTGATTCGCTATTCCAGACTGCAATTCAAAATCACAGACCGGAATTTCTCACGCAGAGAAGGGAGGGGGGCGGCCGAATTTCTTTTGAGAGAGAGCTAGGGTTTTCGATTTTCTGTCTCTCAAATTATGACCAGTTGTGTGTAATTTCTGTACTGCAATAACTTATTTATAATGCAGGCCACTAACACCTTAGGGCCCATTAGTCATAAGTTGAGGCCCGACAAGCAAAGCCCGCATGTTCAGAAATTAATATAAAATTCATCGTGACTCCGATTGATAAACCGATTTTACCAATGTGCACAGAAACCATTTCTGCACATTTTAAAGTCAAGATAAATTTTCCTGAATCCGAATTCAGTGGTTTCCAAAAATGTACATCCCTATGTCATTTTAGGAAATCCTACTCCCTTACTCTTATTTAAGAAGTCCAACTTCTTTATTCATTAAATTTAACTCTTTAAATTTAACTATCTCAACAGGGATTAAAACTCCATTACACTGTGTGACCCTCAATGGTTCAGGGATACAGCTAGCCGTGGGCTCACAACTCTTTATGACTCGGAACAACGATTTTCGACTTGCCCAACGAATCATGGTAAAGCGCCTAGCAACATCGCCCCATAATTCCCTAGGTATCACTGATAGTGCCTACAAGAACCAGTAGATTTTGGTTAGCGTACAGTACGGTCCCTTCATCCATATATCCCGATCGAATCAACAACCATTGGTATATCGAGAGTCGCTCAAGATTCGATAACTATGCAATACATCTTGAAGATCAAATTAGTGACATCGCATGTGCTACTAAGAAACCATTTCTTAAATCACATCAAGTACTCTGGCCAGAGATTCGTCACACTAATATCTCCTCAGATCGCATAGGATATCCACACTCGCAAGTATGTGGTGAATCCTTGACAACAATGCATCGACTCCTATATGTGTTGTAACTGTACCCAATCCCGACACCTGATGACCCCCATAGAGTCGGTAAACGAGCCAAAGCACAGTACTAGCATATAGAGTCTCCATGATGTTTCAAGTAGTAAGGACTAATGGTGTACAACCAAAACCGCAGACTTTATCCACTCGATAAGTGATAACCACTTGGAAATTCCGGATAGGGTAGTTCGATTATTCATCCTATGAATATCCATTTGCATGCTTCGAACATCTCCATGTTCCCTACCAATGAAACGTGGTACTCCGCATCGCAAATGCTAGTCTCAAACTCGAGCGATCCTTATCCTTATTATCGGACGGCTCAATCGACTAGGAACAGTTTAGAATATACAGTGACTATAAGATGTATTTCATGATAGACATCCCCATGTTCTACCATATCTTACATACACTATAGTATATTCAAGGTCTTTATCAAAACAACAATAGTATATCATAATATAACAATATGAAGAAAGATAAAGTCATTGCCATTAATAAAAGTGTAAATTACATTAAACAAAAGATCGTTTGTACAAAGAGTCATCAAAGCCCATAGCCACAAGTTGGCTCACTGGGCACCCACTCTTTCAATTTTATCCGCATACTTAGCCACAAACAAGACGAATGGGATTTCAAACATCTTGCTCGCAACCTGGATGGAGTCGATGTCTCATAACATGTTATAAAAGTTTTTAAAAGTGTACCCAAGAGAGTATATGCTATATCAAAAAGATCATCGAGACTCAAGAACTATTAAGCTCCACAAACACCTATTGCCGTGCAATGGTCCAACAGCCATCCACAATATATAATACATCGCTACAATTCACCGGTTAAACATGCGTGCTTAAAAATATTCAACAAACAACCTACGGTTTCTCAAATCTGATCAAGAGCCAAAAATTTTCAAAAATTCATCAATTTTCAGCTACCTCATCATCGGCTAAAATCTCATCCCCAACTCATGCATTCGAACAACACAAACTGCAACACAACAAATCACAAACTAAATGCAATAACACAACAAAACAAATGAAACAATATGAATACACCCCCCCCCCACACACACACACTTAAATGAAGCATTTCCCTCAATGCATCAAAACACAAAACAAAAACAAACAACTAAACACAATGCAATGCAAAAATGTAAAACGAAACTCCCCTGGTTAAAGTGTTGGAACTGTCCTTTTCAACGTCTGACAACATTACGGAAGAATCATATTGAAACTTTGACTGTGAAGGTGGCGACATTCGGTTTCTGAAAACAACAAAAATAAATGCAAAAACAAAATGAAAGATAAAAACTAAAGAAAAGAAAAAAAACACTGGGTTGCCTCCCAGCCAGTGCCTCTTTTTACAGTCGTCGGCACGACCCTTAGAAGCACTCGTCAAAGAGCGGGTGACGCCCAAAGTAAGTGTCATATGACACCACAAATGAGTCTTTGTTCCAAGTGCCCTCAAGATTGGCTAGATGTAAACAGTTAAAGCTCTTCACCTCAACAACACTCCATAGCGGCTGGTAAACATGGGAAGAGAACGTCTCGGTGGGCTCTAGGATGCCAACATCTTTTGAAACTTGTACTAATGGAAGGAAAAGATCTTGGGGATGTGTGTATGATAATACTATCGATGAGCTCATATCGATAGACTCTTGAACTCCGTCATCCGCAAACAAGAGTGGTAACATATTTCCATCATACCCTATTTCTTCCATAACATCTTCCGACTACGGTTCAATAAGAAAAAAAAGACTCAAACGCCTCTAAATTTCAGCATGATTTGATTTGCACTCCCAATCCTGGTTCTCTGAGTCATCATCATCGAACCAAATTGGGTTGGTCACTACTTGAGTATCTTGATCCACTTCCTGTTCTAGGTGTTCATGGACAATTGATCTCTTGATATTCTCCATGTGCTCCATAAGGTGACATCTAGAATTTTTTAGTTCTTTTATAGCTGCCTCAGTCGATGCCACAAGCTTGCTCATAATATCCTCTAGTGGATGTAAGACCAATTTAGAACAACTTCCCACCTCCTTTTGAAGCCCGAATGGTTGGTCTGTAAAATCCGGGTGTGTAATATCCCAATACCGGTAATAGTCAAATTCTGCCATATCATCCAACAGATGCATCAAACTATCATCATCTCAGCAAAATAATGAACTACCGGCTGCAAAAGCTCCTTCAATTACCCATTTTCTTGTCACTACATCCAAACCATCAAGAAAAAATGTAAGGGAATAACAGAAAAATCATGAAACCGGAAGATGGTCGCTAAATCCTTGAATCTCTCCCATGCTGCATAGAAAGGCTCTCCATGTTGCTGGTTAAAACTTGTGAATACTTGTCGATTTGACATCTCGAAGTATTACACCACAACAAATCTTGCAAAAACAGAAAAAAAAAACGGTGAAAATAAATAAATAAAAACAAAAACACAAATAAATTAAACGCCTTCCCCGGCAACGGCGCCAAAATTTGGTAGCGCTAAGTAGTGTCGCGCCCAAATTAACTCAACTCAAATTAACTAAATAAACATGTAGTAGCAAGAGTAGGGATTGTTCCCACGAGGAAAGTGAAATTTATTTGTATTCTTAAAAATATTGGAAATAAATAAAAGGGGATTTTGGATTTTATTAACTACTATGCAAAATTAAAATAAGAAAGATCAATAAACTAACAAAACTTGGTATCGGTCGACTACACCCTTGAAATTATTCATTCGATCATCGATTCCCTAAAAATAATTAATTCACATTGAATATTCATCATTGGAAATTTAATTCCTGTTTCACCTTAATTTTAGTTAATTAGACACCAGCGTTCTAGATTAACCCTTACCAATAAATCAACTCAAATACCAGCGATCTAGATTTAAATCCACGGTAGCATTCAAATGAGTAAAACTAATGAATCTAGACAACACAAATACCAGCGATTGTATTTAATCTAGTCAATTGTTGCTCCTACAATTTAACAAATTCAACAGCAGAAAATATCAAACGAAAAATCAGTTGATTCAAACAATTACGGATTTGAATTCTAATTTAGCAATAGATTGTATAGCAAAATCCTAAGATGGCCAATCCTAAAATCTCGCATACAAACATGAAATAAAACAGATCAACTATTGATACTCAATAAGAATTAAACACTGAAAATTGAATCTCATGAATAAATTATATCAAGGTTTCGTCTCCCTCAACCAAGTATAAAAATTTAGCTACAACGATTCATCAAAAACTCAAGAAAAATTAAAAAGAAAAGAAGAAAACTTGAGAGAGAGTTGTAAAAACAAAACCTAGCCACCTTAGAGATCTCCAAAAGTCTGATAATAATCTCTCAAAAAAGGAATAAAGGCCTAATAAAAAATAGAGTCCAAAATAACAGAGTTTCTAAAAATAAAACTTCTTTCCCGAACAGTGACGCTCGCTTGATCGGTTAAAGTCTGCCGATCGAGCGAGCCAAAATATAGCATCCTTCTGTTCTCAACATACGCACGCCGCTCGATCGATAAGATCTTGCAGATCAATCGGCCAAAAATTCCTTAGCCTACTGTCTTTGCAATATATGCGCCGCTCGATCGGTTGAAAGCTGCAGATCGAGCAGATGCTTTTCTTCATAATAATTCCAGCCCTTTCCATTGCTTCAAAGACCCGTCCATGTATCCGCCAAAACGCACAACCTAACCATAAAACCGGAGAACACATCATGCAAACACAGAATATGAAATACGAACAAAATACATAAATAAAACACGTAAACGAATGCAAAACAACAACAAAATGACATTAACAAATGCAAAAAAAAATACAACTATCAAACTCCTCCACACTTACCCCACTCGCCCTCGAGTAAGTCATGCAAAACAAAATGAAACAGAACAAACACATAAGTAAGGACGATCATACATAATATAGCCTCAGAAAAGTCATTTCACAAAAACAGGTGCACATGTACTCTCGATCATCAATGATACACCTTCAGTCGAATGCGAATGTGTGTGTGTGACATGTTATCCCAGTTACATGCAACTTCAAAAGACAAAGTGTCAAGACTGTTTGCCGACCTAGAAACAATTCAGTGCAAGTCTCACAATCAAGAACTCTCCTCCCAACAATCCATCAACAAAACATAAATTCTCTTAAGCATATTACGCACCAATTATTTTACTTCTTTTACAGTCCCAATAATTACCCGCATACTTAGCTATGAAATAGTGAATAGTATTTCATTCACTTTCCAAGCCCGGATGGAACTGATGCCTTACTAAATTTTTTTTTTCAAGGCTTAACCCAATTTTTATCCGCAAACTTAGCCACAAACAAGATGAGTAGGATTTCAAACATCTCGCTCGCAACCGGGATGGAGTCGATTGCTCATAAACATGTTATAAAAGATTGTTTTTGTTTTTTTTTATTACTCTAAAATACCCAAGAGAGTAAATGCTAAATCAACAAGATCATCGAGACTCAAGAACCATCAAGTTCCACAAACACCTATTGTTGTGCAATGGTCCAACAGGCATTCACAATATCAAATACATCACTACACTTCACTGGTTAAACGGGCGTGTTTGGAATATTCAACAAACAACCTACGGTTTCTCAATCTGATCAAGAGTCAAAATTTTTCAAAAATTCTCAATTTTCTCAACATAACTTCATCATAGGCTAACAATCTCATCCTCAACTCATGCATACGACACACAAACACAATAACATAATAACTAACACAACTCAACGGAAAATAAATGCAACACTTATTCATGCAAATGCAATACACCCCCCATACTTAAATAAAGCATTGCTCTCAATGCCTCAAACACAAGACACAACAAAAACAAACAAAATGCAATGCACAAATGTAAAACGAAACTCCCTTGGTTTAAGTGTTGGCACTCTCCTCTTCATCATCTGGCAGCATCACGGAAGAATCATATTGAAACTTTGACTGCGGAGGTGGCGGCATTCGGTTTCTGAAATCAACAAAAATAAAACGCAAAAACTAAATGTAAGATAAATACTAACTAAAACAAAATAACACTGCGTTGCCTCCCAGTCAGCGCCTCTTTTTACAGTCGTCAGCCAGACTGCATTTTTCTTTTACTCATGGTGGTTCATATCTAGTTTTTCTAACCACCTTCACCCACTTGCGCAGTTTTGTAGTAAGTTTAGGTCTTTTCTTCCTCGGCTTCGATTTCCTGGATACCTGCAGATCAGAACGAAAACTTTCACCAGTAAAATTCTCAATAGGTCTTGCAATAACCTTCTTAATCCCCATTCACAACCTTTTTGTGTTCTTGCGACAAGTGATTAATGACATCAAGATTATTAACAACACTTTCACAATCAGAAAGTTGCAGGGTATCAAAAATATGAAACTTAACAACCTTCCTATCAAACTCCATAGTGAGAGTACCATTATTCACATCTATAACAGACTTTGAAGTTTTCAAAAATGGTCTTCCTAGCAAAATTGGACTATTCAAATCATTATTTTTCATATCAAGCACATAGAAATCAGCAGGAAAAACCAAATTACCAACTTGCACAAGAACATCTTCTAACAGCCCCCTAGGATAAATAGTAGATCTATCAGCCATTTGGATAACGATTGCAGTTTCAGTCAAAGGCCCAAGATTTAAGGAAGCATAAAAGGAGTATGGCATGACATTAATCGATGATCCTAAATCTAGCATGGTCGTATCAAGATGAACATCTCCTATCTTACAAGGAATAGAAAACATACCTAGGTCCTTGCATTTTGTAGGTATTTTTCTTTGAATTACGACATAGACCTGTTCTCCCAATTCAACTTTCTGACATCCCTTCAATTTTTGTTACCTTTTCGTAGTACACAATTCTTTTAAATATTTAGCATAGCGAGGTACTTGTTTGATAGCATCTACCAAAGGGATATTTACCTCGCATCTACGAAAAATTTCATACATCTCCTTAATTCCATCATATTTCCTAGACTATTTCAATGCTAAGGGAAAAGGGGCTACAGGTTTATACTCAGAAAAAGGCGGGAACTTACCTCTTGGTGCTTCCTGAATTGTTTCGTCCTCCTCTACCTTGGATTCCTGCTCATCTTTGTTCTGTATTGGTTCTTTCACCACTTCTTCATTAACCTTCAACTCCTTTCCACTCCTCAAGGTGATTGCACTCACATTATCCCTCGGATTCACCACAGTCTGTGATGGTAAGCTGTTCGAATTCAGTGCCTCCAACCTGTTGACTGTGGTTGCCAACTGCCCCATTTGAGTGTTCAACTGTTGGATACTTGCTCGAGTTTCCTATTGAAAAGTTACAATATTAGTAGCAAGATCCTTAACAATGTTTTCTAGAAACTCACCAGGCGTTGGAACTTGAGGACGCTGTGGATATTGAGGATATGGTGGCCTATAAGATTGATTGTGCGGTGGTGCCTGAGGCCCCGGTGGCCTATTGGAGCTAGAATTCGATTATAGCTCATCCTAAGTCTGTGCCCAAGGTGGCGCATATCATGAAAATTCTGTGTGGCCAGGAGATTTATAGGTGGGTAGTCCATGGTTTGATTAAATTTACTTGTATTTTTTTCTAGGTTGTGGGTAGGCAAAATACTATGTTTTTTTTGTAGGTATGCTTTTATGGAGACATGGCTAGATGTTCCGGATATACCGTTCGGTATGTTGACGGATCACCATTTGAAAAGATGTAAGTTATTTGCCCAGTCTTGATCTTTATTAAGTGTTTCAACTACACTTTCTCATTAATGGGAATAATGCAGGTGAAGAGGCCCTATTGGAATTTGTGGAGAAACTCAAGCGGCAGAAAGAAACAGGGATGAATGGCGAAGCGATGTGGTCTGATTTTAGCCAAAGAATGTTTACTCTTATGCCTTCGACAAGACCGTTTATTTCCTGAGATTCTAATGATCTTGCTGATCACGTGAGTGTTCCAAAAACTCTGAAATACTGGAAATTAAACACTGTATCCAAATAATTTGAAATTATGTTGTGAGCGTTGCTATAGATTCATTGAATGCTAATTTTGAAAGAGACGTGTAGGTTGTGTCTGCATTCGAGACTTTAAGAGATATAAACTCGGCTTCACGGATCATAGGAGATTTGTCCGGTTCAACTCTTGATGACCCTCTGTTTGAAGTATATAAGAAATTGAGATGTTCCATATCTCCACTAGAGAAAGAAGCCCATGATTATAAGATGATAGCAAAATATCTGGAGAAAACTTATGAACCGGTCAAAGTCGGCAAAATTGTAAGACTGATTAGTCTCGTCCTTTGTCGTCTGTTTATCTTATAACATCGAGTCCAAATTGTTTGCATATTTGACACTGTTTCTTCTGACATTTCCCCTAGAGTTATGGAGTATGAATGTTTATTCTGTGGAATTGAGTGATTGCCCCTCGCTCGAGGACCCTCTGGAATTGAGATTTGTCCGGTTCAACTCTTGATGACCCTCTGTGTGGCCAGGAGATTTATAGGTGGGTAGTCCATGGTTTAATTAAATTTACTTGTATTTTTTTATAGGTTGTAGGTAGGCAAAATACTATGTTTTGTTTGTAGGTATGCTTTGATGGAGACAGGGCTAGATGTTTCGGATATACCGTTCGGTATGTTGACGGATCACCATTTGAAAAGATGTAAGTTATTTGCCCAGTCTTGATCTTTATTAAGTTTTTCAACTACACTTTCTCATGAATGGGAATAATGCAGGTGAAGATGCCCGATTGGAATTTGTGGAGAAACACAAGCGGCAGAAAGAAACAGGGATGAAGGGCGAAGCGATGTGGTCTGATTTTAGCCAAAGAATGTTTACTCTTATGCCTTTGACAAGACCGTTTATTTTTCGAGATTCTAATGATCTTGATGATCACGTGAGTTTTCCAAAAACTCTGAAATATTGGAAATTAAACACTGTATCCAAATAATTTGAAATTATGTTGTGAGTGTTGCTATAGATTCATTGAATGCTAATTTTGAAAGAGACGTGCAGGTTGTGTCGGCATTCGAGACTTTAAGAGATATAAAATCGGCTTCACGGATCATAGGAGATTTGTCCGGTTCAACTCTTGATGACCCTCTATTTGAATTACATAAGAAATTGAGATGTTCCATATCTCTACTAGAGAAAGAAGCCCATGATTACAAGATGATAGCAAAATATCTGGAGAAAACTTATAAACCGGTCAAAGTCGGTGAAATTGTAAGACTGATTAGTCTCGTCCTTTGTCTTCTATTTATCTTATAACATCAAGTCCAAATTGTTTGCATATTTGACATTGTTTCTTCTGACATTTCCCCTAGAGTTATGGAGTATGAATGTTTATTCTGTGGAATTGAGTGATTGCCCCTCGCTCGAGGAAATCAAGAAGCTACCGAACAAAGTCCTCATGTGGTGTGGTATGACCAGAACAGGACACCTTCCTTGCGTATCCTTTTTCGAACTCCTCCTGGGTTTTTAATCATTCATATATCAGGTACTCGAAGTTCTAATATGCTGCGTCACCTTCAGAAAGGATTCTTGCTAGCTCCTTGCCCTCTACCCGTCCCCGGTTACATGTCAAGATCGATTAATCGTCTTTCATGCTTGCACCTTTTGTTACATGCTTTTTTTATTGTTTTGGTTTCTAGATTAGTTTTGGGGAGTTCTGACCACTGGCCACGAAAATGCATGTTATGAGGAAATAAAAATTTTCCGTTTTCAACACGGGATTAAATTTCTGAAAATTGAAGCACTACTACTGTTTATAACTGAAAAAAGGTGAATATGTTATATTTATATGGATTTTCACACTAATATTTTAGTTTATTTTACTGTGTCTCCATTATGTTTCTTTTCTTTTTTATTTTGGGAGGAAGGAGATGATTTTTTTCTGCCAAACCTCAATATTATTATTTTTCAAGTGTGTCAGATCAAATTGCACAATCTCTTTGGAAATTATTTGGGGTAGACCTCATATGGAGCTGAGTCTAGTTATTTATCATGTCTAATCAAATCAAGCGTTCCTAGCAGACACATATGTTGGCAGATACAAAACAGTTCTTTTAGCAGCTTCTGTTGTGTTTTTGGTTAGTTTTTCATGAATTCAGATGCTTCATTTCTCAAAAACATTATAGTCGCTAAACTTTTCCTTCATTTAGGGACTTGGGCTGCTAGCTCTGCAAGCTCATTATCCAAAACCGATGCCACCTCTCTGCAACATATATGATAAAAACTCTCATTGTGTTCAAGTCAGTGGAACCAAAGCTGTGCTCCTGTTTGTTTGCCTTTACTCCGCATCCATTGGATTTGGAGGAATAAAAGCTGCATTGCCATCACATGGTGCTGACCAGTTCGAAGATAAAGATCCGAAGGAGGAGGGACAGAGCTCGAGTTTCTTTAGCTGGTTGCTATTGGAGAGATGATTAGGAGGTGCTATTAGTCTCACTGTTTTTGTTTGGATCCAAGATAATAAAGGTTGGGATTGGGGTTTCTTCACGAGCACGATGGCTATGTTCTGTGGCTTACGGATATTCGCTTCTAAGATTCCACGGTATCGTATCCATGTAACAAATGGGAGTAGTGCCCTCTCTGAAATAGTATAGGTGAACATAGTATAAGAAAAATTAATCTTAGTTTTATATTCTTACATGGACTAAAGTTGATTAATTTATTTTATGTTTGTCTGAAAAAGGCGTGTGTCGCAGCCATCCGGAACAGAAGGCTTTAACTTCCTGATGACTTTAATGACTTGTATGAGATCAATAACGACAGTGAAGCAGCGAATCAATCAGAAGTTTTACCACACACCAATGCCTTCAGGTTCCCTCATTTTCAAAGGAATTTAAATTTGTACTTTAAAAAGGTCAGTTCAAAAATATAACCTTAAGAATTGTTTAATCCTGAATTCCCTAGGACATGTCTTATTCATGGAAAAGAACAAATAGGAGCTCCAAGCTATGGCCCGAGAACTCAGTGAAATCAATAAAGGTCAGCCCATTCTATTAAATCTTTTGCTAACTGGAACTAGATAAACTTTCTAGAGGAGAACTACAAACTCATAAAATATTTTGCCTATGTGTTCATTTGTTAACATGGTAATCTGTTCAAGAGAAACATGGCTTATTTATTCATTCTCACAGTGAATAGACGTGACTCTTTCCTTCAGGTTATTTTCTTCATTTTATGTTTTTACAAAACTTACGAACTTCTGCTTGGTTTTTGTGATTTCATTGGGTTGTCCTTTTTTCTCTTCTCGTTGTGTAGGTATTTTTCTTTTGCTTTCGAAATGTTTTTGTTGCGTTACACTACTATTAAATGTGAAATTTACAAATTGTTTTCTGCCTACTTTTACAGATCTATCGTTGTTCGTTGTTGTTTCAACTTAGGCTGTGTTTGGGTTTTTGTAAAACCTGATTTGTGCTTTGTTTTGTCTACTGCCACATGATGTGGGTTCTTCCCCCACCCCCCCCCCCTCCTTTATCTGTGCATTAGATTTAGCTGCAGCACAGTGATGCCATGGGGATGAACATGGTTTCGAAAGGTGTACTCAAAATGTCTTAGACTGACTTGAAAATTATTTTCCTGAGATGGATGAACATTAATGTCTGGATGGTGGTGTAATAGCTGTACTTCAGTCCTAAATCGATGACGATGTAAGAAATTTTCTTTCCAATGGAATTACGAGTCAGCAAATTCAATTTTTTTATAAGATGTATGTGCTGAATTTATTTTGAAAAATACATATTCTGAAAAAGAATTTGGTGTCCCCTGTATTATGAAAGATGAATCTTTTTATACGGCAAGCTGGGCGTGTAATATTGATGGAACTCCATTTTTGGTGGCTGGAGGACTTAATGGAATTATCTGTGTTATTGATACTGGCAGTGAGAAGATATACAAGGTACTATTTTTTTATGTAGTTAATTGTTTGCCATCCATACTTGTTGATTGCTTCCTATAGAGCATAGACTATATAGTTGGAAACAAGATAATAATAGGTAAAATAAAGAAAAGTTAGATCCATTTCTGGTTTTCAGGTGGATACATTAAGCTTAGATTTAGTAAAAAGGTAGTTGAGAAACATTAAGAAATATTGGTTATGCTAATGTGATGCCACAGTTTCGATTTTACCTGTTCATGTACTAGTGTCATGCGAATGAATGCGAACCAGTTAACATGAGGTGTATTTTTTGAAATAAAGTAATTAATAACCTTTGCTGATCTCAAAACATATTTTACGGTGACACTATTTGGAATCTAAATTTACTTGAAAACAAAGGTTGTTTATACCTCCTCATCCAAGTAGTATAAGAATATTACATTTCTTTTCCTTTTTCTCTGTGTAAAGATCGATTAGGCATGTAAAGGAATGTAATGCTTTAGTTTTTTTCTACTTATATTTGTTGCAGAGTTTTGTTGGTCATGGGGATTCAATAAATGAAATTAGGACCCAGCCACTGAAACCATCACTGGTGGTGTCAGCAAGCAACGTAAGTATACTACTAAAAACTTGTTCTTGTATATGCCAGTCCGTGGCTTCTAGAAAAAAATATTGTATATGTTTATGATAATTAATCTGTCTCCTGTTCTATTGAAAGAAGTTAAGATTAACATACAATATCTTGCATGAAAGTTGATTAACGATAAAACATGGGCCAGGATGAATCAGTTCGGCTATGGAACATCCATACTGGAATATGTATTTTGATATTTTCTGGTGCTGGGAGACATCGTAATGAAGTTCTTAGTGTGATATGTTCTATCCGACCTTTTGTCTTCCCTCGTGTAGGACCTTCAGGTAGAACTTACTCTGAGCATCTATCCTTTCATTTGTTATGAATATTGTAGGACCTCCACCCTTCGGACATGTATCGTATTGCAAGCTGTGGAATGGATAACAATGTTAAAATTTGGTCATTGAAGGTAAGAGTAATTAAAATTTCTGCCAAGATGTAGAGAAATTTTTGCTAAAATTTCAAAATACTTTGTGCAAGGATCAAGCTATTGAGCCCTTAAATTTAAAAATAGAGGAATTTCATTTCATTTTAATTTATTTTATATTTTATCATAGTTTTGATACATGTCGTGCAAGGATCAAGCTATTGAGCCCTTACATAGTTTTTCTTTTCGCCCCTTTTCTCCTTTTTTTTCCTTGAATGTCAGGTAGCTGGAGTGAGTTATATTTCCCACTGATCCGAATCAACATTCTAACTTCTTGAATCTCTTTGTTGTTGAGTCTATACCTTCCACGCTAAGTTAGTTCATATTATACTTTATTATTATTATTTTTTGTTTGACACATATTCTGAAAATGATTTTCGGTACCGAAAAGTCCATAATTTACCAAAAGAGTTGTCTTGGTTATGATTATGAGAAACCAGTACAAGTAAGATTTCCTGATATTTTTTAAAATGGTCGACTGTTTTGGCACTTGAACACCACAAAAACTGATTCATTTTGAGATTCGAGCATATTAGAGGAGATGTTTGAATAATTTTCTATGAAAAACTAATTGGAGGGCGTCTCTTCTATGCTTGCTTCAACACAGCTTTCATTACTAGCAGTTTGTTGCAGGTACCTTCTTCACCTGTACTTCTTACATTCCCAACAGACTATAATATTTACAGATTTATACACATCATAACTGTTGCTGTAAGTTTTAATTTCTGAATAAATAGCTCATTTGGTGCCATTTCTGTCCACTGACTGTTGTTTGGTATAGGTCACGATTGTTGTTGTTGCGGTTCTTGGAGGGCTTCCATTGGCAGTAACCTTGACGTAAGTGTGTCATTAAGTTGTCTGTTATCAGCCACCTACCATTTTCCCATCTCCAATCTTGTTATTCATGAGCTTGATTTCTCTTTAATTTCCTACAGTCTAGCGTACTCAATGAAGAAAATGATGGCTGACAAGGCCTTGGTATGTCATTAATTATGGTTCTCTGTTAGGCTTTGTTCAGTGTTGATATTGTACTCTTCAAGAAATTGCTGATACAAATTGATCTACAGGTGCGTCGGATTTTAGCTTGTGAAACTATGGGATCAGCAACTACCATTTGCAGTGATAAGACAGGAACTTTGACATGGCCGAGATGAACATGAAGAATTCGATTATTTGTTATATTTGAATGATTTTTGTTATATTTGAATGATTTATAATATTGAAATATTGTATATTAGATTTATTTTTCAAAAATTTAGAATATTGAATGATAATATTGAAAATTTGTGAATTAATTTTTTTTTTTAATTTGAGAAAAGACAAAGCTTTTTAAACGTTGTCGTAGGTGAAAAAAGCGTTGTCGTTACTAAAAAAACAACGCTTAAAAAGCGTTGTCTTTTTCAAATATCACAACGCTTTTTATGCGTTGTCTTTAATCAAAACGACAACGCTTTTTAAGTGTTGTCTTTTACCGTGGCCTTTCACAATACTGGCTACGACAACGTTTTTTTGTGACAAAGACAACGTGGAAAAAGCGTTGTCGTTTTTAGATATGACAACGCTTAAAAAAGCGTTGTGTTTTCCAGAAACGACAACGCTTTTTCCGCGTTGTCTTTGAGCGTGGTCTTTTATAACACTGACTACGACAATGCTTTTTAGGGGACATTAACAACGCGGAAAAAGCATTGTCTTTGGCCGTTTTTCTTGCAGTGAACCTTTCACAGTTTGTCCATTTCCTACATCCATTTGACGCACAAGAGACGTCAGATCAATCAGTTGTTGTTCAAGGGAAGAAACATTTATCTCATTGCCCCGTCTGGGCGCATGATCACTCCTGTTGGTGCCAAATTGCTGAGAATTGGCAGCCATATTCTCTATCAAGTTCCTTGCTTGGACTGGAGTTTTATCCACAAAAATGCCTTCACTTGCTGCATCTAGCATACTCCTGTCATGAGGCAACAAACCTTCATAGAATAATGGAATTAATTGATTTTCACTTATCTGGTGCTGTGGACAGCTAGCACAAAGCTTCTTGAACCGCTCTCAGTATTCATGCAGTGATTCCCCTGAGTATTGCTTGATTCCATAGATTTCCTTCCGGATGTTCGCAGCTCTAGAGGCTGGGAAATATTTTTCCAAAAAGATTATTTTCATCTCCGTCCAAGTTGTGATAGAACCAGAGGGCAAGTAATATATCCAATCCTTAGCAGCACTCTTCAAAGAGAAAGGAAAGGCCCTCAGCTGAATCTACTCCTCTGCCACTCCATGGGATTTCATACTCGTGCAAACCACGTAGAATTCCATAAAGTGTTTATTCGGGTCCTCACATGCAAGACCATGAAAAGCAGGTAATAAGTGAATCAATCCAGATTTAAGTTCAAAAGTGGCATTATTTTCTAATGTAGGAAAAGTAATGCATAAAGGTTGTTGATTGGGATCAGGAGTGCCCAATTGTCTAAGACTCAGGTTCGCATTAGCAGCCATCTCTTCTTCTGGGAATTCAGCTCGAGCAGCTTCCTCTTGTTGTTGCCTACGAAGTTCTCTCCTTCGCCTGTGCAAAATTCTTTCAATCTTCGGGTCGTAGAGAAAGTCTTCTTCAGCAAAATCATCTGAAAGCATGAACGAGAGAGAACTAGAAACAAAGAAAAGAGAGGAGAGTGAGATTAAACAAAACAAAACAAAAAGAAAAAGAACACAATAAATTAAACATCGTTCCCCGTAAACGGCGCCAAAATTTGATTGCGCTTAGTCGTGTCGCGCCCAAATTACCCGACTCAATCAGATAAATAAATAATGCAGTAGTTTGAGAAGGGATCATTCCCACGAGGAAATGTAAATTTAATGTGTTCTAAAATAAACTAAAGGGGTTTTTTGAGTTTTGGAACTTAACTACTGAAATTTTAAACAATTAAAATTAAATATTATCACTATCATGCAAGAATGAAAATTTAACTGGAGAAATCAATAAGAGACAAGTCTTGGTATCGGTCGACTACACCCTTGATATTTATTCATTTGATCATCGATTCCCAAAAAATAATTAATCCTATCGAATATTCATCATTGAAAATCAAATTCCTGTTTCACCTTAATCTTAGTTAACTAGACACCAGCGTTCTAAATTAACCCTTACCAATAAATTAACCCGGATTCCAGCGATCTATATTTAAATCTAAGGTAGCATTCAAACGAATAAAACTGACGAATCTAGACAACACAAACACCAGCGGTTGTATTAGCCTAGTCAATAGTTGTTCCTACGAGTTAATAAATTCAACAGCAGAAAATATCAAACGTAGTTGCTTTGCAAATTAGTGGATTCAAACAATTACGGATTTGAATTTTAATTTAGCTATAGTTTGCATAGCAAAATCCTAAGATGGCCAATCCTAAAATCTCTCATACAAACATGAAATAAAACAAATCAAATATTGATACTCAATAAGAATTAAACACTGAAAATCGAATCTCATGAATAAATTATATCAAGGTTTCATCTCCCTCAACCAAGTATAAAAAGTTAGCTACAACGATTCATCAAAAATTCAAGAAAAATTAAAAAGAAAATAAGAAAACTTGAAAGGGAGTTGTAAAAACAAAACCTAGCCGCCATAGAGATCTCCAAAAGTCTGATAATAATCTCTCAAAAATGGAATAAAATCCTAATAAAAACTAGAGTCCAAAATAACAGAGTTTCTAAAAATAAAACTTCTTTCCCGAACAACGACACTCGCTCGATCGGTTAAAGTATGCCGATCGAGCGAGCCAAAATATAGCACCCTTTTGTTCTCAACATACGCACGCCGCTCGATCGGTAAGATCTTGCAGATCGATCGGCCGAAAATTCCTTAGCCTACTGTCTTCGTAATATATGCGCCGCTCGATCGGTTGAAAGCTGCAGATCGAGCGGACGCTTTTCTTCAGAATAATTCCAGCCCTTTCCATTGCTTCAAAGACCCGTCCATGTATCCGCCAAAATGCACAACCGAACCACAAAACCGGAGAACACATCATGAAAACACAGAATATGAAATACGAACAAAATACATAAATAAAACACGTAAACGAATGCAAAACAACAACAAAATGACATTAACAAATGCAACAAAAACACAACTATCAAACTAGTTTGATGTGGTGATAATTTATTATGGTTATTTGTGTTAAATTGATATGATTAGGAGAATTTGCATTGATTTAATTCATTTTATAGTTCCTAATTATTATTTTTGGTTTTATTTTGGATAAGAAGGAGAATGAGCAAAAGATAGATGAATTTGAGAGGAAAAGATGGAAAAGCTATTGCGCAAGAATGAATTACGGAGCAACAATGATCAAATAATCATTTTTAATTTTAGAGAGATCCATATCCGATCTCCACCATTCAGAATAAAATTCAAGATGTTTTGAAGTTGCTGTCCAAATTTCAGCTCAATCCGATGGCTAGATCTTGAGATATGAAATTTTCAAAAACTTTGCGCGCTGGAAAAAAGTGAGCTCGCTCGATCGGTTGAACTTTACCGATCGAGCGGCCAAAAAAGTATGAAGATAGTAGCTGGATAATTTTAGCTCGCTCGATCGGTCAATCTTTACCGATCGAGCAAGCGGGTCTGTTCGGGAAGAATTTTATTTTTGGAAACTCTTTTATTTTAGACTCTAGACTTTTATAAGGTCTCGATTCCGATTTTTATACATCAATCATCAGATTGGGAGGATTAGAACATGGAAGAACTCTCCTGGTGGCTAGGTTTTATCTCTCTTTTCTTAGATTTAATTCTTTCTTAGTTTAGTACTTGGTTGAGGAAGACGAACCCTTGAGTTATTTTATTTGTGAGATTCAATTTTCTATTGTTTAATTCCAAATTGCGTATCAAGAGTTGTTTTGGATTGATTTCCATGCTTGTATATGAGATTTTAGGATTGATCACCTTAGGATTTTGCTATACAATCTATTGCTAAATTAGAATTCAAATCCGTAATTGTTTGAATCATTTGATTTGTGAAGCAACTGCGTTTAATATTTTCTGCTATTGAATTTGTTAAATTGTAGGAGCAACAATTGACTAGATTAAATACAATCGATGGTATTTGTGTTGTCTAGATTCATCAGTTTTACTCATTTTAATGCTACCGTGGATTTAAATCTAGATCGCTGGTATTTGGGTTGATTTATTGGTAAGGGTTAATCTAGAACGCTGGTGTCTAATTAACTAAAATTAAGGTTAAATAGGAATTAAATTTCCAATGATGAATATTCAATGTGAATTAATTATTTTTAGGAAATCGATGATCGAATGAATAATTTCAAGGGTGTAGTCAACCGATACCAAGTCTCGTTAGTTTATTGATCTTTCTTATTTTAATTCTTGCATAGTAGTTAATAAAATCCAAAATCCCCTTTTATTTATTTCCATTATTTTTAAGAACACAAATAAATTTCACTTTCCTCGTGGGAACGATCCCTACTCTCGCTACTACATGTTTATTTAGTTAATCTAAGTTGGGTTAATTTGGGCGCGACATGACTTAGCGCTACCAAATTTTGGCGTCGTTGCCGGGAAAGGCGTTTAATTTATTTGTGTTTTTGTTTTTATTATTATTTTTTTTCTTTCACCGTTTTTTTTCTGTTTTTGTAAGAATTCTTATGGTGTAATACTTCGAGATGTCAAATCGACAAGTATTCACAAGTTTTACCTAGTAACACGGAGAGCCTTTCTACGCAGCATGGAAGAGATTCAAGGATTTAGCGACCATCTTTCGGTTTCATGATTTTTCTAACTGTGCTCCCTTTACATTTTTTCTTGATGGTTTGGATGCAGTGACAAGAAGATGGGTAATTGAAGGAGCTTTCGCAGCTGGTAGTTCATTTTTCTACCGAGATGATGATAGTTTGATGCATCTGTTGGATGATATGGTAGAATTTGACTATTATCGGTATTGGGATTTTAAACACCCGGATTTTACAGACCAACCATTTGATCTTCAAAAGAAGGAGGGAAGTTGTTCTAAATTGGTCTTACATCCGCTAGAGGATATTATGAGCAAGCTTGTGGCATCAACTGACGAAGCCATAGAAGATCTAAGAAATTCTAGATGTCACCTTGTGGAGCACATAGAGAATATCAAGAGATCAATCGTCCATGAACACCGAGAGCAGGAAGTGGAGCAAGATACTCAAGAAGTGACCAAACCGATTTGGTTCGATGATGATGACTCAGAGAAGCAGGATTGGGAGTGCGAATCAAATCATGCTGAAGATTTAGAGGTGTTTGAGTCTTCTCTTCTTATTTAACCTCAGTCGGAAGATGTTCTGGAAGAAATAGAATATGATGGAAATATGCTGTCACTCGAGTTTGAGGATGACAGATTTCAAGAGTATATCGATTTGAGCTCCTTGATAGTATTATCATACACACATCCCCAGGATCCTTTCTTTCCATCAGTACCAGTTTCAAAATATTTTGGCTACCAAGAGCCTGCAGAGATGTTAACTCCCTATGTTTACACTACAACAAATTTATTAATTAACCACACTAAAACGACAACGGTTTTATATGTAAACCGTTGTCTTTTAGTCTTTAACAACGGTTTTTAGAAAAATTGTTGTCGTAGACCGTTTTTTAATTAATAACGACAACGGTTTTTAAAAAACCGTTGTCTATTTGCGTTTTTTTGGGGTCTTCGACAACACAATGAAATCCGTTGTCGTTGATATTTATTTATTTTTTTTAAAAAAAATTACACATATATAAACCTACACTACACACTCAAAAAAAATAATAACCTACTACATGCAGCTTTATTGGCACAAGTGCGATGGAAAGAAAAAAACCCAATCCCTAGCCCTAACCGTCGCCCCTTCAACCCGCCTTTTCTCCGGCTGCAAGACGCCGATCGATCGTCAGAATCTAGTCGCCCGGCCTCCTTTCAGCTAGCCCAAGCCTTAGCAACTCCAATTTGGTGAATGGGTGGAAAATTTTCAAGAAAAGGAGAAACAAATAGGTAGAACTTAGAAGTCTAGAAAGAAACGATCTCCCAAATGAGAGAAGGCTTCGAATTATCTTTTAACTTTGTTGGGGGGAGGTGAGGTAGTGATGCAAAATGGGAACAGAGAGACATTTCTCTGAGTTTTTATTCTGCCCAATTTGTACTACTACTACTACTACATCCATGCTCCACACGTGTGGTTTCTTGACTCAGGCTGAGTTGTTAACCATGGTTAGTTTGGTGGGGTTTGTAGTCAAAGAGAATTTTTTGAGGAGGGGGGACCCGAGGCCAAATGGAGGGCCCCAATTCCATTTTGATGTTTACTTCAGTGGGAATCAATGTTTTGAGGTGGATTGTGCTTTCCAAGAAAAAATAGAGTGGCAGAGGTGTATGTTTTTAAAATGCAAGATCTCGTACATAACACCCAAATCTGGAAAATACAAGGGTTCCCATTGGGGCTCTGCTCTATTTATTCTTAGCATATGGTTATATCTTGTACTTTTTTGTTATTATTTTATTTAATTCTTTTCAATTTGTTTTTGTTCATTATTGTGATGCTGAATTTAGATTTTGTTCCATTAAATCTCTTTTTTCCCCTGTAGGGGGAAGTCCAATCTTCTAAGGTAACTAATAGCAGTGGCACACATCATTCAAGTTCTGATGATAATGCTCGACAACTATTAGCGGAACAACTTCCTAAAGATTCCTCTGAGATTGATGCTTTCAGGTTTTAATACCTTCATGGTTAATATGATATGTGGTTTTAATACCTTCATGGTTAATAGATCTATTCCAATTTGAAGATATGATTTTCGATTGATATAACATACATGCAGTTAACCTTAATTAACCCTTGCAAAGAAGGAACTTATAAAAGCTAAGAAAAAGTGTTCGATAAAATATTCGATCCTGAAAAAATATATATAATAATCTAAAGGCTAGGGAAGCAAAATAAACAAATCAAAACCATAAATAATTTAGGCATTATCTAATCCAAATTCCAAACACTGTTTATTGATTGATTCCTGCTTTTTCTCATCAATGCTCAGTGATTGGACAAATTTCAGTGGAGCCAAGCATTTCTCTCTAGAATATAGCTTCTCCTGAATCAGTGGAGATTCCACAAGACCATGCAAATATTCTTCACTTTCAACTGATTCCTCCTCAATATCACTTTCCTGCATGCAGTTAAAATTAAAGTATAATATTGATGATCATCCATCATGTATATATATATATATATATATATATATATATATATATATATAATTGGATTGGATGAATTTAGTGCTGGTGAGTTGGGAAGATTCCAGACAATGCCAAAACCTATCACCAATTCCAAAATTAAATGTTCTCGGAAGAAAATAATTTGGCAACCCAATGCCCTTAAATAAATGAGCTGGCCCTGCTAAACTTGTTGATCAAAATTGAAATTCTGACACCTTTGGATAATTCTAGATTCTGGGAAGGAGTGGTAAGTGAGCCTCTCTTAAATCATTGGTTATTGAACGACATATCTTGTTGTTGTTTCTGTTTTTAATGTTTGTTATTTAAGTGTAATGGTTGCTATTTATTTTTCAGAAAGCTGCTAAATGGTCTGAGAGAAAAGAGGCTGTTACTGAATTGACCAAACTTGCATCCACAAAACTGATTGCTCCCGGAGATTTTTCAGAAGTTTGCCTAACATTAAAAAAGGTTGGTACCCCACTTTGTTCAAGTATTTTTCTGCAATTTTTTTTATCTTCAGTTTTGGTAGAAATACAGTTTTTTGTGTGATGATACGTCAAGTGGTACTTCCTTCCAGTCGCCATCCGTGGTGTCTTGCCTAAACATGTTAGAGATGCTATCACTCGGTTTTGTGGCTTCTTCAATGTGTTATGTAATAAAGTGATAGATGTCTCAGAGTTGGATGCTCTTCAAAGAGAGATTGTGACAGTATTGTGTTTGCTTGAAAAATATTTTCCCCCATCCTTTTTTGATATAATGATTCATTTAACTGTTCATCTTGTTCGGGAGGTCAAATTGTGTGGACCGGTTTGGTATAGGCAGGTGTACCCATTTGAAAGATTCATGAAGACCTTGAAAGACTATGTGCGAAATCGCAATCGTCCTGAAGGGTGTATAGCCGAATGTTATATTGCTGAAGAGGCTGTGGAATTTTGCTCGGATTACATGTATAATGTGCATACAATTGGGATCCCGTCAAGACATCGGCAAATACAACTTACTAAGCCTCTGTCTGGTTCAGTATTGCACTCCACTTGTCATGATGAGTTGAATCAAGCACATCGTTATGTATTGGAAAATGATGTTGACGTCGATCCTTATATCGAGTAATTTCTCTTAACTATTAATATTTTTTTCACTTTACTTACATTCTATTGGATAACTTATCAGTAATCGTTTCATTAGGAAACACATGGAATTTTTGAAGGAAACGTTTCCTCATAAAGCTAAGTCCAAAAATTGGTTACAAGATGAGCATAACCGGACTTTTATTCACTGGTTACGTGATCGTGTGAGTGCGGTTGGCAATTTCACCTGTCAAATATCCGAAAGATTGAAGTGGATAGCGCGTGAACCTAACAATCAAGTGTTAAAGTACTCTAGTTATTTGATTAACGGAGTTACTTATCATACAAAAGAGCGTGATAATACACGAGTAGTTCAAAACTCTGGGGTAAGTTTAGTCGCAAAGACAATGCAAGTTGCTAGTGCGAAGGACAAAAATCCAATTGTGTCAGACATGATTTTTTATGGAGTTATTCAAAAGATATGGGAACTCGATTATCACAAATTTCAAGTTCCAATGTTTAAATGCAATTGGGTTGAGAATAATAACGGTATTAAAGTTGATGATCTTGGTTTCACGTTGGTAAACCTCAACAGAATTGGATTCAAGTCTGACTCTTTTATCTTGGGCAGTCAAGCAAAGCAGGTATTTTACATTGAAGATCCTCAAGATCCTACATGGCATGTTGTACTTTCCACTCCTACTAAGGATTACATTGAATACATGAATTGTGATGAGTTGGAAAATGAGTCAATCCACTACCAGTGTTCTACAAGAGGGTTTGTATCAATGAAATCATTGGATGATGACGGAACAGATAAGAATGAACCACCGTGCATTCGTGAAGATTGTGATGGGACTTGGGTTGAAAATAATTAAATGTAATATTTTGTGTATACTACCAATGTTGTTTTTGTCTTTAGATGTTGATATATATATATATATATATATATATATATATACACTACTCTGCCTTTTTGTTTAATATTTAATGTCCCAAATAGAAATTTTATAATATTGCGTATCTATGGTCCCCTTCATAAATCTTTATCTTATTGTTAATTTCTTAGGACATAAAATGCGTAGAGATTTGAATAACCCAATTCACCATTGTCTTCTAATTTCATCTGTGCATAATGATTATCAGCAGCATCACCAATATTCATGCCTAACAAGTTGTCTATTTTTTTTTTTTGCAGGAATTGGGTCATTGAGGATCTTGACAAGGTTTCGGCATTCAATAATCTCCTCATTTCTTTGATGACACTATGACAGCTCGTGGAAAGCTTCCTATAGGGTATCAAGTTGATGAAACGGTTGAGAAGAGAAATATATTACGAAGGATTGATAAGGATAAAGGAAATAGTACTGCATATTCTGCGACTAACAATAGTTGTGAGGGTCAAACAGTAATTGAATCTACAGAGACCGAATCAACAAGGACATGTAGAGGTCGTACACGTTTGGATAAGCTTGTTAGGCAAAGGGTTCATGGAATTAGGAAGGATGTAAAGTTCAACAAGACTGGACAGCCAATTGGAGAATTTGGGGGTGAAATGCAAAGTTATATCGACGTACTCATTCGAGAGAAGATTAAGATAAGCTACAAGACCTGGAAGCAGGTTCCAAATGATGTTAAAGAGTTAATATGGGAATCGGTGAATGTAAGTTATAATGCTTACACAATTTCAATTAGCTCTCAAATGGTTACGATATATTGAATGTGCTGTTTTTTTTAATAATTTTCTACAGCTGACGTACAATATTGACCAAAGCTGGAAGAAGGGATGTCTAAGTTCAGCAAATAATAATTGGCGTCAATATAAAGCTTTTCTCACTCAAAAGTTCATTTTCAGCAAGATGGATAAACCAGATGAGTTGAAAGATCCACCGATTGGCTATGGTATTACACGAGATGACTGGAGTTCTTTAGTAATCAGCCGCATGACTGACGACTTCATGGTAAGATTCATAATTTGTCTTTTACAAATAAGTCAATTACAATATCATTAGTTCTATTGAAATCTGATACGTATGTGAAATGTTCAATTAACTAGAAAGAAAGTGATGAGAAAAAGAAGAGAAGAAGGCAGAACGTATACCCTCATCGACTTTCCCGTAAAGGATATGCACGTTTTGCTGATGAAATTGTAAGTATAATGAAGCTTCTGGTTAATATTTCACATTAATATATTTTTGAAACTACTAGTTTGATATTTGGAAATCAGATTTCCTTATGGATGGCATGTTGCGCATGATTTTAGGCACATATTATTGTCCAATAATTCAACACCCATTCTGTATTTCAACCTAATTGAAGGTGTTATGTACATTCTTGTTATGAATATCACATTAATAAAGCTGTCCAACCGGCTGAAGAAGTGTCTCCTGCTTTGTCCATTTATTTATGTGCTGGAATTTATGTTCCAAAATCTGTATTCTAAGATTGCTCCTTGTTTATAGGCATCTGAATTATGTGATGACGATGAGATAAATCGAGCTCTTATTTGGAAGAGAGGACGGGTCAATAAAGAGGGTGAATTTGAAGGGGATGATCTGAGAATGGCAATAGAAAAGATTGTATGCAATCAATACATGATAATCAATACTTTGTTATTTATTAAAACTGATTTAGTAATTATTTTGTATGTTTGGTGATTACAGGATGATTATGTGCAAAAAAAACGAGAGGGGAAGTTGCACTTTGAAGGGGCAAAGAAAGATATCCTTACAAATGTACTCGATTCAGAAGAACATGCTGGGCGTGTGAGGGCTGTTGGAGGTCATATCACTCCAACAATCTACTTTAATGTTGGTAGAAAATGGAATAAACCTCTTGATGATGGTCAATTAATCGTTCGTCATCAAAAGGAATTGCTAGAGGCAAAGATGCTAATTTCTGAACAAGAAGCACGCATGGTAGAGCAAGATGCACGCATGGTAGAACAAAATGCACGCATGGCAGAGCAAGATGCACGCATACAGAAACTTGAAGAAATGTTTAGAAAAGGTGCATGCGACATTGAGGTTGATGAAAAAGGAATTTGCTCAGTGAGGTTACCTCCCATGAGTGTAGATAAGATCAAAACAGGAAAGAGTGTCCCAAATTATGAAACTTTGATTGATGATGACATGAAAGTTTTGAGCAAGGATGAGTATCTTCAGGTATATGTTTGTTTAATTGTGGTTACATTACTTGATATTATTGCAAGAATAAGTTGCATCAATTTATAACATGATTGATTGTCTTCTAGGGTAAGCCGGTTGCTTTGACATTGGTTTCTAAGACCAATGTTGTTGCCTATGGTACAATTGTTGATGTCAATGGGGCTGGCAAGTTACTTCATGGTGCTCTATTACCCATGAATTGCATGCGCGTCTCCGTTGATGAGACTGTGGAGAAATCAGACTGTTGCCATTTCCAATACCAAACGAATGTGATACTATTGGTGATGCTATAGGAACCCATGTGGCTTGGCCTGCACACTTGGTAGTGATGAAAGATGAGGTAAAAATGTTGGTTTCGGTTAGTTAATATATAAGATTTTTTTAGAGTTGTAATATGTTCAGTTTCAGGGCGTATCCATCCTTTTTTCACCACTAACATATTTACATGTGCGATTTTTAGAAGCCTCAAAGAAATAAAATTGTTGAGAAAAAAAGTAATCCTGTTTTGCCATCCAATGTGCCGAGATCATTGCATATTTTGTACTGTTATGCTAAGCGTGGGCTGAAAATACCTGGAAAACATATATCAATGTTTCTTGATCATGATTTATTTGACGATGAGTATGAACTACTTGTGGACCTTGAAGATATCACACCTTTTTATCTGTTGGAGCCAATATCTGCCAATTGTATAGTTGTTTACATGTGGTAAGTTTTCGATTAAATTTAACTTTTTTCTTTGAATTGTTTAGCATATATTTTGTATAAAATTCATTAATCTGGTAACATTTTTCTATTCAAATGGCAGGATTCTCTTCAAAAAGATGAAAAAAGATAACAAGGTCGAAAAATTTAGATTTATGAATCCACACACCATCCCAGTCATGCCATATGTATCCAAACTTGATAAAAATGAAAAAATTGAACACTTGAATAGCTGGGCAAGTGTTTTGGCAGATAGGCTAAGTGGTGCAGCAAGAAATCAATTAGTTTTGATGCCATACAATGTTGGGTAAATCAGAAATACAATATCACTTATAATTGATTTTTTTCAACAATTTTGCGAAACGTGTTAATTGACTATCTGTTTTGTGCCTATAGTTGTCATTGGATTCTCACTGTCATCGATCCTTATGTGGAGGTGGTTTATTTGTTGGATTCACTTAGTCATCGCAATCGCTATGAGGACTGGAAATATGTAGCGGATATGTGAGTATATATTATTTTCTTAATTAAGCATTTAATTTATCCAATGGAACACTCATGTCGAATCTTGTTGCTATATAAAGGAGCTTGAGATTGTTTAATTCGAACAAGGATAGGAAAGGGAAAAAAAAGCCTACATGGGAAGTGATAAAGGTATTTCTTATATATGTTTGTCTGCGATAAATTGACAAATATTTATACATGTATTAATCATTGAAAATTTTTTGATAATATAAGGTCCTCGCCAACCAGATGCAAAACAGTGTGGGTATTATTTGATGAGGTTTATGAAAGAAATTGTTGAAGGAAATGCTACCAGTGATAAGGATTCACTTTCCTCAATAGTATATTTGACATATTCTCAATCTTCTCAAATAAGTGTGTTTATATCATGTTTCTTCTTTATTATTGTTTTTTTTACTAATATAATTTGAGTTTGTTCACAGTTCATGAAAACAGTTTACTCTAATGAAGAAATTGATGAAGAGCGATCCGAATGGGCGGAATGCGTACTAGACTATATTAATTATGACTAGGTATGTTTAATTAATATTGTTTTATTTTCTTATTGTTCACTTTTGCTTAATGAGTTTTTATTTTCTTCTGTGATAATCCAATTTCTGTTGTTCCTTTGGTGGCTCTTGTCGTTTTTGGGCTCTATAAGCTTGGATTCCCTAAGGTACGAACAAGGCCTAACTAGCTGCATAGGATCTTTAGTCAAATTTTAGTTAAAATGAAATATGTTGTAGAATAGGAGAGATTAAATATGCATAGCTTATTTTACATGTACCTAAAATAATGTTAATTTGCTTATGATATCAAACAAGAAGGCAGATCCATGCTAGTATGAATTAAAGTTGGGAGGCTAGCTTATTGGGATGTGGAGTGGAACTTGAAATGGTGTGTGGTTTGAGTTATTGGGATGTTGTGGAGTGTAACTTGAAAGTGCCAAATCCATGGTTTAGCTTGTGGCCTGTGGGTTGGTCGGAGTCCACGGTTTGTCAACTGTGCCTATTATATTTTATGAATTCAATACAAATGCAAAAATGAGTTGAATAAAATATGTACTGCCTTCCCTTTTGGAGTTGCTGAGTTTTTTTCTTTTATTTTTTTTCCATGACAAGCGATATATTAGTTTGATAGTTGAGATTGGATTCCATGTTTAAATTGGTCTAAGATTTTGTTGATAATTTTGGACTGAGAATGTGTTTTCTTGTAGGTAACTCGGGAGTAATGCATAAAGGGTTTTGATGCAAGGATTGAGCTGTGTTTCAGATTGCCTTGGTAATACGTAGAAGTCATCTCGTGAACATCGTTATCAAGAACAAACACATGATGATTTATGTTTTGATACAACCATCTTTTGGAACTACTTTTGTTACATTTATATTATATTAGATGGGATATTTTGAGTTTCGACTACGTAGTATTATCTTTCAAATTAGATTTGTGTAACTATTTTGGAACTTGAATATTTTCATGGATTCAATGTAGTAAATATTTTATTTTATATTGATTTTTTTATTAATATTTATAGTTCGTATGAAGATTAATTAGGCAACGGTTTTAATGACTCCAAATACAACTGATTTATGTTATTGCCAAAACCGTTGTCGTATATCACAAACGACAACGGATATACACTGTTGCAAAACCGTTCTTGTAATCCACAAACGACAACGGATATAAACTATTGCAAATATGTTGTCCTAAGCCATAAACAACAACGGATATAAACTGTACAAAACCGTTGTCTTAAATAGTCAATGACAACGGATTTACACTGTTGCAGAACCGTTGTCTTTGGAGACTTACGACAACGGTTACAAACTGTTGCAAAACCGTTGTGGTAGGATGGATACGACAACGGATATAAACCGTTGTTATAGGGCACGCTTTTTACAACGCCCCTAGTTACAATGGTTTTAATCCCCCCTACGACAACGGATAATATCCGTTGTCGTTTTGCAATTTTCTTGTAGTGTTACCATCTACTTTAGAGTGTTGTTGAGGTGACGATCTTAAACTATATACATCTAGCCAAGCTTGAGGGCACATGGAACAAAGACCCATTTGTGGTGTCATATGACACTTATTTTGGGCATCAGCCGCTCTTTGAGGAGTGCTTCTGAGGGTCAAGCTGAAGACTGAAAATCAGGCACTGCTTGGGAGGCAACCCAAGGGGAGTATTTTCTTCCATATATTTTATTTTTTTTTTGTTTATTTTTTGTTTTTCTTTAGTGTTATTTTTACTTACATTGGGGACAATGTAAGATTTTAAGTATGGGGGAGAAGACTTAGCCAGTCAAGTAGAGGATTTAGACGGCGATTTTTGATGACATACATTCCTTGTGTTAGTGTGTTGTTTTATGAGCATAAGTAGGATGGAGATTGTTAGCCTATGACGATGAAGTTAGCAAAAAATAAAATTTTTGAAAAATTTTACTCTTGGTTGGATATGAGAAACCGTAGGCTGATTGGTTTTGAATAATTTTAAGCACGCATGTTTAACCAGTAAAGTGTAATGATGTATAGATACTGTGGATGTCTGTTGGACCATTGCACGACAATAGGTGTTTGTGGAACATGATAGTTCTTGAGTCTTGATGATTTCTTTGATATGGCATATACACTCTTGGGCGCACCTTTTTGAATTTCTTATAAAGCATTGATGAAAAATTAGCTCCATCCGGGTTACGAGCAAGATGATTGAAATTCTAATCGTCTTGTTTGTGGCTAAGTATGCGGATAAAATGGGGTTAAACTTTTGAAAAAATTTTAAATAACAATTTCATCCGGGCTTGGAAAGTGATTGAAATTCTAGTCACTTTTTCATAGCTAAGTTTGAGGACCAAATGGGATTGTAGTTCCATCCGGGCTATAGACGAGAGGATTGAAATTCGAATCCTATCTTAGTTATAGCTAAGTATGAGGTTAATTATTGGGACTTTAAATTTGTCGGATGCAAAATCCGACGGTGCGTAGTTATATCTCAAGAGAGTTGTGTTGTGTTGATGGATTGTTGGGATGAGGGTTCTTGACAGTGAACATTACACTGAATTGTTTTAGGTCGGCAAACAGTCTTGAAACTATATCTTTTGAAGTTGCATGTAGCTGGGGTAACATGACACACACACACGTTCACATTCAACTGAAGGTGTATCATGGAAAATCGAGAGTATTCGTGAGCTATTTTTGTATGTGAGCTTCTCTGAGGCTATGGTATGCTTGATTCATCCTTGCTTATATTTTGTTAACATTTACTTAAAAATATTCTTACACTTCGTTTGTAGGCTAATCTCGACTCCTTTGGTCTTCGGAATTAATCCATACCTAAAAAAACATTAAAACAAACATGGAAGAATTAAAATCTCATATTCTAGACAATTAAACATATAATTTTTCATGTTAATAAAAAATTTCCTCGTGAGTAAGTTCTGTGGATTTTTGGACCTTATAATTAAGGATTGATATAGATCTCATGCAAAAGTTACAATAAATAGAGGATGCATCAGAGAGACAAATCTGAAGAACTGAACTTAACAATTTGAATCATTCTCTCTCTCATTCGCTTGTCGATCGGTTAATGTAAGTAGAGGAGGTATGAATACACACTTCAAAATTTTCTACTTCTTAAAAGCAGTTTAGTTGAGTTGTCAACTAAAACTCTTGTTCCTTATTGGTTATTAATGTCAATCAACCAATAATATTTGCTTAGAAAAGGCTAACTGACAGATAAGAACACTAAAAACATGGCTCCACTGAAAAATGAAAAATACAAGGAATTGTGTTATGGATGTTCGGAGACTTAACAACTCCTACGTCATCCTACTTCCTTTTGGGAAGGTATACACTATAAGATTTGAGAATTACAAACAATTTGAAAGACCCCATGTAACGGCCTGAAATTATCTAAATAGAGATTGATATTGATATTATGAGGTTATGAATTCGAGGGCAAAATTTATATTTGATCAGGGACTGATTTGAAATTTTTGAAGAGTTCAGGGATTAAAGTGCAAAATTTTATTTTTACATAAAACTTGGATTTATTTTTTATGACTAAGCGTGTAACTCCTTTCTTCTTCTGAAAGAGTGGGTGCCCAGTGAGCCAACTTGTGGCTAAGGGCTTTGATGACTCTTTGTATAAACAATCTTTTGTTTAATATAATTTACACTTTTATTAATGGCAATGACTTTATCTTTCTTCATATTGTTATATTGTGATATACTATTGTTGTTTTGATAAAGACCTTGAATATACTATAGTGTATGTAAGATGTGGTAGAACATGGAGATGTCTATCATGAAACACATCTTATAGTCACTGTATATTCTAAACTGTTCCTAGTCGATTGAGCCGTCCGATAATAAGGATAAGGATCGCTCGAGTTTGAGACTAGCATTTGCGATGCGGAGTACCACGTTTCATTGGTAAGGAACATAGAGATGTTCAAAGCATGCAAATGGATATTCATATGATGAATGATCGAACTACCCTATCCGGACTTTCCAAGTGGTTATCACTTATCGAGTGGATATAGTCCGCGGTTTTGGTTGTACACCATTAGTCCTTACTACTTGAGACATCATTGAGACTCTATATGCTAGTACTGTTCTTTGACTCGTTTACCGACTCTATTGGGGTCATCAGGTGTCGGGATTGGGTACAGTTACAACACATGTAGGAGTCGATGCTTTGTTGTCAAGGATTCACCACATACTTGCGAGTGTGGATATCCTATGCGATCTGAGGAGATATTAGTGTGACGAATCTTTGGCCAGAGTACATGATGTGATTTAAGAAATGGTTTCTTAGTAGCACATGCGATGTCACTATTTGATCTTCAAGATGCATTGCATAGTTATCGAATCTCGAGCGACTCTCGATATACCAATGGTTGTTGATTCGATCGGGATATATGGATGAAGGGACCGTACTGTACGCTAACCAAAATCTACTGGTTCTTGTAGGCACTATCAGTGATACCTAGGGAATCATGGGGCGATGTTGCTAGGCGCTCATACCATGATTCGATGGGCAAGTCGGAAATTGTTGTTCCGAGTCACAAGGAGTTGTGAGCCCACGGCTAGCTGTATCCCTGAACCATTGAGGGTCACACAGTGTAATGGATTTTTAATCCCCGTTGAGATAGTTAAATTTAAAGAGTTAAATTTAATGAACAAAGAAGTTGGACTTCTTATTTAAGAGTAGAGGAGTAAGATTTCCTAAAATGACATAGGGATGGCCATTTTTGGAAATCACTGAATTCGGATTCAGAAAAATTTATCTTGACTTTAAAAGGTGCAGAAATGGTTTCTGTGCACATTGGTGAAATCGGTTTATCAATCGGAGTCACGATGAATTTTATATTAATTTCTAAACATGCGGGCTTTGCTTGTCGGGCTTGAACTTATGACTAATGGGCCCTAAGCTGTTAGTGGCCTACATTATAAATAAGTTATTGCAGTACAGAAATTACACACAACAGGTCACAATTTTCGAAAACCCTAAGTATTTTTCTAAAAAGTGGCCGCCCCCTACCCTCTGTCTGACAGAAAAATCCAGCCTGTGATTTTGAATTACAGTCTGGTTTAACGGATCAAATTCGTTAATCTCTTCGTAGAAAACTTCTGATAGATTTTCTAGTGCAATCTATCAGAGGGATTAAATCTCTGTTCGTGGACCTGATTGAAGAACAGTTCGTCCATCAGTTCCAGGGATATACAACAAGAGCAGAGAAATCTGTTGGTGTCCAGAATCTCGATTCGAGATTAAAGGTAAAAATTTATAATTGTTATTTAAATTTTTACACACACAATTTAATCGTAAAGATTTGATACCCAATATGGAATCGTTCCATATAATAAATATTTTTAAACTTCCGCTGCACCGGGTATCAATCTTGTTTGATCTGAAAGCCGCGTTCTCCAACAGTGGTATCAGAGCCAGGTTGCTCAGATCAAGCTATTAAATTAATCGATTGTACAAAAACTTTTTAGGCCTCGGTTTTTGAAACAAAATAAATATTTTAAAAATAAAAATATTTTTTTTCGGGCAAAAACCCGGGCAGCGATTGGATCGCTGCCCGGGAGGGGCAGCGATGGTCGCTGCCCCTGGCAGCGCTGGGCGCTGCACAGGGCGGCGCACGGTGCTGCTCGGCGCAGCGCTGGGCAGCGCTCGGCGCTGCCCATGGGCAGCGATCAGCGCTCGGCGCTGCCCAGGGCAGCGATGTGATCGCTGCCCTAGGGGCAGCCGGGATGCCCGGCCCGGGAACGTCCCGGGCGGCCCGCGGGAAAAATTTTTTTTAATTTTTTAAATTAAATTTTAATATGTTAAAATTCTATTTTTGGTCCGATCGAAAATTGTTTTGATTGGTCCACGAGGCGTCGGATCGAATTGTTCGAGTCCGAAAATTTTAAAATTGATTTTTGGATAAATTTGAATTTTTTGGAAAATTTTAATATTTTATCCTTTAATTGAATTTTGAAATTAATTAATTTTTGGTACAATTGATGATAAGATATGATCTTATGGATATATTGAGTAAAATATGATTTTATGTATAAAATTGGATTTTATAGATAAAATATGATTTTATTTGATAAAAAGATAAAATATGATTTTATATGTAAAATAAGATTTTATGTATGAGATATGATTTTATCTTTTTAAATTTAAATTGCCATTGCATGTTATCCAATAAATTAATTTTGAATTAAATGTTATTGGATAAGGATGATCGATTGCCATGACCAATTTTGTAGGTGTATGTTAGGAATTTACATTTGTTTTATTGTTGTTGGTTTTATTAATGGGCCTGGTTTATGGCCCAATATGAATGTCATATGTAATAAAAGTGGGCTTGGTTTATGGCCCGTTCCCACCCCTTAAAAATGTATCCCCTACTTGTCATTGTTATTTATTGTAAATACATTAGATTTAGTGGGAGATCAAGATTTGAAGATGGAGGTGGGCCCAGCAGACAATAAAGACAGAAGAAATGTAAATTGGAAGCAAATGTAATAGGATTGCATTGCATACTGCATATTACCTAGGATTGGACTAAGACTCGTGATTGGCAACCACGGGTCAATTAGAAATGGAATCGATCATCCTATATAATATGTGATATTATAGTTGTATGCATGTTTTAGACAAAATTGTGTGAATCCGACAAGCATACAAAATTTTAAAAAATGATGAGACAAATTTTTATAATTAAAAATCCCTCATTTTAAATATGATTTAAAATTGATATCAAGATAAATAAAGGAAATTTAAATTTGTTTAAATGTTCCTACCTTCCATCAACGATCAATGTATGAGATGCTACACGCGGATACGGTCCGGCTCATATTATTTGGGGGGCCCGTTCGTCGAAAAGCTGTACATTGGATCGACACATGTTGTAAGTTGGGTGGAACTCCCATGGGATCGGCTCATATTATTGGGGGATCCACATGGCGACCGTCCATCACAACTTAATATTGATGGGTCATCTTGACATGTCACAATAATCGGCGTCATATTATTGGGCCCTTATTGGACATGAGGTAAAAACGTTGAGGTTGCTTTGGAAGCAATTGGGCTCTACCTTTTGAAAATTATGGTTGGCTGATATTATTCGGGACTATAAGTTTGTCAATTGGACTCCATGTTCTCACTAAGGAAAACAGTTTCCCGTTTTCACTAGAGGGTAGTGAAATCGTTAAAATAGTGGGAGTGAGATTCATAAAATAAATTTCGCCTATTTTATGTCTTAGTAAATTGCTTAAACAATCACTGATATTTGTCTGTTTCTTTTCAGTATTTCATACAATGAATTCGCGTAATCCACTTTTCTCGATCCTCGAACAAAATAAGTTGACTGGCGCAAACTATACGGAATGGTTCCGTAAGTTGAAGATTGTCTTGACTTCGGAGAAGATGCTCTACGTGTTAGAGAAATCTCCTCCGAAGGAAGCACCAGCTGACGTAAGTCCGGAGGAGTTAGCCAAGCTTGATACATGGTGGGGCCATGATATCAAGACCAAATGCTATATGCAAGCCTCGATGTCTGATGAACTCCAGAGGCGATTTGAGGACACCGTGAATGCTGCTGACATTCACGTTCAACTCAAGGAACTTTTTGGGGCTCAATCGAGGGCTGAAAGGTTCGCTACTGAAGGAGCTAATGACGTGTCGCATGCGTGAAGGGACTTCGGTCCGTGATCATGGGGTACGAGTGATTTGGCTCATACAGAAGTTGGTAACCCTTGATTTGGTGTTGGAGCATGAACTCAACGTGGACTTACTACTTCTGTCTCTTCCTTCTTCGTTTGACGGATTTGTGGTAAATTTTAATATGAACAAGATAGAGGCCTCCCTTGAAGAGATGGTCAATATGCTTGTGACATATGAATCCACATTAAAGAAGGATAAACCGGCTTTCTTGGTGGGCTCCTCTTCTTCTGCTAAGAAGGGGCCAAGTACAAAGGGTAAGAAACGTTCTGCCCCACCCAAGAAAATCGAAACCGAGAAGAAGTACAAGACAAAGGCTTCAAACATGGAAAAATCCAAGGATGTTTGCCATTACTGCAAGAAGCCCGGTCATTGGAAGCGTAACTGCAAGGAATATCTAGAGCAGTTGCGAACTGCGAAGGGTATGTTCTATATTGAAATAAATGTTTCACTTAATACTACTTCTTGGGTATTGGATACCGGATGTGGATCTCACATTTGCAATGATTTGCAGGTGATGACAAGAAGTCGCAGGCTTAGGATGGGTGAGACCCAGCAGAGGCTCGGAAATGGTTCCAGAGTTGAAGCAAAAGCCGTGGGAGATGTTTATTTAATTTTGCAGAATGGTTTTAAGTTACTTTTAAGAGATGTTTTATTTGTTCCGGATTTGATTAAAAACATTATTTCTGTTTCCATGCTTGATAGAGATGGTTATTCTTGCAATTTTGTGAATGGGATTTGCAATATTTACAAGAATGAATGTTTAATTGGAAATGGACAACTTGAAAACGATCTATACAACTTAAAACTAAAAGACGTTCCAATAAATTATGTTGATAAACCGGCAACAACAAACAAAAGGAAAATCGATAGCCAAAACCCGGCAAACCTTTGGCACGCTAGGCTAGGTCATATTTCCTCAAGGAGGATGAACAAGCTAGTGGGAGAGGGCATGTTTGATATGTCTGATATTAACTCTCTACCTACTTGTGAATCCTGCCTAAAAGGAAAAATGACTAAATCTCCTTTTAAGGGGAAACCTGAACGTAGTCAAAATCTGTTGGATTTGATCCATACAGATGTTTGTGGTCCATTTAGAGTTGGGACTCAATATGGCCACACCTACTTCATTACCTTTACTGATGATTATTCAAGGTATGGGTATTTATATTTAATGAAATATAAGTCTGAAGCATTTGAAAAGTTCAAAGAATTCAAGGCTGAAGTAGAAAACAAGCTAGGTAAAAGTATTAAAGCACTTCGATCGGATCGAGGTGGAGAATACTTGAGTACCGAGTTTTTGGACTATCTAAAAGAGAATGGGATTCTCTCTCAGTGGACTCCTCCTATGACACCACAGCTTAATGGTGTATCGGAGCGTCGTAATCGAACTTTGTTGGACATGGTTCGGTCCATGATGAGCTTCACTGAGCTTCCACCTTCGTTTTGGGGCTATGCGCTTGAAACGGCGGTATTGTTGTTGAACAACGTCAACACTAAAGCAGTGGACAAAACACCATACGAGTTATGGAATGGCAAAGCTCCTAAGTATTCGTACTTGAGGATTTGGGGATGTCCTGCTTACGTGAAGCGGACAGTGGGAGATAAGTTGGATAGTCGATCCAGCTTATGTTATTTTGTAGGGTATCCGAAGAATTCAATCGGATATTATTTCTATTATCCTGCTGAAACAAAGGTGTTTGTTTCAAGGCATGCCACCTTCTTGGAGAAGGAGTTCTTATTGGATAAGAAAGGCGAGATGATGGAACTCGAAGAAATTCGAGAAGAACCCGAAATACAAAATAACGATCCTACACCTCAGGAACCATTGCTGGACACGCCTGTACCTAGAAGATCCGAGAGGACTTCTAGACCTCCTATTCGATATGGTCTTCTTCTTGAAGGGTATCAAGATGAACCCGATGTTGGATGTGATCCAAGAAACTTCAAGGAAGCAATTTCTGATGCGGATTCAAATTTATGGCTTGAAGCTATGCAGTCGGAAATAGATTCGATGCATACAAACCAAGTTTGGTCTTTAGTAGATCCTCCCGATGGAATTGTTCCAATAGGGTGTAAATGGATCTACAAGAGAAAGCTTGGGCCTGATGGTAAGGTATTGACCTACAAGGCGCGATTGGTGGCAAAAGGTTATACTCAAAGACAAGGAGTTAACTATGATGAAACATTTTCACCAGTTGCAATGTTCAAGTCCATAAGAATCCTTATTGTCATAGCTGCATGGTATGACTATGAGATATGGCAAATGGATGTGAAGACTGCTTTTCTTAATGGAGACATTAAGGAAGAAATCTATATGAAGCAGCCTGAGGGGTTCACATCCATGGGAAGCGAGCATAAGGTATGCAAGCTTCAGAGATCAATTTATGGTCTAAAACAAGCATCAAGAAGTTGGAACCAGAAATTTGATGAAACAATAAAAGATTTTGGTTTCATCAAGAATCCGAAGGAACCAATATGCGTGTACAAGAAAGTAGTTAAGGATGCTGTGACATTCTTAGTACTTTATATTGATGACATCCTACTCATTGGGAATGATGTAGGGATGTTGCAGTCAACAAAGATATGGTTATCAGGTAGATTCTCGATGAAGGATTTGGGTGAGGCATCCTATATTCTAGGGATACAGATCTATAGAGATAGATCTAAGAGAATGATAGGACTCACTCAATCAACCTACATCGACACCATATTGAAACGGTTTTCAATGGATGGGTCCAAGAGAGGACATCTACCCATGTGTCATGGAGTTTCTCTATCCAAGTCTATGTGTCCCAAGACTGATGAAGAGATAGAGAAAATGACACATGTACCATATGCGTCAGCCATAGGTAGTATCATGTATGGGATGATATCTACCAGACCGGATGTAGCATTTGCTCTGAGTGTCACGAGCAGATATCAAGCTAATCCCGGTCAAATGCATTGGAAAGCCGTGAAGGACATTCTTAAGTACTTACGAAGGACTAAGAATATGTTCATGGTATATGGAGGAAGAGAACTAAAATTGGAAGGCTATACCGACTCTAGCTTCCAAAGTGACGTGGATGACTCGAAGTCAACCTCTGGATTTGTGTTCATGCTCAATGGCGGTGCTGTCTCTTGGAAGAGTTCCAAGCAGGACACCACAGCGGATTCCACCACTGAAGCAGAATACATTGCAGCATCAGCTGCTGCTAAAGAGGCCGTTTGGATGAGGAATTTCGTCCAAGAGTTGGGCGTCATTCCTGAAGTTGTTGGTCCAGTCCCGGTGTACTGTGACAACACGGGTGCCGTTGCTCAGGCAAAGGAACCAAGGTCTCATCAAAGATCCAAACACGTACTGAGGAAATACCACATCATCCGGGAGATTGTGGAAAGAGGAGACATTACTGTCGAAAGAGTGGCCTCTGCAGACAATATCGCTGATCCACTTACTAAGCCCTTGCCAGGACCATTATTTGACAAACATCGCGAAGCAATGGGTCTACGTAGTATGACTAGTTGGCTATAGGGCAAGTGGGAGATTGAAAGAGTGGGTGCCCAGTGAGCCAACTTGTGGCTAAGGGCTTTGATGACTCTTTGTATAAACAATCTTTTGTTTAATATAATTTACACTTTTATTAATGGCAATGACTTTATCTTTCTTCATATTGTTATATTGTGATATACTATTGTTGTTTTGATAAAGACCTTGAATATACTATAGTGTATGTAAGATGTGGTAGAACATGGAGATGTCTATCATGAAACACATCTTATAGTCACTGTATATTCTAAACTGTTCCTAGTCGATTGAGCCGTCCGATAATAAGGATAAGGATCGCTCGAGTTTGAGACTAGCATTTGCGATGCGGAGTACCACGTTTCATTGGTAAGGAACATAGAGATGTTCAAAGCATGCAAATGGATATTCATATGATGAATGATCGAACTACCCTATCCGGACTTTCCAAGTGGTTATCACTTATCGAGTGGATATAGTCCGCGGTTTTGGTTGTACACCATTAGTCCTTACTACTTGAGACATCATTGAGACTCTATATGCTAGTACTGTGCTTTGACTCGTTTACCGACTCTATTGGGGTCATCAGGTGTCGGGATTGGGTACAGTTACAACACATGTAGGAGTCGATGCTTTGTTGTCAAGGATTCACCACATACTTGCGAGTGTGGATATCCTATGCGATCTGAGGAGATATTAGTGTGACGAATCTCTGGCCAGAGTACATGATGTGATTTAAGAAATGGTTTCTTAGTAGCACATGCGATGTCACTATTTGATCTTCAAGATGCATTGCATAGTTATCGAATCTCGAGCGACTCTCGATATACCAATGGTTGTTGATTCGATCGGGATATATGGATGAAGGGACCGTACTGTACGCTAACCAAAATCTACTGGTTCTTGTAGGCACTATCAGTGATACCTAGGGAATCATGGGGCGATGTTGCTAGGCGCTCATACCATGATTCGATGGGCAAGTCGGAAATTGTTGTTCCGAGTCACAAGGAGTTGTGAGCCCACGGCTAGCTGTATCCCTGAACCATTGAGGGTCACACAGTGTAATGGATTTTTAATCCCCGTTGAGATAGTTAAATTTAAAGAGTTAAATTTAATGAACAAAGAAGTTGGACTTCTTATTTAAGAGTAGAGGAGTAAGATTTCCTAAAATGACATAGGGATGGCCATTTTTGGAAATCACTGAATTCGGATTCAGAAAAATTTATCTTGACTTTAAAAGGTGCAGAAATGGTTTCTGTGCACATTGGTGAAATCGGTTTATCAATCGGAGTCACGATGAATTTTATATTAATTTCTAAACATGCGGGCTTTGCTTGTCGGGCTTGAACTTATGACTAATGGGCCCTAAGCTGTTAGTGGCCTACATTATAAATAAGTTATTGCAGTACAGAAATTACACACAACAGGTCACAATTTTCGAAAACCCTAAGTATTTTTCTAAAAAGTGGCCGCCCCCTACCCTCTGTCTGACAGAAAAATCCAGCCTGTGATTTTGAATTACAGTCTGGTTTAACGGATCAAATTCGTTAATCTCTTCGTAGAAAACTTCTGATAGATTTTCTAGTGCAATCTATCAGAGGGATTAAATCTCTGTTCGTGGACCTGATTGAAGAACAGTTCGTCCATCAGTTCCAGGGATATACAACAAGAGCAGAGAAATCTGTTGGTGTCCAGAATCTCGATTCGAGATTAAAGGTAAAAATTTATAATTGTTATTTAAATTTTTACACACACAATTTAATCGTAAAGATTTGATACCCAATATGGAATCGTTCCATATAATAAATATTTTTAAACTTCCGCTGCACCGGGTATCAATCTTGTTTGATCTGAAAGCCGCGTTCTCCAACATCTTCTTCTTCCAATGCCTCTTCCTCCATTGAAGCTCCCCAAACGTGACTTTGAGCTTTTCAATTTCCGATTTCGCACGATCCGTCTGGTAGATTTTGAATCTAAAGGCATATTCGGGATCACAGCTTCGAGAGCCTCGTTATGCCATTGTTGAAGGTTGTTGAGCTCGGAGTTAGCAGAATTCGAATCGTCAATGAATTGATCGAGATTGGTAACGAGTTTACTTTGATTGTTTGATTTGAGATTGAATGAATTTTGATTGAAATATTTTATCATTGTAGCTTGTCCTTTGGAGTCTTCGAATCGAGAATAAGTTATAAGCTGACATCGAGTTGAAAAGGGACAAATACTCAAATTTGAGTTGATTTTCGAGTTCTTTAAATCACATACTTGCATGATTACTTGAATTGTTGATGCTTATATGCTCTTATTTGAATTGATTTGAATGTTTAGTTGAATGTAGTTCGATTCATAATTGCATTCATCTTGAGCCTAATTCTTTGATTTCATTTCGAATTAGACGTTTTGGGGATTATAATCGAGTGACATTGGTTGTTGAGTTCTTCCAATAAACCGAATACTTCTTATAGTTGCTCCAGAGTCTATAGGATTGAGATATACACCATCCACCTCGATCGGGAGAGTCGGTGAGTTAGTTGTGATATCTTGTCCTCGGGATCCCGACCGATAAATGAAGAATCTTTTTGATTATCTGATTAGATAATCTCGAATTTTAAAGACATGCATTTCATTCTATTTTAGCTTTGAATTATGGTTACAATATATCATGATTTTGATATACTATTTGATATTGCATGTTATGTTGCTTTTAATGGGAATATTATTCTTACCAGAGTTATCCGGCTGTTGTCTTGTTTTTGTATGTGTACTTGGCAATAGGTGGGGCAGGATCGAGTCAGAGGCGACATGATTAACTCGGGATTGAGAGATAGACGTGGGGCATCGAGTGTGTTGAAGAACGCGGCGATCAGATCAATCAGGATTGATACCCGGTGCAGCGGAAGTTTAAAATTTTTATATGGAACGATTCCATAATGGGTATCAACCTTACGATTAAATTGTGTGTGTAAAAATTAAATAACGATTATAAAATTTTTACCTCCAATCTCGAAGCGAGATTATGGACACCAACAGATTTCTCTGCTCTTGTTGTATATCCCTGGAACTGATGGACGAACTGTTCTTCAATCAGGTCCACGAACGGATATTTAATCCCTTTGATAGATTGCACTAGAAAATCTATCAAAAGTTTCTACGAAGAGATTAACGAATTTGATCCGTTAAACCAGACTGCAATTCAAAATTCACAGACTGGATTTTCCGAGCAGAGGGGAGAAGGGGGGCGGCCACTACTGAGAGAAAAATAGGGTTTTTTTCAAAAATTGTGACCTGTTGTGTGTAATTTCTGTACTGCAATAACTTATTTATAATGTAGGCCACTAACAGTTTAGGGCTCATTAGTCATAAGTTCAAGCCCGACAAGCAAAGCCCGCATGTTCAGAAATTAATATAAAATTCATCGTGACTCCGATTGATAAACCGATTTCACCAATGTGCACAGAAACCATTTCTGCACCTTTTAAAGTCAAGATAAATTTTTCTGAATCCGAATTCAGTGATTTCCAAAAATGCCCATCCCTATGTCATTTTAGGAAATCTTACTCCTCTACTCATAATTAAGAAGTCCAACTTCTTTGTTCATTAAATTTAACTCTTTAAATTTAACTATCTCAACAGGGATTAAAAATCCATTACTCTGTGTGACCCTTAATGGTTCAAGGATACAGCTAGCCGTGGGCTCACAACTCCTTGTGACTCGGAACAACAATTTCCGACTTGCCCATCGAATCATGGTAAGAGCGCCTAGCAACATCGCCCCATGATTCCCTAGGTATCACTGATAGTTCCTGCAAGAACCAATAGATTTTGGTTAGCGTACAGTACGGTCCCTTCATCCATATATCCCGATCGAATCAACAACCATTGGTATATCGAGAGTCGTTCGAGATTCGATAACTATGAAATACATCTTGAAGATCAAATAGTGACATCGCATGTGTTACTAAGAAACCATTTCTTAAAACACATCATGTACTCTGACCAGAGATTCGTCACACTAATATCTCCTCAGATCGCATAGGATATCCACACTCGCAAGTATGTGGTGAATCCTTGACAACAAAGCATCGACTCCTATATGTGTTGTAACTGTACCCAATCCCGACACCTGATGACCCCAATAGAGTCGGTAAACGAGTCAAAGCACAGTACTAGCATATAGAGTCTCAATGATGTTTCAAGTAGTAAGGACTAATGGTGTACAACCAAAACCGCGGACTTTATCCACTCGATAAGTGATAACCACTTGGAAAGTCCGGATAGGGTAGTTCGATCATTCATCGTATGAATATCCATTTGCATGCTTCGAACATCTCTATGTTCCTTACCAATGAAACGTGGTACTCTGCATCGCAAATGCTAGTCTCAAACTCGAGCGATCCTTATCCTTATTATCGGACGGCTCAATCGACTAGGAACAGTTTAGAATATACAGTGACTATAAGATGTGTTTCATGATAGACATCTCCATGTTCTACCACATCTTACATACACTAGTATATTCAAGGTCTTTATCAAAACAACAATAGTATATCACAATATAACAATATGAAGAAAGATAAAGTCATTGCCATTAATAAAAGTGTAAATTATATTAAACAAAAGATTGTTTATACAAAGAGTCATCAAAGCCCTTAGCCACAAGTTGGCTCACCGGGCACCCACTCTTTCAGAGTGTAGAGTTGTGATGTTTAGAACTCTTTTGTAATAGATCGAAACTTGTACTATAGCATGTTTCTGCTTTTGTTTGTATCTCGGATCCCGTATAATCTTTGAACTTGATATATATCTGTTTTGGGATGTTTTGAAGCATGTACAGTACAGAATTGAGCGTTTCGAGCAGAGTTCCTCTTGCTCGAGCGCCTAAACACGCGCTCGAGCGAACCTGGTCATGTTTTGGACCGAAGGGGCACTCGCTCGAGCGCACGATCATGCGCTCGAGTAGGGACCCTCGGCTTTAAAAAAAACATAATTTCCTGGCTTGATTAGCCTTGATGATTGATTATTTATTGATTGTGTTTTGAGATTAGATTAGCACTCGAGGTCCTCACACCCCAGTTCAGTTATGACCTATACAATGCCTCGATTGAAATGAAAGTTAGCCTGAATGAAACTAACAAAGATTTACACTTGAAAAACTTAGCATAAATTGATCTTCACTTGATCACATATAATACTTGAGAGTGCTACTTTGACTATATCAGTTGTTGTATGAAGAACTCGTAAACTAGAAAGTGCATTTGAATGCTCGTGTTCAAAGATTGCAAGAGTTTAAAGAGATTTCTTCTACTAGTCTTCAAGCCTATTTATAGGCATTGGTTGCAACGGTCATAAATGAGTTCAAAAGTATCGTTTCTCACGAAAATATTTGTTGTCTTGTTTGTTAGTCCATGTAGACGATTTCTGACAAATATTACAACTTTGTCTATTGATACTATTGCGGCGTCTATAATGTATGGAGGATTTTATCCAAAAATGGCTAACTGTCAACCCTAAAGTGATTTGAATATGTTGGGAATGTTTATGGACACAACTGACAGTATTTTAATATCCTTGGAAATGTATCGGTCTCTTTTAATCCAGTTGTAGTCTGTTCAATTGCGCATCTTTGACTAGTCGAGAATAGCTTCTAGTTATGGTTCAGTCAAGTTGCTGATTTCAGTCGTAGATTCCAGTCATCAAATACTCAAATATATCCAGTCTTCGTCTCTTGAGTATTTCAGTCGTCTAGTCCAGTCGTGTATATGTAGTTAAGCTTTTGGACTTTTGGCTTCACATATATTTTCTAGTTTTACCTTAACTTATGTTTTGTTGTAGATTTACTTAACACCAAAACTTAGATGTTCCAACATTTACAAGCTTGCATACTCAGATACTTTGAGCACACAAGAAAGCAATATCATTATCTGCTCAAACCAACTCTCGCTTATCAAAAATATATCAGATCAAGGATCAACCAAAGGTTTACTTAAGCCACTCGACCGCTCAATTCAGAAGGCTTTTGTGGAAGAAGTTTGATAGTTTCGATAGGGATGGCAATTTTTCCCGTGGGGAAAACCCGAAACGGGGGCGGGTTCGGGGATTTTTTTAAAATCCCCGCAAGGGAGTGGGGAGGGGATGGGGATGCCATCCCCATCCTTGAACCCGCCCCAATAGTTCCGAAAATATATTAAATAAATAAATAATAATAATAAGCTGAGATTATAATGTTATATGTATGTCACTGGATTTATATAAAGAAAATGAGTTGGAAAAACGAAAATTTCAAGTCGGAATCTACAATAGGGGACGGGGACGGGGATGGGGATGAGGATTTGATCTCCGTGGGTTCGGGGACGGGGATTCCCCAGTTAAGCAGGACCGGGGATGGGGACGGGGGTATAATTCGGGGGCGGGGATGGGGACGGCAAACCCATCCCCGCCCCGCCCCATTGTCATCCCTAAGTTTCGATCTAAGGATTCATACGTTTGTTATTGTATTTGTTGTGTATTAGGATTTTCGATTTAGGCATTGTAAAAGAATTAAGATTGGAGTGGGTTGTTTCAAAGGAGTTGTAAAACAAAAGTCTTGTAGCGAATTATTTCCTAAGAGAAAAAAAGAAAAAACGAAGAAGAATTCAGCCTTCGAACTTTCATATATTTTGTGTTCTATGCTTTCATATCTTATTTTATCTTATTGATATATTTTAACAGTTAAATTGACAAAAAAATCAACTCGATCAAAATTTGTAGATGCTTAGGACTAAATCAACAATGCCATGCCGAAACATTTGTCATCAAACTGGAGAAGGAGCCAAAGATCTGATACTAACAAGATTTTTTTCGATCACTATATCCTTAGGTTTAACTGTTTATTTAATGGAAAGACCAATTCCATCAAATTATATAAACTTTCGCGACTAATCCAGGAACTTAAAAATCTGAGACCGAACCATTGTTTTCCCGTCAATAGACCTGCTCTTATTGAGCAATTAGTAAAAAAAACTGATAATTTGCCATAAATTAATAACCACTGAATCTGATTTCTGAAAACTTCTTGTGTGAGAAGAGAATTCTTGTTACTGTAGAAACAGAGAATAATCGGAATCTGTCTTTTCATATAATATACACCCTGGCTAAACTCTTGACGAAATGAAACTGAAAATAGTTCACCAAAACCAAGAAAGTCGAGGCGTTGAAGAGCAAGAGACGAAGAAGGAATCGCCGGATATGGATCAGATGGAGGAAACCCTGACGCGTCCTTCACCTGAGGAAGAGTCGACGAAGCCGAATTCGCGGAGTCGGGAGGTTTCTCCTATTGCTGATGTCCACCCATCGCCGCTTTTAGTGGGTTCATTTGGGCTTGACTTTGTGAATTTGATGGTCTTGTGGATGGATTTAGTGAATTGATGTCGTTTTTAGGGTAAGAGGAAGAGAAAGCGTAAGGAGATGATGGGCGAAGCTTGGCCCATTATTTCGAGGAGCATGAGGAAGAAGACGACCTCCGTTCCCAAATCCGAAGATGTGAGATTGCTTTTCTGTCTCATTGTATTTTAATTGAGAAAAGAGTTTCATGGTCGAATGGGCACTGAATTTTTGGAACTTAAAAGAGTATGTACTTCTGGTGAGATTGATTTCATGAGACGAATGGCATTTTTTGTGGTCCGGATGAATATTTCCTGATTGAGATATTTTTGTCAAAGTTGCTTATTTTTGGTTAATTTTCGGTTCTGCTTTTTCTTTTTTTCTTTTTTTTTTAAGTAACTGATTTTGGGTTGTCCCCTCATTGAGGTCCTATTCGTGCAAAAATAGAACTTGCTCTTCGCCTTAGTTGAATCTGCAAATCATGACCTTGTTTGCCAAGAAATTTAAGGAACTGGAAACAGCTTCAGTAGAAAGTAGCTTCCTGCTACTTTATGGCATTGTTGAAATTCTAATTCTCGTGTCATTAAGGTATACATTGTAGTTCCGACAAGTTTTTTCTTAGTACACCACAAGATGCCTCCTGATATTTCGCCTTGAATAAGAACACTATTTTCTCCACTCAAAATGGCTACCAGAAATGAGAATCAGTGGACTCGGTGGAAATTGATCAATCAATCTGCCAATGTATCTTCAAGTTTTTAGTTTGTTTTTGAAGTTATGTTCAATTGTATTGGCACTGTTACTCAAAGGCTTATTGGTGTTAGAATTGCGATGGATGACCAACAAGCACTGAGTATGCTTCTGCATGAGAAATTCCCACTGCCATTAGACACTGGGGGAACAAGTATTTTTAAACTGACCTGTTCCCTGTAACTCTTATAATAAAACTCAGCTGCTGGTGTTATGTTGGATTGTTTGACTACGTTAATTGAAGTATTCTATGTTTCAATGTTTCCTATTTTATGAAATTGCTCTAAGAGGCTGGCCTTATATCTTTTTTCTTTGTGTAAGACCCCTTAGTTTTAGTCAGTCAGCGTACTGTGTGTAATACATTAATGGAAGTGATGTCTTTTGTTACATGTATTGATGAAAACAATATTAATTTGCTTAAAAATGACACACTCTGATTACTCTAGCTAATTAATGGATGTTTTTTTTTTGGCAGGGAACACCTGACTGTGAAGGAATGTTGCTGAGGTCAGTTCAGCTTCAGCAACTTGGCACACACAGGTGCTCACACATCCCTATATAGTCTCATTAGCACAATTTTTTCTTTCATTACAGCGAAGGAGATGCCTCCGTTGGTGGTTCAAGTAGTCGTGCCCAATTCAAGTCACCCACCATGGTTCGAGCCGAGGAGGTTCAGTCAAGTTTGGGCAATCAGCAGCCTAGTTTTTTGAAAGTCTTAGTTAGATCTCATGTAGCCAGTTGTTTTTGGATGGTATCGATCTTCTGGAATTGATTTTTCTTGTCTTGCAAAATATCTTAACCTGAGTGAGTAGTTACATTTTAATCTATGGCATGATTCCCACTTTTCTGTAGGGGCTTCCAATTCCGTTCTGCAAGCTACATTTACCAAGCAAAGGCACCACAGCTGTTCTCGAAAATGAGACTGGTGAGGAATTTGAAATAAAATATATTGCACCTAAGACAGGACTTAGTGCAGGATGGAGGAAATTTGTTACTGGAAACAAATTAGTTGAAGGAGATGTTTTAATATTCCAACTGATTGGACCATGCCGATTTAAGGTGATGCTATGCAACTTGTTCCTTTGGCTGTTCCTTAGAGATATCTTCACGCTCCATTTGGTCGGTTCAGTTTTTTAAATTGCTTCACTTTATCATGGCTATACATGTGTTTTGAGTATAGAAGCACTTCATTGATTGTGAACATTCAAAAACATGTAGGTTAGAAAACGATTATCATGAACAGATGCCGTGGTTTCTGTAATTGTTAAATATGACCCTCCGCTTGAACTCACTTGAAGCATACCGAAGATTATATTTGAATGTGCATGTTTTCTTTAATAGTGTGGTATTGTTCAAGTTTTTTATTTTGTAAATAGAGTATTAGCAAAAAACTGTGACAGTTGACATCTCTTAACCTGATATGGAAATTTTTATGCCTAAAACGACTAGACAATTTCTTTCTTTCATGGAAAGGCAATCAGGCTGTTTTAGATCATTAGTTGTCAAATATTATCACTATGGCCTGTATTTTTTTTGGGGGTTTATTTAAATAAGGTTTTTATATATACCATATAGCTCTGTAGATTCATCTAAATTCAAGTCCTCAATCTGTAGGTGTACATAATAAGGGCAAATGATTTGAATGAAGTAGATGGTGCGCTTAGTCTACTAATTCTGGATTCTCAAACAAAGCAAAGTGATGCGGGTCAGTTTCGGAATCAACAATCCGTGTCTTTTGAATTGAGATTTGGTAGTGGATTATATTCACTTGCTGTTTTTGCTTTGTTGAAAACCGGTGTGACATGAAACTACCGAACAGAGGGAACTATTGATGCCCAAAGCAAGAAAAAACGACGCTCGAAATCTCTTCCCTTAACAATTGTGCAGAAGAAGAAACAAAAGGAAAGTCCAGTGCCTCGAATTGGACAACTGGAGGAGCATTCTGCAAATGACAGTGAAGAGGTTGCATCCGAGGTTTTAGAATGTTCCAAGTTCTCTGGATCCGCTTACCATTTTAAAGATGTTAAAAGCTTCGAGGAATTTCACATTGTGGTCCATGGAGTATGCGTCGACCTTGAGCTCCCCAAACACATTCGTCGAAAATACTACGACCTATGCTGCAGCAAGAACACTTTCCTTCATGATCAACTCCTCCCAGGGCTTTCCTGTAAGTTAGCTTCTGGCATGATTTTTGAGGCAGTCAATACGGCTGATGCTATAAGAGGGTGTAATCTCACAACCCCGAGAAATGAATTCGACGTCTGGGAAAAATCTTTGAGATCTTTCGAACTTCTTGGCTTAAAGGTTGGATTTTTACGATCTCGATTGCGTCGGCTCGTGAGTATGTCTTTTGACTCGGAAGATGCGGTGGATACGAGAAGGTATTTGGATGCCAAGATCAAGCGTGGTCATACTGAAGAAGAGATTCGAAATCTACAAGCGAAGCTCATGGAGATGAAAGAATTATCCACAAAATATGATCATGAAATCAAGAATTCGAAGATGAAAGCGGAGAAGTATGAGCTGAAGTTTCAAGAAGAATCTAATTCCCCCTGGTAGTATTATCCTCTTAGGTGTGTATAATCAATCATATAGCTTCCAATGCTTCCATACATTATACATAGGTAATATACAGCTATATAGTTATTTCTGTTTGTTTTAATTCCGAAGAGCTTGGAAAATTGGGAAATTTGAAAAATCGAATTGGTCAACCATTTTTTTTAAAAGGTGCCCTCTCTCTCTCTCTTTGGAGGTATTTTTTTAAAAAAAAATGGTTGACCAAGTTTAAAGTATTTCATATATAGCTGTTTTTTACTCATGAAGTTGGAAGAAAATTATACACTTATTGAAAATGGTTAATATGTAAAGCAGACAATCAAATAACCTAATATTGAAAATAAGATAGGATAATTTACAAAGAATAAACCCATTTTATTTTTGTTTTTCTCTCTTTTTTTTATTTTTTTTTATGCACTTGGCTGCGAAGTTGTTTTTACATGACCAAATACCTCCAATAAACTATAAATATGTAACACTTTTTTTTTCTTTTTTCTTTTTTTTTCTTTTTTTTTTCAAAGTTTATTTATTTATTTATGAGGTAAATCTATTAAGAATTTACCATGAGAATTATAGTAGAGATATTAATACTCTACGTCTTTACAATCAAACTTCAAACAACTTTGCAGCCAATTTTGTATGCACATTTTTTTATATAATTTTTTTTTCAAAATGGGTTTAATCTAGCAATCAACCATTTCTTAATAATCAATAAAAGCTTATAAGTTATTTTCTCAATTCTCACCTCTCACTCACAAAATTTATGTGAGTATATATTGCACTTTTACAAATTAATTCCTTCAATTATACATGTTATTATTCATTCAATCAATATCACTTTAACTATATAATCATAAAAGTTTTAGAAAATATGTTATTTGAAAACACACAATTATATATTATTTATAACTTATATCCCATCAATTATATATTTTCTATTAAATTGATAAAAAGAAGTGTAAACAAACATATATACAAAAGACTTCATTTTCTTAGTAGTTTGCAATTTAAATATATACGGAATATTAAAATCTAATCTATTGTGATAATATGATAAATAAAAACTAATGTGTGTCAGGAGTTTTTGATTCTTTACTCTGTCATTGAAAAAGAAAAATAAATATTATTATAGCAATACTTTTTTTTTAAAAAAAAAAATTTAATAAATTTTTTTTTTTTAGAGATAAACCCTCCCCCAAACCTGAATATGACATTGTTTTTAATTTTTTTTTTAAAGAAAAATAAAGAGTACATGATGAAAGAGATATCACCTGGAATTATTGAAGATGAGGAACAAACACAAACCATTTCATGACATATTGAATCAATGATCCAGTTTTCTTTTTTTACTGGTTGGTTGAGACCAATTGATCTTTGTTATAGCTGAATCAGGTTGATGAACAAAAGCTTGGAGATCATCAATTAATTGGTCTTCATTCGAAGTAGAGATGAGCATCCTTCGTGAATTTTCTGAAATAAAATTTTGTTCCACGGCTACATCAAGAAAATTCAACAAACCATCATAATAGTTATTGATATTCAACAAGCCAACAGGTTTATTATGGATATTAAGTTGTGCCCAAAAAACAACATGAAAATTTTTTTCTAAAGTACCAAAACCACCAGGTAAGGCAATAAAAGCATCAAAATTTTCTATCATTTTAGTTATTCTCTCGTACATTGATGAAAATTTCAACTCTTCCCCAACCGTAACACCTGTAATATTTCCTTCAGCTAAAGCTGTAGGAATAATACCCAAAACCTGACTACCTCCAAGATGAGCTGTTGTTGAAATAGATCTCATTAACCCAATATTGCCTCCTCCGTAAACCAAGTGAATTTTTCTCTCTGCTAACTTTTTTCCAAGATTAATTTCTGCATCAACAAATATTTCATTCTTTCCAGTATTAGAACCACAAAAGACACAAATATTTTTCAATTTTTGTGAAGAAGATCCTGTCATGTTTTTTTTTTCTCAAAAATATAGAGAGAGTTGAGTGATTTTATAATGAAAACAAGGAATAAGACAGAAATAGGAATACAGATGTGAACAAAATGATGAAAATAGTAAAAAAAAATAATATATAATAATAACATGCATGCGTATAAACAGTGATGTGATTGTGGCTCACAGTGTTCCTTCAATATTTATGAGTCGAGGGTTGGCTTACCATCCAATTTTCTTATAAATTGGCAAATAGGGTCTTTTTTAGTCAGATTCCCAAGACCATTACCATGACGCTGCGCTTGGAATAGTTTCCATAAATGGAGAAGTTGACCTTGAACATCTCCACTAGAATGCGTCTCAAGAGTCAATGAGATATCATCTAATGACTCTTTACTCAGCTCATTCTTAATGAAATCAATTTTATCTTCTCTATTTGTGGAAACATATCCCAAAGATCTGCATTGTCTATTATAAGTCCATCTGGCACAATTATGACAAACATCTAACCTTTTAGCCCTTCTTTTCTTCGCATAGGTACTTTTTCCTAGTCCAGACGTATTTCGAACAAGTAAGAATTTTGGAACTTCACCACCTAACCGAACCTTGGCTTCAATTATAAGACGAATATCCTCCGGGATTCCTTTTTGCATAAGCATTCTCAATCTTTCACATCTGCCTTCATAAATCATTCTCAGAACTTTTTTAGAAACAGATGGAAAATATTTACCAAGTTTTTTGATAGCTTCATCCATAATATATATTTATATATATATATATATTCAATTATTTTGGGAAAGTAAAATAAAACCGACTGAAAGTAGTCACGGAGTACCGTTATCCGCCACTTAACCGGGAAGTGAACTCAATTATGCAAAAATAAAATAAAAACCACCATGAGGATAGACAAATTTAACAATATAAAGGCATAAACTCTTCATTAAGAACTTCATTTTCTATAAACGGTTTAAGTCTTTGCCCATTAACTTTAAATAATTATTATTTTTAGGATTTTCAACATCAACAGCACCATGAGGATAGACAAATTTAATAATAAATGGTCCAGAACATCGCGATCTAAGTTTTCCTGGAAACAAATGCAAGCGAGAATTATAAAGTAAAACTTTTTGTCCGATTTCAAAAGATTTTCTCATAATATTTTTATCATGAAATGCTTTTGTTTTATCTTTATAAATCTTTGCATTTTCATATGCATCATTTCTTAATTCTTCTAGTTCATTTAATTGCAATTTTCTTAATTTAGATGCATCATCTAAATTAGTATTAAACACTTTAATTGCCCAATAAGCTTTATGTTCAATTACAACAGGTAGATGACAATGCTTTCCAAAAACTAATCTATATGGTGACATCCCCAATGATGTTTTAAATGCAGTTCTATATGCCCATAATGCATCACTTAATCTTAAAGACCAATCTTTTCGATTTGGATTGACTGTTTTTTCCAAAATTTGTTTTATTTCTTTATTTGCAAGTTCAACCTGACCATTCGTTTGAGGGTGATATGGAGTAGAAACTTTATGTGTAATACCATATTTTCTTAACAATGAAGAAAATGATTTATTTATAAAATGACTTCCCCCATCACTGATTATAGCTCTAGGTATTCCAAATCGACTAAAAATATTTTCTTTCAAAAATTTTATCACAACTTTATGATCATTAGTTCTACATGCAATTGCTTCAATCCATTTTGAAACATAATCGACAGCCACTAAAATATAAGTGAATCCAAAAGATAATGGAAATGGACCCATAAAATCTATTCCCCAACTGTCAAATATTTCAATAATCATGATTGGATTTAAAGGCATCATGTTTCGTTTTGAAATTGAACCCATTTTCTGACAATTTTCACAAGATTTGCAAAATGAATGTGTATCTTTGAATAAAGAAGGCCAATAAAATCCACATTGAAAGATTTTTGCAGCTGTTTTCTTTGACGAAAAATGACCTCCACATGCCTCAGAATGACAAAATTTAATGACGCTACTTACCTCATTGTCGGGTATGCATCGTCAAAAAATTTGATCAGGAAAATACTTAAACAAATAAGGATCATCCCAATAAAATTTTTTGACCTCTTTCAAGAATTTATTTTTATCTTGTAAACTCTAATGAGAAGGCATTTTATTTGTCACAAGAAAATTTACAATATTAGCAAACCAAGGCATAGTAGTAGAATAAAATAGTTGATCATCCGGAAAATTTTCATTTATTGGTATTTCATTTTGAGATGATTCAGAAATTATTCTTGATAAATGATCGGCTACTACATTTTCTTTTCCTTTTTTATCTTTTATTACAAGATCAAATTCTTGTAACAATAAAATCCATCTTATTAATCTCGGCTTAGAATCTTGTTTATTTGATAAATATTTTATGGCAGAATGATCAGTATAAACAATAGTAGTAGAACCAATTAAATAGGATCGAAATTTATCTAATGCAAACACTACTGAAAGTAATTCTTTTTCAGTTGTTGAATAATTGATTTGAGCACTATTTAAGGTTCTACTTGCATAATAGATCACATAAGGTTTACCTTCTTTTCTTTGTCCTAACACGGCTCCTACAGCATAATCACTTGCATCACACATTAATTCAAATGGTAAAGACCAATCAGGAGGTTGTAAAATAGGTGATGTAGTTAAAAGATTAATTATCTTTTTAAAAGCAGTTTCACATTCTTGAGTCCATTCAAATTGTGAATCTTTTGTTAAAAGATTTGAAATTGGTTTCGATATTATGCTAATTTTTTTTATAAATCTTCTATAAAATCCCGCATGACCCAAAAATGATCGAATTTCTTTGATCGTGTTTGGTGATGGTAAATTAGAAATAACATCAACCTTAGCTTTATCAACTTCAATTCCTTTTTCAGATATGACATGCCCTAATACAATTCCGGATTTAACCATGTAGTGATATTTTTCCCAATTTAAAACAAGATTTTTTTCTTCACATCTTTTTAAAACTTCTTTCAAATTTGTAAGACAGTTTTCAAATGAGTTTTCAAAAACAGTTATATCATCCATAAAAACTTCCACAAATTCTTCAATCATGTCACTAAAAATACTTAGCATGCATCTTTGAAAAGTAGCCGGGGCATTACATAAACCAAATGGCATTCTTTTAAAAGCAAAAGTTCCGAACGGACAAGTGAAAGTAGTTTTTTCTTGATCTTCTAATGATAGTGGTATTTGATAATACCCCGAATACCCATCAAGAAAACAATAATAAGGATTACCTGCCACTTTCTCTAAAATTTGATCTAAAAATGGTAACGGAAAGTGATCTTTTCTAGTTGCATTATTTAATTTTCTATAATCAATGCACATACGCCAACTAGATGGAATCCTAGCTTGTAATAATTCTCCCTTTTCATTTTTTATAACAGTGATGCCTGATTTTTTTGGTATTACTTGTGTTGGACTTACCCATTTACTATCCGAGATTGGGTAAATAATTCCGGCATCTAATAGTTTTAAAACTTCATTTTTAACAACTTCTTTCATGTGTGGATTTAATCTTCTTTGTGGTTGTTGATATGTTTTAGCATTTTCTTCCAAGTGAATTCTATGTGTGCAGATTAAAGGATTTATACCTTTTATATCTTGCAAAGTCCATCCAATTGCATTTTTGTGTTTTTTAAGTAGTGTTATTAAATCTTCTTCTTGTTTTGGTAAGAGGGTAGAAGATATTACAATAGGATATGTTTGATTTTCACCAAGAAAAACATATTTTAGTTCTATTGGCAAGGGTTTTAATTCAAGTTTTGGATGATCATTTTCTTTTACTTCTTCAAGTTCATTAATTTCTTCAAATAACTTTGATTTAAAAACATTTTTTGAATCAAAACTTTCCACTAAACAAACTTCAGATTGTTGATTTAAGTTTTCTTGGTGTATATTTTCTTCCACAATTGTTTCTATTGCATTATCATCTTCATCTTCATTAATACTTGGTTGTTTACATAAATTGAACACATTAAGTTCTAAAGTCATATTTCCAAAAGACAATTTCATTATTCCATTTCGACAATTAATTAAAGCATTTGAAGTTGCTAGAAATGAACGTCCCAATATTACTGGAATTTCGTTATGTACTTCTATTGGTTGTGTATCCAAGACAATAAAATCCACGGGATATATGAATTTATCAACTTGAACTAATACATCTTCTACAATACCTCTAGGTATTTTGATTGACCTATCGGCTAGTAAAAGAGTAACAGATGTAGGTTTTAAATCTCCCAACTTAAGCTTTTCATAAACTGAATAAGGAATTAAATTTACACTTGCTCCCAAATCTAACAAAGCTTTTTTAATTTTATTTTTTCCAATAATACATGAAATTGTTGGACAACCGGGATCTTTATATTTCAAGGTAGAATTATTTTGAATAATAGAGCTTACTTGCTCCGTTAAGAATGCTTTCTTCTTTACATGCAATTGTCTTTTCACAGTACATAAATCTTTTAAAAACTTTGCATAAGAAGGCACTTGTTTAATAGCATCTAATAATGGAATATTTATTTTTACTTGTTTAAAAACTTCATAAATATCAGAATCATTTTTTTGTTTTTTTTTATTATTAACTAATGCATGAGGGAAAGGAACATGTTTATTTGACTCACATATTATTTCAGATAATTTATCATCAACTTTCTTAATCTTAGGACTCAAAGTATCATCTTTCTCGAAAGTATCAAGATTTTCATCCTTACTCTTTGAGTTTGACTGATCTTTGTTTTCATCACTATATGGATCATTAACTATTTTACCACTTCTAAGAGTAATAACAGATTTTACTTGATCAAATTTTTCTTGATTTTGATTTTTAGGATTAGGTTGTGGTTGAGATGGAAATTTTCCTTTTTCATGAATATTAAGTACAGATGCAAATTTTGCAAGAGTTTCTTTCAAATCATTCATAGATTGAATGTTTTGAATATTGATAGACTCTTGCTTTTGAATGTATGCATTTCATCTTCAAAATATTTTTTTGGAGGTGGGATATAAGGAGCATAACCTTGATGACTTTGGTTATTGTGAAAAGGTTGTTGTGAAGGTTGTGCATTATTATCGTTCCTCCAACTAAAATTAGGATGATTTCTCCAACCAGGATTATATGTTTGTGAAAAAGGATCTAATGTTGGTTTTTTAAAATTGTTAACATAATTGGCTTGTTCATGGAGACATTCTTTAAATAAAGGCAAAGTAGGACAATTTTTTGTAAGATGATCATATGTGTCACATATATGACAAACAATTTCTTGAACACTTTTTAATTGATCACTCTTTTTCATTTCTAATGACTCGATTTTTCTTGCTAAAGATGCAAGTTTAACTTGAACATCTACATCATCTTTAAGATGATAAATACCACCCCCATTTGTTGAATTATTGTTTTACTTGGTGGTTCAATTGAGCCTATATTATCCCAATTTTGAGCATTTTCTGCTAATGACTCCAAATATTCTATAGCTTCATTTGGGTTTTTATCTTCAAAAGTTCCATTACACATGAATTCTATCATTTGCCTATCTTTAGGTATTAAACCTTCATAAAAGTGAGAAACTACCCTCCATATTTCAAAACCATGATGTGGGCATGTATTAAGTAACTCTTTATATCTATCCCAACATTGATAAAATGTTTCCCCTTGTTTTTGAGAAAAAGTTGTAATTTGTCTTTTAAAAGAGTTTGTTCTATGGGAAGGAAAAAACTTTTTTAGAAATTGTTGTTGCATTTCTTCCCATGATCTTATTGAACTTGATCTCAAATTTTGCAACCATGTTTTAGCTTTATCTTTTAAGGAAAAAGGGAAAAGCTTTAATCGAACAGTATCCATGCTACAATTTTGATCATTATAAGTGTTGCAAACCTCCTCAAATTCTCTTAAATGAAAATATGGATTTTCAGAATCTAAGCCATGAAAATTTGGTAAAAGTTGAATGACTTGTGGCTTAAAATTGAAATTAGATGCATCAGGAGAAAAAACTAAACAAGATGGTGTACTAGTTCTTATTAGATTCATATGGTGCCTAAGTGTTCTTGGTTGTTCATGTTCTTGATGATGATGATGATGATTATTATTATTATTATCATCTTGATTATTAGAATTATCGTCCATGTTTAAAATATTTTCAGTTACTCGAACAAGTCTACCACTTTGTTTACGACTCCAAACAATCATACAATTAAAAACAACATACTATTTACATAATAACATAAATAACAAAATTAAACTTAATTTTATACCTCCCCGGCAACGGCGCCAAAAACTTGCTACAACTTAAATTGTAATTCACCCAAGTGTAGGTTGTCTGCAAATAATATACTCGTGAGTACGAGATCGATCCACGAAGAGGATGTTGTAAGTTTAATTTTAGCAATAATATATTATAGATGAAAATATTATTATAAAACTTCAAATACACAAATTATAAAATTGTCAAGGCTTCAAAGGTTCATTGTTGGTTTATTTAAGATTTCTTAACAAAAATAAATAAAAGAAACTAAAATAAAAATAAACATAAGAGAATAATTAAATATTTATACAAATATATCATATAATATAGTTCCCACTATATTAATATCATATTAACCGATATTTAATACATGGTACCGATAATATATATATAAATGCATAAATATAAATTGACATAAAATTAAATGTTAGATCAAATCACAATATTTCATTTAGAACAACCGGCAGAGCCACGCTATTGTCTAAATAAAATATATGACATTTTTTTATGTTAGATGCGGAAAGTAAATGTTAGATGCGAGAAAGTAAAAGTTAGTTGCGAAAAGTAAAAGTTAGTTGCGGAAAGTAAAAGTTAGTTCAAATCACAATATATTATTTAGAACAACCGACAGAGTCACGCTATCGTCTAAATAATATATATGACTTTATTATAAATAGATACATATATTTATAGTATATAATTATTGCAGTATTTATTGTATCATATTTGACAACAAATCAAGGTAACCACATTCAAGGTACCAAGCATTTGATGTAAATAGATAACAACAAATCATCCAAAATTATACCTACAAATAAAGATCAATTAGCAAAAATAAAAATAGAAAAGAGAAGAATATACAAAATATAAACAATCTTACTGACCAACAATGAAACCTTTTCACCTTGACATAAAAAGATTTAGCTTTCCATGAACATGAAACTCAAGAATAAAGATAAAAGAAATTTCATACTTGAACTTGAGAAACTTGCACACTCAAACTTTTATTCTCACACACACAATATTTATTTTACAAATAAGGAATTCTCTACACTTTTGCACACTACAAAGCTTATACAACACATCTATTTATAGGCAAAATGAGAGCAAGGGTCCAAGACTCATTAAATATGGAATAGTAAAGTTGGTGGGTGCTTGTCTCCTTGAATGTCAATACATTGACTCAACTTTAATTGGCATGTTTGATGCCTTAGACTTCCTATTTTTCTTCTGCACAAAACATATAACACGTAGCCCTTTGTCTGTAGATGTGTTTTGACAACTCATTCACCCCTTTTGGATAACATATGAAATACTTATGATATTTTTACTCCAAGCTGTCATAGTAAAAGTAAATCTGTCTCCATTTTGATGTTTGATTATTTTGATCATCTTAATGAAGTTTTTGGAATTTCTTATCTTCTAAAAAGTTCAGGATGCCTCTTTTGTGATTCTACAGGTTCTGAGATTACTCCATTATGACCTCTGTAGCTTGAGTAATTTTATTTTTACCAAACCTGCGCAAACCGTAAAATACAACATTTTAGTAAAACATTTAAATATAAACACAACAATAAAATAATACAACTTCATAATTTTAATTAAACTTAAATTTTAAAACACACTTTTTAACATATAAATAATTACAAATTTTAAGTTTCATCACCCTCCGAACCCGAATTCGGACCGTCCGAACTCAGCAGAGCCCAGGTGTCAAAATGACTCGGACAAGTGGAAGTTTGGGCCGTCCGAACCCAGTTCGGACCGTCCAAACTTCTCCTATAAATAGGGGTCCGAATCCCTCATTTTTAAGTGCAAAAATTCCTCTCCTCTCCCGGTAATCGCTCTATTTAAGGACTTCGGGACTTTTTCTTTAAGAGTTGGAGTAGAAAATAGTATATTTTTATAGCGGACAATGTCCGCAGTAGCAGCCAGGCGGCGGAGCTCTGGCGAGGCGTCTAGGGGTCGTAGCTAGGCTATGCCCAGGCTCTAGGGCATGCGACATCAGCGGGCTGACGACAGACGAAGGTATGGCTTTGGTTCCCTATAGTAAATAGGGAGTAGGCTATAGTTTAATTAAAACTTTTAGAGCCTAGTAGGTGATGTTTGGCATGCTAGGTAATGCATAGTTATTTATGTTGTAGATGGGAGCTTCTAGGATCTGCCTTAGAAAGGTACGGAAGTATTATTCGAGATATCCAGATTGAGTGTGCATGTATTATATGTTTGCATGGATTATGTGATTGCATGTTTTATATGTCTTTATATACAGCATGTCACGACTGTATATTGCATACATGAGTATATTGAGCCTGTATCCTTGTGATATCCGATATTGGGATATTTACCTTGTCAGTAGATGGTTGGACACATAGGCTTGTGTCAGGTCACCAATATTAGTTGGACACATGAACTTGTGTCAGGTCACTGATATTTGGTTGGACACGTGAACTTGTGTTAGGTCACCATCAGGGCATCTAGGTATGTCTATCACCTCCTATAGCGATAGCTCAACGTGGTACATACCAAGGCCCAAGTTATTCTCTATCAGATATTCTTGACCTCGTGTCTTGATACCATGTTCACTTGCACTCATGCGCATATAATAGTGTATACTCATACTCTCGTACTGAGCATGTTAGGCTCACTTCCGGTTATTTTCTGTTGGCTGGATGCCCTATTCCATGGGGCAGATACAGGTAGTTCTCCCGGAGACAGGGAGGTTAGGTGGTGACCAAGGCTGGATAGCGGGGTTGACCACTAGATTTTGCTTACCTGGTATTTGACTTACTTTAATTCTGCAGTTACTCTGATTTAAGGTTATTATATTGATTAATTGCATGCTTAAGTTTTGATTAGTAGGTGATCACGGCGCGGGTCACTACATTTATGGTATCAGAGCATGCAATAAGATTCTTTGGGACATAGTATTGATTTTGGGTTATCCTTTGTAGGATAGCAATTTGGTTTCAATGACGATAGCAGTATCAGGAATTGGAATAGAAAGATGTCTAGGCTTTTCCAAGATCGTCATCGCCAAGGTTGGCATCAGAAGTTCGTATTATGTGGATCCCAATAGGATGGAGCTGGAAGAGAAGATCCAGTTTTCAACGCCAGGTGCTTCGCCGGGTTGAACGAAATATGTGACATGTAGTCATCCATTCTGCGTCGACCAAGGAAGCCACCCCATTAGATCCTACAAAGAGGATGTCTCAAGAAGCTTTGGACATATCTAGTAGGATATATTTTTATTTATCTTTTAGATCGTGTGATGAAGAAGGTCTGCTGACATCAGTAGCAGACAGGAAACTTCATGTTCAAGATCAGTAGATGGAATGAAAGACTTCCGCAGGAATTTAAATACTGTATTTCTGATGTATTAAAGATTTCAGTATCTGATGTACTCAGTTAGTGTTGTATTGTACATCCTTCAGTGTAATCTATTGATTAAGTTATGTATTACATGGGATTGTAATAAAAATTGTATTAGAACCTGGATTTGTGGTTCAAGTGTTGTAATCTTTGAGATTAACTTGGTTATTTTGAATAAAAGATTGATCATTGTTTTAATGAGTACTTGGGATTTTTCATATTTTCAATGAATAGTTCTAGATGTTTTACCTAGAATATTCTAGTAAGCCAAGTGTTACACAGAGATGATGTGATTCATCAGGGGGCATGAGTGTTTGTTCTAAGCGGGTTTCCTTAGAGCAATTGGTTGTTTTGATCTTTTTAGGTTGTTACCTAGTGATGATGGATTTTCATCAGGATGACAGACTAAGTAATACCAAGAGTTGTGGATTGTGACCAGTACTAGACGTGAGAAGGCGCCACCCTTAGTTGGTATTCCTCTGGAAGAGTTTCCATACTTCAGAGATTGTTTGGAGGCCTTGGTGCTCCAGGGACTATATAGGGAAGGCTACTCAGTCTGGAAATTTGGCAACAGTCACAACAGAGTATGACTTTGGATAGGACAGATACCAGGTGTGGTATCAAGGTTTATTTATCGTCTGTTTGAGATAAAGATGTTCCGTTGTCAGAACAGTCTTGGAATGGATTTTTCCTTGACAAGTAATTGTTCTGAGTAGGTAAGTTTTGATCTTGATTTGTTATTTCGGGATTTAATCCAGGAGATTAATTGAATTGATATTCAACAGGATTTTATTATCAGATGCTTGCAAACTCGGGATTTTAGTTGTGCCTCTACAGAGAATTTTCCTTGACCAATGATTTTGGTCCAGATAGGAATATTTCATTATATCGGAGACTCAGAGATGAGTTATGCCAGGATGCTCTTGACTGACAGGTTCCGAGATGGTATAGTAAGTGCGACCTTATGCCGGTGTACTCTGGAAGGATTCTTTTGTTTCAGTTTGGCATTATAGGAAGACTTACCTCAGTCTCGTTGTATGTACAATTATAGCAATGGGTATAACTATCAAGAGAATATTCAGGATTTATTTGAGTCTTATGGAATTATACTTGGTACTGGATTAGTTCCAAGGGATTTGAGTTATCGTCTGACTTCATCAGAGATACAGACTTTGGTTTTCGTGGACAGAATAGTCTTGGAAAGGATTCCTTAACAAGTGAATATTCTGGACGGGTAGTTCTCGCACGTGATAATGGGGGAGAACCAGGAGGTTTTACCAGTATTTTCTGATTCTATCAAAAATATATTAGTGATCAGGATCTTGATTAGGAGTTGAACAGGAAATTCTAAGTGATGAGTTTACTTAGCTAAGTTTTCCTGTAAGAATTGGAATTTGATTGATGAATTGTCAAGAAAATAAGAATTTTATCAGGGCACTGTGATGACTTATACTGGGAGATGTGAACTGTGATCAACAATAGACATGAGAGAGTATATTTCCATTGATACTCTGGAAGTCTTTTGTAAAGGGATAGAAAATTTACTCAGTCTAGAGATCATTGCAACAGTTACATTAAAGTATAATTTGGTTTCAGTTTGATAACCTTGAAAAGATACTCGATTCTATTGACAGATGTCATGAGCCTGCTAAGTTACAACATGGATACAACAATATAAGAATTCACTTGGATAGTGGAAAGATGAGCACTTAGGTATTCATGTGTGTGTTTTGAAATGGTTAGTTAAACTGGTGCAAGTTTGGTGCCCAGTGACTATTTGCAACTATTTGTCTGAGGTAGATACAGATGTTATAACCCCATGATGGGGGAGCTAAATATTCTTTTGCATAAAGAACGATTGGAATTGTTCACTTTTTGGTAGAATGATAAGATGAGTACATTACTCAGATATTCAGTTCTCAGGAATTTACAGTAATTCTGGGACTTCAGTGTCAGAAATTGATCTAGCAAGCGTTTGAATTTTAATGGATACTAACATGATAGCATCAAGTGTTTAGACATGGAAAAAAGGATAGCAGCTGAGATTTAAGGTTATCAGGTCCAGCAGAATTGTTGTCACCAATTTTCCGGGATGTCTATTGGATGCGTTAGGTCATTGATATGTTAGATTTGATGAGATCAATTCAGGGGTTTTGCTAGGTTGTATTGGTTTTAGGACTTTTCCTAAGAGTGATGAAACAATTTTGTTCATCCAGTAGTTCAAGTCAGGATTCAACAAAAAATGATTATCTGTGACAGGATAAGCAGTATTCTCATTTTCAGGTGTTATCTGAAGTTATGAGATAGATGTCAATATATATTGGCACTAGAGATTGTACTAATCGATTTGTGAATCAACAGAATAATTGTATTGATATTTCCAAGAAGAGAACCTGAAGGGTACAGAAAATCAAGAATTGTGGACAACGACGTTGTCACAGGTGTTATGACAAGTGTTAGTCATAAGGTATGAGAATCCTTTTGGTGTACGAAGATTTGAGTCCGAGGTTCTTTCTGGTGGAAAGGAATGAATAAAAATGTGTATTAATATGCTTCTATATGTTTGGTGTATTAGTAGGTCAAGGCAAACACCGACAACCTGGAGGATTGCTTCACAGTTTATCCATTCCTGATTGGAAATGAGAGTTGATCATGATGGACTTTGTGACCCATTTACCGGTAAGCTTGAGGAATTGTGATGCTATCTCGGTTGTGGGGGACCGACTCACCAAGTCAGCACATTTCATTCCTTATAACTGAGACTTTAGTTTTGATAGGATGACACGGTTGTACATCCAGGAGATTGTTCGATTTCACGGAGTGCCTGTGAGCATAGTCAGCGATCGAGATCCCAGTTTTACTTCCAGGTTTTGGGGGAGTCTTCAGCGTGCTATGGATACTACTCTTATTTTGAGTACAACATATCACCCAGAGACTGACGGGCAGTCAGAGCGCACGATCCGTACTCTTGAAGACATGTTGCGAGCATGTTCTATGGATTTTGGTCTAGAATGGCAAGATCAGTTGCCATTGATTGAGATTGCGTACAAAAACAGTTACCATCGCAGTATTGGGATGGCTTCGTTTGAGTCGTTGTACGGGCAACGATGTCGTACTCCACTGTTCTGGGATAAGTGTGGAAGCGACAGATAGAAGGACCAGAGTTAGTCCAATAGGCTGTTGGTATTGTTGGACAGATCAATAAGAGAATTAACACTGCACAGGATCGGAAGGCTAGCTATGCGAATGTCAAGCGCAGACCTTTGCAATTCGAAGTGGGAGAGAAGATGTTCCTGAAAATCTCCCCATTTCGCAGAATTTTGAGATTTGGTCTCAAGGGTAAGTTATCTCCTAGGTATATTGGTCCATTCGAGATTTTGGAAAGTATTGGAGATTTGGCTTACAGGTTGGCTTTACCACAATATTTGTCTAGTATCCAAGACATGTTCCATGTTACAATCTTGTGACGGTATGAGGTAGATGAGTCTCATATCTTACAGCCGTCTGAGGTACAGTTGGATACAGATTTGACATATGTAGAGAGACCTTTGCGTGTCATAGGTCATAAGGATAAGGTGTTACGCAACAGAACCATTCCTCTTATTCTAGTTTAGTGGTAGCACCGAGGCACTGAGGAGGCCACTTGGGAACTTGAGAGTCGTATGCATACAGTTCGGATCTATTTTGAATTGTTGTATTTTCAGAGCTATTTTGAATTGTTGTATTTTCAGATTGTAACTTGTAAAATGAATCAGTTTGAATAAAATATGTTTATTCAGTATTTTAATGCATTCAGTACTTAAGATTGTTCGAGGACAAAATATCTTAAGTAGGGGGAGAATGTAGTAGCCCGGTTCCATTTTACAAGATTAAGTTATTTTAAACATGTTATAAAATGACACATAATTTTAAAATTGTCAAAATATGTTTAAGGAGTCCTTATTTGGTGAAAATAAGTAGAAAATCAGATCCGGAACGTCTGAAAATGGTGGGGTAGGTCCTGGGGGTCCAAAAATGACTTCGGAAGGACCAAAACAGTTCGGAGCACACGGATCAGTTCGGGCCCTTCGAACCCGAGTTTGGACCGTTCGAACTCAGCAGAGCCCAGGTGTCAAAATGGCTCGGAAAAGTGGCAGTTCGGGCCGTCCGAACCCAGTTCGGACCGTCCGAACTTCGCCTATAAATAGGGGTCCGAATCCCTCATTTTTAAGTGCAAAAATTCCTCTCCTCTCCCGGTAATCGCTCTATTTAAGGGCTTCGGGACTCTTTCTTTAAGAGTTGGAGTAGGAAATAGTATATTTTTATAGCGGACAATGTCCGCAATAGCAGCCAGGCGGCGGAGCTCTGGCGAGGCGTCTAGGGGTCGTAGCTAGGCTATGCCCAAGCTCTGGGGCATGCAACATCAGCAGGCTGACGACGGACGAAGGTATGGCTTTAGTTCCTATAGTAAATAGGGAGTAGACTATAGTTTAACTAAGGCTTTTAGAGCCTAGTAGGTGATGTTTGGCATGCTAGGTAATGCATAGTTATTTATGTTGTAGTGTTGCATGGTAGACTTGGACCTAGATGGGATCTTCTAGGATCTTCCTTAGAAAGGTACGGAAGTATTATTCGAGATATCCAGATTGAGTATGCATGTATTATTTGTTTGAATGGATTATGTGATTGCATGTTTTATATGCCTTTATATAAAGCATGTCATGACTGTATGTTGCATACATGAGCATATTGAGCATGTACCCTTGTGATATCCGGTATTGAGATATTTACCTTGTCAGTAGATGGTTGGACACATAGGCTCGTGTCAGGTCACCAATATTAGTTGGACACATGAGCTCGTGTCAGGTAACTGATATTTGGTTGGACACATGGACTTGTGTTAGGTCACCATCAGGGCATCTAGGTATGTCTGTCACCTCCTGTAGCGATAGCTCAGCGTGGTACATACCAAGGCCCAAGTTAATCTCTATCAGCTATTATTGACCTCGTGTCTTGATACCCAGTTCATTTGCACTCATGCGCATATAATAGTGTATTCTCATACTCTCGTACTGAGCATGTTAGGCTCACTTCCGTTTATTTTCTGTTGGCTGGATGCCCTATTCCATGGGGCAGATGCAGGTAGTTCTCCCGGAGACAGGGAGGTTAGGTGGTGACCAAGGCTGGATAGCGGGGTTGACCACTAGGTTTTTCTTACCTGGTATTTGACTTACTTTAATTCCGCAGTTACTCTGATTTAAGGTTATTATATTGATTAATTGCATGCTTAAGTTTTGATTAGTAGGTGATCACGATGCGGGTCACTATTGTGAGACCCCGATTCTAAACTCGAAATAATTAAACATAATTGTACACGGTAAGTCGCGGGAACAAATCAAATTTTTTTTTTTTTTTAAAAAACATGCCTCGCGCCCGCGCGAGCTATCGCCTCGCGCGTGCGCAGGAGAAAGGGCCAGTGGCCTCGAGGGAAGCTCGCGCCCGCGCGAGGAAGGGGCTCGCGCGCGCGCAGGCAAAAATACCCGAGCCACTCCAGGCAGCTCGCGCGCGCGCGAGGACAAGCCTCGCCCGCGCGCAGGCCAAACGGACAGAAAACAGGGGAACCTGGAGAAAATCAAGCCAAACACGAATCAAATCAAATATAAGCTCCAACATACAATACAACACGAAATCAGAACATACCACAAGTTCTAAATCCTTCCCGCAATACAAAACAAGTCGAGTTCTAAAATCAGAGTTCCAACGACTCAACAAAACTAATACAAGTTCAAAAGACTCGACCCTACGACGCGGAGTCTCACTTCTATCCATCTCACCCCAAGCTAACCAAGATGACTCGGTCCAGCTCCTGATCCTCCTGTTGCCAAGTTACACATACAAAACAAAGACAACAGCCGGAATAATCCGGTTAGAAATATAATTTCTAAGTAAAAGAGACAGGCATGCAATATCAAATAAACACCTCGTATCAAAATCCACAACATCAACAACTTCAAAGAAAAGGGATGCATGCATGACTTTAAAACTCGGGACTATCAAATCAGATAATCGAAATGTCAATCGATACTCGGTTGGGATCCCGGGGCTAAGTATTCACAACAACTCACCGACACACCCATTCGGGGTGGATGTCGCTCAACTCAAACCCTAGACTTCAGAGCAACTATAAGAAGTATTCTGGTACTTAGAAAAACTCGAAATCTAAGCCCACTTCAATATAGCTCTCTAAATCGTCTAAATTCAAACGAATTGAATAATCGGCTCAATATGAATGCAAGTGTAACAAGATACTCAAACAAGTTCACACAAGCAAATAAACATGTAGTATGTGATTTTCGGGGCTTGAGAATCAATCGAACTCGAGTATTCAACCCCATTCAATTCAAAGTCATCTTTTACCTTTCGAGTCCGTCGAAGATTCAAATCTGAAAATAATAACGAACTCAAATAAATAATCAATAGAAACACAAAACTTCATAACAAGGAAATTCAATCAATATACCGTCTTCAATTCTCGACAGACTCAACTTCCAAGTTCAATCCAATTCCAAGACTCCAATCCAATCTGAAAATGAAGAATATACGGATTCGGTAACAATCTACCAATTCAATCAAACCCAGAAGTCAAACCAAAAAAAAACAACCAATAATCCAAACTCGATTCCGACGGCATAACGGCTATAATCGGTCAAACCAAAAATCTCTGATAACAACCAACAATCCCAAATCATCCAAAACAACTCCTCAATCAACAAAACAAATAAAAAACCATCAAAATCCAACAAAATCTCACAACCCCATTTTTGAATTTAACTCCAAAAATCATATAAAATCCAAACTTCGTTCTTTTTCCAAACCGACTTCGAATACACGATCTATACTAGCTCAAGAACGACATACTCCAATATTATCAAATTCTGAAAACTCAACAAAATCGAAGTTCAAGAGATCGAAGTAAAACTTACGTCTAAACGAAGCCCTCGTTGTGGTGATCGTGAATCTTAACTCGGAAATGAAATCTAACGGTCGGATCGAGCGAATCGAACGGAAAAAAAAGCTTAGAAGTCGCCTCTCATGGCTTTCGGGAGAGAGAAATCGAGAGGGAGAGAGTGGGGAGGAAGGAGAGGTATGGGGTGAGGTGATGGGTAAACCAACTTGCATCTATTAATAATATATAAATCCAACTTTTGCATTTCAGTTCTTTATTTCTCCAATCTTGCAAAGTAACCCCTGCTAAAAACAAAACAATCCTCAATAACTGAAAACCCTGATTATCTCGATTAAACTCAATTATAATAAAATCGGGGCATTACAATTCTCCTCCTATAAGATTCGATTTCGTCCTCGAAATCTGACAGATCAAAACTGAAACAAGTAAGAACAAACTGAAGACGGACTCACCTCAATCGAACAACTCGGGAAAATGTTGCCTCATATCGGATTCGGTCTCCTAGGTTGCTTCTTCAACTCCGTGACGACTCCACTGAATCTTCACCAATGGAATTGACTTGTTTCTGAGCTGCTTTTCTTTTCTTTCAAGGATCTGAATCGGTCTCTCGAAGTAACTCAGAGTCTCATCCAACTCGGCCTCATCTGGCTGAAGAACGTGGGACGGATCTGGATGATATTTACGAAGCATGGAAACATGAAACACGTCGTGGATTCCAGACAACGAAGGGGGAAGAGCCAATCTGTAGGCAAGATCGCTTAACTTCTCCAGAATCTCATAAGGACCAATAAAACGAGGCGACAACTTCCCTCGCTTCCCGAATCTGACAGTACCTCGAAAAGGAGAGATCTTCAAGAAAACTCGGTCTTTTATTTCAAAACTCAGAGGTCGACGTCGAACATTCGCATACTTGGCCTGCCGATCCTGGGCTGTCTTCATCCTCATCTGAATAATCTTCACCTGATCGGCCATGTCACGAATCATATCGGGACCTAACTCAGGTGACTCTGAAATCTCATCCCAGAACAACGGAGATCTGCACTTCTTCTCGTACAAAGCTTCAAACGGTGTCATCCCAATACTCGTCTGAAAACTGTTATTGTACAAAAACTCTACTAAAGGCAAAGAATCCTGCCATCCTGAGCCAAAATCAAGTACCACGGCTCGAAGCATATCCTCCAAAGTCTGGATCGTACGCTCGGACTGACCGTCGGTTTGAGGGTGATACGCTGTGCTCAAGTGCAAACGAGTACCCAATGCCGCCTGAAGACTGTGCCAAAAGTGAGAAGTGAACCTCGGATCTCTGTCTGATACGATCGACTTCGGCACACCGTGCAATCTCACCACCTCTCTAACATACAACTCGGCCATCTGGTCGTGGCGGTACGTCATGCGGTACGGAATGAAACAAGCAGACTTCGTCAACCGGCCAACCACTACCCAAACTGCATCGCAACCTCTGAATGAACGTGGTAGCTTCGTGACAAAGTCCATAGTGATGTGATCCCACTTCCATTCCGGAACAGGCAAACTGTGCAATAAACCTCCGGGCTTCTTCCTCTTGGCTTTCACCTGTTGACAATTCAGACAACGGGACACAAACCTCGTGACGGCTTCCTTCAACTGCTTCCACCAAAACTGAGTCTTCAAGTCGTTATACATCTTTCGGCCTCCAGGATGAACACTGAACCGACTGCAATGCGCCTCTCGAAGAATACGTTGTCTCAACTCAGAAACATCGGGCACAACAATACGGCTATTCACAAACAGAACATCATCCCTGACCTGAAACTCGGACTGGTGGCCTGATCGGACTCTCTCTATCGAACTCTGAATACTTGGATCTGACCTCTGTGCCTCTCTGATCAACTGAAGCAACTCCGGCTCGGCCTGAATCGCAAAAACTCTGATGGATCTCCTATCGGTCTCAAACTCCAACCCAGAAGTACAACAATCTTCAATCAAATGAGAGACAACAATCGTAGAAAGAGATAAAGAACAAAGCTTCCTACTAAGAGCGTCTGCAGCTGCATTCGATTTTCCAGGATAATACTTGATCTCACAGTCAAAATCCTTCAGCAGATCCATCCATCGCCTCTGTCTCATGTTCAGCTCGGACTGGGAAAACAAGTACTTGAGGCTCTTATGGTCAGAAAATATCTCAAACGACTCGCCATACAGATAATGGCGCCAAGTCTTCAAAGCAAACACGATTGCAGCTAGCTCAAGATCATGGATTGGATAACGAGTCTCGTGAGGCTTCAGCTGCCTTGACGCATAAGCTATGACGTGCTTCCTCTGCATCAGAATGCATCCAAGACCACGGTGAGAAGCATCGCAATACACGGAGAAACCTCCAGTACCTGATGGAATAGACAAGATCGGAGCGCTGGTCAATCTCTTCTTCAGCTCAATGAAACTGGCCTCACACTGCTCGGACCAAACAAACGGTGCATTCTTCTGGGTCAACTGGGTAATCGGCTTTGCAATGGAAGAGAAGCCCTCGATAAATCGACGGTAATACCCTGCTAAACCCATGAAACTGCGAATCTCTGGCACTGATGTCGGTCTCGGCCAATTCATAACTGCCTCGATCTTGCTGGGGTCAACAGATATTCCATCTCCTGATACAATGTGGCCTAGAAAGATGAGGTTTCAATTTGTGAATTTCCTGGCCAGTTATTTGCTTGCTTGTTAATTGATTCCAAGCCGACAGAGGAGGTTTCAATTTTGATCAATTTGATATTCAACATATTATAAAACCAACTAGAAATAGAATTTGGTTTCATTATGCGGTTTGGGTGTAAACTGAATTTTCACAATTTTTCATGCATTCAAATTTGATTAGAATTACGAAAGATTAATCCGTCAATATTTAAATAGGTTTGATTGTTCTTGAAATAGCCCTTTGAATAATTTAGGAAAATTCCCGTAAATTAAGATTGAGTCTGATGTTTTAGATCGACTGCTTGTTACATGAATTATCTGGTACCTACGTGTGTCCTTGATCGAGCTTTTCCCAAATTGATTTCAACCTTTAATCTTTGCTGCGTTTTAGTGAATTTATTTTATTTGCAATTTTAATTATTAGTTTAAAATCTAAAATCACTTTTATTAATTTGTCTAGATTAAGTAGGAGTAATCATATTCTGGTAGTCATAGTTATATAGTCCCTGTGGGTTCGACATCTAATTTTATTCACTATCTATAACTTGACCTGGTACGCTTGCCAATTGATTTTTATCACACCGATTTTAGCGGTCAAGATCCTTCACCTGAAAAAAGGAAGGAAAAAAACTACAGACACATCGTTAGTGCAACAAAGTTGCGAAAAGAGATTAGATTTTTGCACATGAAAGAACACATAAAGCATTAGGAACCAAAACACATATGGGATGTGGGGAAGGTCAGAGTGCCAGTGTGCGAGATAGACAACCCAGTGCCATTGCCAACAACAATGGAATCAAAGCGATTGTACGGATATTGGAGAGACAGGTTGACAAGTTCATTGATGACATGATGGGAAGCACCGGTATCCAAGAGCCACTCAGTGGGAGCAACAGTGGCCATAGGAAGAGAGGCGGTATGGGCTTGTGGGGTTGTGTAGGCTGGTTGGAGCGGGGGAGATGGGCTTGGAGTCCACGGTAAATACTGATATGAGGTGCAGCATTTTGCGGAGTGCCCAACTACGCCAAAACGTTGGCAACGCCCTAGGTAAGGGCACAAGGTGAATGATTGTGCAGGCGGCCGTGGCTGTGAGGGGTGATGGAGATGAGTATCTCGTCCTCGAGATCCACCAGACGGCAAAGGAGACCCAGTAGTGGAGCCGTGCATGGATGGGCGGCCAGTGCGGGAGGCAATGAAGGAGGTTGCAGGCGCAGGCAATGGAGTCACGACGGCCGCAAGTTGAGCTTCAAAGGTGAGGAGTTTTTCATGCAGTTCATCAAAAGAAATGGCCGTATCACAAGCCTGAATAGCATGATAAATCTATTTGTAGGTATCATCAAGGCCATGGAGAACCTTGAGAGTTAGATCCTCTGGAGTCAACGGTGACACCCATGCGGGCAAGAACGTCGGCATTGACTTTGATGCCTTGCATGAATTCGGTGATGGATTTGGAGCCCTTGACAGGGTAGTAGATCTAAACTTTGAGTTGAAAGATACGACCTCGACTAGGAGAAGTGTATGTATATGCCAACATAGTCCATGCATCAAGAGATGTGGTTGACGCAACAATGAATGGAATCAAGGTGGGTGAAAGTGAACCTTTGATATCTTTGAGAAGAAACTGGTATTGGCGGACCCATAGTGAGTGAGAAGGGGTGATGTGGTGCCCGCAACAGTCGTACGGGTGGCGGGTGGGCACATGTGCGTGCCATTAACAAAGCCCATCAAGTCATAACCAATAAGGAGGGATTGAAATTGGAGCTTCTAGGCAGGGTAGTTGGTAGATGTAAGTTTGAGAGGAGCTTGGGCTGCCATTGTTGAAGTGTGCTTCTATCAGCTTGACTGGAAAAGAGAACGGATCAGATCAAAGAGTAGAGAAGAGATGAGCTCAGTGATCAGATGAGTTCAGGGGTCAGATCAATTACTGGGATCAGATCTAAGTCAATGGGCAGATGAGTTATGTTAGCAGATCGATTGTCCTTGAAGTTTGGAGCTTGGTGCGATAAGGAAGATCGAAGCAGATCAAACTGTGAGGGCATATCGATTGATTCAAGACGTAAAGAACTTATCGGGTTTGGGCCATGTTGATTGAATAATGGGCCAAGCAAATTACAGACCTAAAATCCCAAGAAGAAAGTCGGTAGGTTCTCTATATAAGCAGATGGAAGAAAGAGTAACAGAAATACAAAAAACACAATTGATTCTTCAAAATCCATAGTTTGATTCGAGAGAGAAAAGTAAGAAGAGAATTCATAGAGAGAACTGAGGCGCTGATTGTCACAGAAGAATTCAAAGTGTTGAAGTTTAAATTTTGTCTATATCTAGCGTTTGAATTGTTCTGGTCTGATTTGTAACAAGCTCTAGTTTGAGCTTGGATTTTTTTTCTCATTCGTGATTAATAAAGTGGTTGTGTTGCTCTCCCGTGGACGTAGGCGAATTCCTTGCCGAACCACGTAAATACTTGTGTTGTTTAAATTGTTTTAGCGTGAGTTGGTGATTGATCTATGTGCTGGATTTTATTCAACATTGGGATTGTGTTCTTGGTGTTGTGCGTGGTGAATTTGCTGGGTTAATATCGATCTTGTTGATTCCTAATACTAACAAGTGGTGCCGTCTGTGGGAAACTAAGAAAAGATGGTGGGATCAATGAAATTTGATATTGAGAAGTTTACTGAAAAGAACGATTTCTCGCTCTAGAGAATCCAGATACGAGCAATTTTGTTACAGCAAGGTTTGATGGAAGCCCTCAAGAAGAAGGAGGAAATGTCTGACTATATCAAGAACAAGGATGAATTGCTCGAGAAAGCACACAGTGCGATAATTCTCTGTATGGGTGATAGATCTCTTTGAGAGGTTGCAAGAGAGGAATTTGTAGCGGCTATGTGGCTTAAGCTTGAGTATTGTATATGACTAAATCCCTAGCTAATCTTATGTACATGAAACAGAGGTTGTATTCATTTGTGATAAAGGATGATAAGAATATTGAAGACCAGATCGAGGAATTAACAAAGATATTGGATGATTTAGAGAACATAGAAGTAAAACTTGAGGATGAAGATCGGGCTTTGATACTTCTGAATGCACTTCCTAAAACCTATGAGAACTTTAGGGATGCATTGCTCTATGGAAGAGAACAGACCATAACCTTGGAAGAGGTTATGTATGTTATTCAATCAAAGGAACTTCAAATAAAGTCTAACACAAATACTGAATCACATGGAGAAGGTCTTATGGTAAGGGACAGAAGTGATAAGAGGACATCCAATTAAAAATATAGGCCAAAATCCAGATCGAAGAGTCAAGGAAAATACCAGAACAGAAATTTGGGGAATCAAAGGTGCTTTACAAGTAATAAGGTTGGGCATCTTAGGAGAGATTGTCCTTAAAGAAAAGAAAAACAACAGGACAAACCCAAAGATGATGGTAATCTCGTCGTAGCTTCAGATGGATATGACCCAGCAAAAGTATTGGTGGTTTGTAAAAGTGATATAAACCACGAATGGATACTAGATTCAGGGTGCTCTTTTCACATGTGTCTTATAAGGTTTTGTTTGAGAAGTTGGAAGAATCTGATCAGGGCATGGTGCTGATAGGAAACAATCAATCATGCATAATAAAGGGCTCTGGGATTGTAAGAATAAGGGTGCATGATGGGATTGACAGAGTACTCACTAATGTGAGGTATGTGCCCGAGTTAAAGATAAATTTGATATCATTGGGGATACTTGATGCTCAGGGTTACTCGTTTAAATCAGAAGCTGGAAGTCTCTCAGTGTACAAAGGATCTCTTGTTGTAATGAAGGATGTCAAAAGGAACCTCCTATATGTCCTAAAAGGTGAAATAATCACAGGAATTACAGCAAGTAATCAGGCACAGCAGGACAGAACCAAGCTATGGCATTTGAGGCTTGGACATGTAAGTGAGAAGGGATTACATGAGCTTTCTAAAAATGGTCTATTGGGTGGAGACAAGATCGAATCACTGGAGTTGTGTGATAGATGTACTCTTGGGAAATCTAAAAGAGTATCATTTGGTCAAGCTAGTCACACAACTGAGCAACCATTGGCCTATATTCATTCAGATCTATGGAGTACTTCTCGAACAGAAACTCATGGTGGAGGCATGTACTTCATGTCTTTGATAGATGATTACTCAAGAAAAGTATGGATATTCATCTTAAAGACCAAGGATGAAGCTTATGACAAATTCAGAGAATGGCTGCTAGCAATTAAGAACAAGAATGATCGAAGAGTTAAACACTTGAGAACAGATAATGGGATGAAATACTTATCAGATAAGTTCGTTAAGCTATGTAAGGATAAAGACATTACCAGACACAGACCAGTGACAGGAACACAACAACAGAATGTCCTAGCAGAAAGGATGAATAGAACTCTTCTAGAAAGGGTCAGATATATGTTGATTAATGCTTTTCTTCCTAAGTACTTTTTAGGAGAAGCACTATCTACTGCTTGCTATTTTGTCAACAGGTGTCTATTCAGTGCAATTGGTTTTAAGACTCCAATGGAAAAGTGGAGTGGGACACCTGCAAACTATTAAAACTTGAGAGTATTCGAATGTCTTGCATATGCTCATCTGAAACAGGACAAGCTGGAAGCAAGGGCAGTGAGATGCATATTCATTGGGTCTCCGAAAGGTGTGAAAGGATATAAAGTTTGGAACCTGGACTCAAGAGGTCCAAATTGTTTCAACACCAGAGATGTAAAGTTTGATGAGACCAAACTGAGATATAAAATGAATATGGATGGAAAGGACAGTGAGATCAGTGAGAACCTTAAATTACCGTTTGAGGTGGAGTCTTCCTTGCCAGATACTAGTTCAAAAGAGTTGCAAGATGAGAATGTGACAACAAATGATCCAAAAGAGGATTTAAGTAATTATAATCTTGCTAGAGACAGAATCCCAAGGGAGATCAAAGCTCGGCAGAGGTTTAGAGAAGCTGATCTGGCTTGGTATGCACTTACAGTAGCTGAGGAGGTGGAGTACTCAATGTCTAATACATATGCTAAAGCTATGACAAGTAAACACAAATACAAGTGGATAGAAGCTATGAATGAAGAGATGAACTCACTTGAAAAGAATCAAACTTGGACATTAGTGGAAAGACCGAAGCATCAGAAGACTTTGGGGTGCAAGTGGATCTACAAACGAAAGGAAGGAACTCCTGGTATAGAACAGATCAAGTATAAAACCAGACTAGTTGCAAAGGGTTTCGTTAAGGTATAAGGAATAGATTTTAATGAAGTATATTCTCCAGTGATCAAACAATTTTCCATCCGGATAATGTTAGTGCTGTTAAACCAGCTCGATTTGGATCTTGAGCAGCTGTATGTGAAAACTGCTTTCCTACACGGTGACCTTGAAAAAACCATCTAAATGGAACAACCTAAGGGCTTCATACATCAAAAAACACAGAATAAGATCTGTTTACTGAGAAAATCCTTGTATAGACTTAAGCAGAGTCCGAGGCAATGGAACAGGTGGTTTGATAAGTTCATGATTGGTACTAGTTGTGAGACCTCGGTTCTAAACAACTAATCTCGGATTAAACAATAAATAAGCCAAGTGAAAAACATAACTTAAACTTTTTTTTAAAACGCCTCGCGCGCGCGCGAGATGTCTCCTCTAGCAACAATGCTGAAGGCTCGCGCCCGCGCGAGATACCAATCTCGCTCGTGTGCGGGCTAACAAACCAGAGCTCCTGGGATTGCTTCTCGTGCTCGCGCGAGGTAAAATCTCGCGCGCGCGCGCGGGAAGCCTGGGCAGAAAATTCTCGTGCATTTAAAAGTTCCCGAGCTCGCTTTTGACATGTATTCAAATACATACACAAACGGGTGTGTAGAGAATATACGCAATATCAACATCAATAACAAAGCATGCTTACATAATATACCAAAGATCAACATAAAGTCTCGATCGATAGAAGTTCTAAACATGCTTCGTTCCAAGTTATACAACTCCGAAACACAAACGAGTTCGAATACAAAACATAACAAGTTCGAATCACATGCAACGACTACCTTCATTCCAAGATAGAGTTCTAAACTCGCTTCAAAACATAAACTAGATTGACATGCTGAGTTTGATTTCTAAACCGAGTCTCACTTCTACTCAACTCAACCCCTAGCCTGCTGCCTCTGAGTTGATCCTGCCCCCACCTGTTGCCAAGTACACATACAAAACAAAGCAACAGCCGGATAACTCCGGTGAGAATGATACTCCTAGTAAAAGCAACATAACAAGTAATACATGTAATATCTTAACAAAATGCTTTCCAGACAACATAATGAAATCAAAACGAATGATATGCATGTCTTTAAAATAGGGGTATCATTTCTGGTAAAAAAAGAGATTGCTGCTATGCTTTTGGGATCCCGAGGATGAGATCACGTAACAACTCACCGAATCTTCCAATCGACGTGGTGCCACGTATCCCACTCCCCTAGAATTTGGTGCAACTATAAGGAGTATGCTGACTCTAGGTGAACCTCTACACCCAGGCCACTCACAGTATAGCCCCCAAAAAGTCTAAACAAAAAGGTTGTTCTGCCCGCTGAAATCAAAGGTTTGACTCAATATGAATGCATAAGAAAACATAAAGCATTAAGTCATATAACAAAATTAAATCAACAAAGTTTCACATGCTAGAACAAGTATTGATGCAAGTATGTGATTTTAAGGGAAACTCGAGAACCAACTGTCCCGAGTATGCTATCCCTCTAATAATTACTTCTTGTACATTTCAATGCAATATCTCCAACTCTGGATAAGCTACAATAAAAGATTATATCAGAAACTATACAACCTAACAACAACAACGGCTCAAGGTAATCTCTTTACCGTTCTTCGTCCAACTCTTCGACGATCCAATGCTGCTAACAAAGGGCTCAACAAACTCCAAACGAATCTGTACGGAGACAAAAGATGATCAACAATGACGATCAAACTCAATAGCCAAAGTTCAACAACTCAAAACGGTTCGAAATCCCAAAACTCAAACCGGCGACATAACGGCTATAACTGATCTAACCGGAAAAAATGATCCAAAAGAGGATTTAAGTAATTATAATCTTGCTAGAGACAGAATCCCAAGGGAGATCAAAGCTCCGCAGAGGTTTGGAGAAGCTGATCTGACTTGGTATGCACTTACAGTAGCTGAGGAGGTGGAGTACTCAATGTCTAATACATATGCTAAAGCTATGACAAGTAAACACAAATACAAGTGGATAGAAGCTATGAATGAAGAGATGAACTCACTTGAAAAGAATCAAACTTGGACATTAGTGGACAGACCGAAGCATCAGAAGACTTTGGGGTGCAAGTGGATCTACAAACGAAAGGAGGGAACTCCTGGTACAGAACAGATCAAGTATAAAACCAGACTAGTTGCAAAGGGTTTCGTTAAGGTATAAGGAATAGATTTTAATGAAGTATATTCTCCAGTGGTCAAACATTTTTCCATCCGGATAATGTTAGTGCTGTTAAACCAGCTCGATTTGGATCTTGAGCAGCTGTATGTGAAAACTGCTTTCCTACACGGTGACCTTGAAAAAACCATCTAAATGGAACAACCTAAGGGCTTCATACATCAAAAAACACAGAATAAGATCTGTTTACTGAGAAAATCCTTGTATAGACTTAAGCAGAGTCCGAGGCAATGGAACAGGTGGTTTGATAAGTTCATGATTGGTATTAGTTGTGAGACCTCGGTTCTAAACAAATAATCTCGGATTAAACAATAAATAAGCCAAGTGAAAAACATAACTTAAGCTTTTTTTTTAAAACGCCTCGCGCGCACGCGAGATGTCTCCTCCAGCAACAATGCTGAAGGCTCGCGCACGCGCGAGATACCAATCTCGCTCGCGTGCGGGCTAACAAACCAGAGCTCCTGGGATTGCTTCTCGCGCTCGCGCGAGGTAAAATCTTGCGCGCGGGCGCGGGAAGCCCGGGCAAAAAATTCTCGTGCATTTAAAAGTTCCCGAGCTCGCTTTTGACATGTATTCAAATACATACACAAACGGGGGTGTAGAGAATATACGCAATATCAACATCAATACCAAAGCATGCTTACATAATATACCTAAGACACTACAACAAATTTAGTAATTAACCACACTAAAACGACAACGGTTTTATATGTAAACCGTTGTCTTTTAGTATACGACAACGGTTTTTAGAAAAACCGTTGTCGTAGATCTTTTTTAAATTAATAACGATAACGGTTTGTTAAAAACCGTTGTCGTATATATGTCAAAGACAACGGTTTTTAAAACCGTTGTCTATGAGCGTGTTTTTTTGACTTACGACAACGGTTTTAAAAAACCGTTGTCTAATCTGCGTTGTTTTGGGTTCTACGACAACGCAATTTAAAACCGTTGTCGTTGTTATTATTATTTTTTTTAAAAAAAATTACACATATATATACATTATAATAATAACCTACACTACACGTACACTCAACAAAAATAATAACCACACGCAGAAGCGGCACAGTAGCGATGGAAAGAAAGAAACCCAATCCCTAGCCCTAACCCTAACCCGTCGCCCCTTCAACCCGGCTCTTCTCCGGTGCCCAAGACGCCGATCGATCGCCGGAATCTAGTCGCCTGGCCTCCTTTCAGCTAGCCCAAGCCTTAGCAACTCAAATCGCGACTTCAATCTCAATTTTACAGCTTAGAATTTCACTACAGTCGCGACCCTCACTTTGTAAGTTTTGTTTCTTTGTTCTCTAGCTTCGTTCTCTTGTTTCGTGGTCTTTTAGTAGATGCTAAGTTTATGTTTACTGTGTTTTGGGCTTTTGTGTGCCGATTTGTGATTTGCAGCCTAAGCAAATCCACGAGATCAAGGATTTCCTTCTCACCGCAAGAAGGAAGGACGCACGTGCTGTTAAAATTAAGAAAAGCAAGGGTACGGTGAAGTTCAAAGTTCGGTGCTCCAAGTAACTTTATACACTCTGTGTTTGATGCTGAGAAGGCGGAAAAGTTGAAGCAATCCCTCCCACCCGGTATGCCTTTGTTTATGTGTTTTTTTATTGCCAATTTAAATTGTTACTATTATGATTTCTTGTATGTTTTTAGAGTAGTTCATGTTCTTGTGCACGGTTTGCATTATTCTGGATTCTGGGAATTCCAATGTTTCCAAAAATGGAAAGTTGCTGAAAGATGATGGGAATACGGTATGATTTAGGCCCTTGGGTGGCCCATTGTTCCTCATTTTGAACCATCACCATGCTTCTGCTCAACAGTTCCTCGAAATAATTTTCAGTGATATCAAAATTTGATAAGTTGGGCAAACCTTTTGTTTCTTTTTTTAATGGACGTAGCATCTGGATTTGATTACTCTCGACTCCTTTTTATGATAATCTGCAAGAAATTCAAACGTTTCTTTCTTTTATAATTTATTCTCCCACGCCCTGCCACTCGGCCCCATTTCACCCTTCATTATTGCAATTTGCACTCCACCCTTTATTTTCTTGTAAAGTGCTAATGTGAATTATACAATATATGGGTCCAGTGCTTAATTCATCCCCATATTTTCCCCCCCTACATCTCTGTTACAGAGAGGCCCATTATTCTGCTATGTAACAGTCCCTATCTTGCTTTTGATAGATTGCTTCAGGGCTTGTTCCAGGGACTGAAATCAGCTGGTAGCTTCCAAGGACACATAGGTTTGTCTTAATAATATTTTGATGAAAATAGACTCAAATCGAGAAAGAAACTATTGTTTTATATGTTCCATTACTTCAATTTAATAATGACTGAAACTGATAAAGGCAGACATCACCGTGTAAGTTTTGTTTCTTTGTTCTCTAGCTTCGTTCTCATGTTTCGTGGTTTTTTAGTAGATGCTAAGTCTAGGTTTACTGTTTTTTGTGCTTTTGGTGAATGGGTTGAAAATTTTCAGTGGGATGTTTGCTTCAGTGGGCCTCAATGTTTTGAGGTGGATTGTGCTTTCCAAGAAAAAATAGAGTGGCAGAGGTGTATGTTTTTAAAATGCAAGATCTCGTACATAACACCCAAATTTGGAAAATACAAAGGTTCCCATTGGGGCTCTGCTCTATTTATTCTTAGCATATGGTTATATCTTGTACTTTTTTGTTATTGTTTTATTTAATCCTTTTAAATTTGTTTTTGTTCATTATTGTGATGCTGAATTTAGATTTTGTTCCATTAAATCTCTTTTTTCCCTGTAGGGGGAAGTCCAATCTTCTAAGGTAACTAGTAGCAGTGGCACGCATCATTCAAGTTCTGATGATAATGCTCGACAACTATTAGCGGAACAACTTCCTAAAGATTCCTCTGAGATTGATGCTTTCAGGTTTTAATACCTTCATGGTTAATATGATATGTGGTTTTAATACCTTCATGGTTAATATGATATGTGGTTTTGGCACTGCACTCGATATATGCTACTGCTCCTATTTGCTTCTTTAGTTCTTCGCCCTGTAAACAAGAACCTCAAATTCCGAATTTAAAAGCCAAGATAATCAACCTTGCTGCAGTAAGTTATAGTTCATATCAAATTTTGGGAGTAATTAATCTAAACATTGGCATGTCTCATTAGATCTAGCTTGTTTAATTTAAGGTTAAGTTGTCGTTACCACGAGTGCAAAATCTATCCAATCCTCTGAATAATCAACAATGTTGGTATAAATTTTATAATGACAACTTAGCTTGAGGTAGAGTTCTCATATGCACCTGTTGGGTGGAAATAGTGAATGCTCCGGGATAGTCATTTTTGAACTGCTTGTCCTCTCTCAAATCTGGAATATCATGAACTCAACCAATCACATTTCAAATTTATTCTCTAGGTCATATGTTGATTTTCAATTGATGATAAAATCAGGCTCTTATAATTTGTCACAAGTTCGTGTAGGGTTGCACAGCCACATTCAACAGTAAATTGGAATTCATTACACTTCGGCATCAACATAAACCGAATGATTATTATCTTGCTGTAGCACCAAAAATGGACAAATACGTAGGAGACTTCAAGCAAGCAGTTCAATGACATTGAAAGTATGATTTAAAATAATTAAACTGTGACTTGAGAAACTCCATCAATGAGAACAATTTGCAAGTTCATGATTCAAAAAGGTAACAACATTCCGTAATATAGCAACTAGCAAGAGACACGTTGTTGATGAAAAAACAAAATGGTGTAATGGAAAGACATTGCACAAACATATGCATATTTCATATAACCGAACCATAAAGTGTAGCATTGCATTACGCATATCAAAATTCATTTGATTTTCAAATACTTACTAGTGTAGTTTGCTACTTAAGATAAGCTTGTTAGGCAAAGGGTGCATGGAATTAGGAAGGATGTAAAGCTCAACAAGATTGGACAGCCAATTGGAGAATTTGCGGGTGAAATGCAAAGTTATATCGGCGTGCTCGTTCGAGAGAAGATTAAGATAAGCTACAAGACCTGGAAGCAGGTTCCAAATGATGTTAAAGAGTTAATATGGGAATCGGTGAATGTAAGTTATAATTCTTACACAATTTCAATTATCTCTCAAATGGTTACGATACATTGAATGTGCTGTTCTATTTTTTTTAATAATTTTCTACAGCTGACGTACAATATTGACCAAAGCTGGAAGAAGGGATGTCTAAGTTCAGCAAATAATAAATGGCGTCAATATAAAGCTTTTCTCACTCAAAAATTCATTTTCAGCAAGAAGGATAAACCAGATGAGTTGAAAGATCCACCGATTGGCTATGGTATTACACGAGATGACTGGAGTTCTTTCGTAATCAGCCGCATGACTGACGACTTCATGGTAAGATTCATAATTTGTCTTTTACAAATAAGTCAATTACAATATCATTAGTTCTATTGAAATCTGATACGTATGTGAAATGTTCAATTAACTAGAAAGAAAGTGATGAGCAAAAGAAGAGAAGAAGGCAGAACGTATACCCTCATCGACTTTCCCGTAAAGGATATGCACGTTTTGCTGATGAAATTGTAAGTATATTGAAGCTGCTGGTTACTATAGCACATTAATATATATTTTAAACTGCTAGTTTAATATATTGAAGCTGCTGGTTACTATAGCACATTAATATATATTTTAAACTGCTAGTTTAATATTTGGAAATCAGATTTCCTTATGGATGGCATGTTGAGCATGATTTTAGTCACATATTGTTGTCCAATAATTCAACACCCATTCTATTTTCAACCTAAAATGATTGGTTATATTATGGTATGTAATGATATCCACTTTTTGCTGATGAAATGTAAGTATATTAAACCTGCTGGTTTAATCATCGACAGCAACGAGTTAGCTAATGCATCTGTTTTATCTTAATTTTATTTACTGGAATGACCATTCATAGTTGAAAATTGAAGGTGTTATGTACATTCTTGTTATGAATATCACATTAATAAAGCTGTCCAACACGCTGAGGAAGTGTCTCCTGCGTTGTCCATTTATTTATGTGCTGGTATTTATGTTCCAAAATCTGTATCTAAGATTGCTCCTTGTTTATAGGCATCTGAATTATGTGATGACGATGAGATAAATCGAGCTCTTATTTGGAAGAGAGGACGGGTCAACAAGGAGGGTGAATTTGAAGGGGATGATCTGAGAATGGCAGTAGACAAGATTGTATGCAATCAATACATGATAATCAATATGTTATTTATTAAAACTGATTTAGTAATTATTTTGTATGTTTGGTGATTACAGGATGATTATGTGCAAAAAAAACGAGAGGGGAAGTTGCACTTTGAAGGGGCAAAGAAAGATATCCTTACAAATGCACTCGAATCAGAAGAACATGCTGGGCGTGTGAGGGCTGTTGGAGGTCATATCACTCCAACAATCTACTTTAATGTTGGTAGAAAATGGAATAGACCTCTTGAGGATGGTCAATTAGTCGTTCGTCATCAAAAGGAATTGCAAGAGGCAAAGATGCTAATTTCTGAACAAAAAGCACGCATGGTAGAGCAAGATGCACGCATGGTAGAACAAAATGCACGCATGGCAGAGCAAGATGCACGCATACAGAAACTTGAGGAAATGTTCAGAAAAGGTGCATGCGACATTGAGGTGGATGAAAAAGGAAGTTGCTCAGTGAGGTTACCTCCCATGAGTGAAGATAAGATCAAAACAGAAAAGAGTGTCCCAAATTATGAAACTTTGATTGATGATGACATGAAAGTTTTGAGCAAGGATGAGTATCTTCAGGTATATGTTTGTTTAATTGTGGTTACATTACTTGATATTATTGCAAGAATAAGTTGCATCAATTTGTAACATGATTGATTGTCTTCTAGGGTAAGCCGGTTGCTTTGACATTGGTTTCTAAGACCAATGTTGTTGCCTATGGTACAATTGTTGATGTCAATGGGGCTGGCAAGTTACTTCATGGTGCTCCATTACCCATGAATTGCATGCGCGTCTCAGTGGATGAGGCTGTGGAGAAATCAGCACTGTTGCCATTTCCGATACCTAACGAATGTGATACTGTTGGTGATGCTATAGGAACCCATGTGGCTTGGCCTGCACACTTGGTAGTGATGAAAGATGAGGTAAAAATTTTGGTTCGGGTTAGTTAATATATAAGATTTTTTCAGAGTTGTAATATGTTCAGTTTCAGGGCGTATCCATCCTTATTTCACCACTAACATCACTTAAATGTGCGATTTTCAGAAGCCTCAAAGGAAGAAAATTGTTGAGAAAAAAAGTAATCATGTTTTGCCATCCAATGTGCCGAGATCATTGCATATTTTGTACTGTTATGCTAAGCGTGGGCTGGATATAATTGGAAAACATATATCAATGTTTCTTGATCATGATTTATTTGACGATGAGCACGAACTACTTGTGGACCTTGAAGACATCACACCTTTTTTTCTGTTGGAGCCGATATCTGCCAATTGTATAGTTGTTTACATGTGGTAAGTTTTCGAATAAATTTAACTTTTTTCTTTGAATTGTTTAGCATATATTTTGAATAAAATTCAATAATCTGGTAACATTTTTCTGTTCAAATGGCAGGTTTCTCTTCAAAAAGATGAAAAAAGATAACAAGGTCGAAAAATTTAGATTTATGAATCCACAGGCCATCCCAGTCATGCCATATGTATCCAAACTTGATAAAAATGAAAAAATTGAACACTTGAATAGCTGGGCAAGTGTTTTGGCAGATAGGCTAAGTGGTGCAGCAAGAAATCAATTAGTTTTGGTGCCATACAATGTTGGGTAAATCAGAAATACAATATCACTTATAATTGATTTTTTTCAGCAATTTTGCGAAACGTGTTAATTGACTAACTGTTTTGTGCCTATAGTTGTCATTGGATTCTCACTGTCATCGATCCTTATGTGGAGGTGGTTTATTTGTTGGATTCACTTGGTCATCGCAATCGCTATGAGGACTGGAAATATGTAGTGGATATGTGAGTATATATTCTTTTCTTAATTAAGCATTTAATTTAGCCAATGGAACACTTATGTCGAATCTTGTTGCTATATGAAGGAGCTTGAGATTGTTTAATTCGAACAAGGAGAGGAAAGGGAAAAAAAAGCCTACATGGGAAGTGATAAAGGTATTTCTTATATATGTTTATCTGCGATAAATTGACAAATATTTATACATGCAGGAAAGGAAAATGAAATATGAAATAAAAATATGCTTTGGGTGTGTGAGATAGTATTAGTCAATTGACAATTTTTTGATAATATAGGGTCCTCGCCAACCAGATGCAAAACAGTGTGGGTATTATTTGATGAGGTTTATGAAAGAAATTGTTGAAGGAAATGCTACAAGTGATAAGGATTCACTTTCCTCAATGGTATATTTGACATATTCTCAATCTTCTCAAATAAGTGTGTTTATATCATGTTTCTTCTTCATTATTGTTTTTTTAACTAATATGATTTGAGTTTGTTCACAGTTCATGAAAACAGTTTACTCTAATGAAGAAATTGATGAAGTGCGATCCGAATGGGCGGAATGCGTACTAGACTATATTAATTATGAATAGGTATCTTAATTAATAATGTTTTATATTCTTATTGTTCACTTTTGCTTAATGAGTTTTTATTTAGAGCTGTGATAATCGACTCTTGTTTTAGAGTTTCCAACCTGTAGTTCACATGTTCTTTGACCAGGGGCTTTCTTAGATAATGCATCATGATTTCGAATTTTGGATGCTTTTTGGTAGTGTCAATGTTTAGGTCTGTAAGACACTTTGTTTTGTGCTGTAGCATCTACCTTGATGTAGTATTTATAGTGCAGAAAAAGGTGAAGGGGGTGATTTCGGTTCTGTTTTCATTGTTTTTGGAATTATGTTTCGTGTAATAATTAGTTTCTTTATGATTAAAAAGATATAGAGAGGTGGGAAAGTACTGGATAATGGAAATCTTGTGGGAATTGTTGCTTTTGAGCACTGTTTCTTCCACATTAATCATGCAGTTGTAAGCATGGAAGGCGGCTTGTGTATAACTACAGGTTTCTGACTCCAATTTCTGTTGTTCCTTTGGTGGCTCTTGTTGTTTTTGGGCTCTATGAGCTTGGATTCTCTAAGGTACGAACAAGGCCTAACTAGCTGCGCATGATCTTTTAGTGTGTGTTTTCGAGCCTGAGATATACGGCTACTGATTAAGGACCATTTGATTGTTTTATTGGTCGATCGTGTAGTATGGTTTGATTCTTTTTGGTCGATGATCTAGGCTTTATGTTTTTAGTAAAAAAAAAAATTCAACGAGCAGTTTTCTTTGCAAAAACAGTGTCAATCTCCATAGGTTCCATGTAGCTATCATCGATACTTGAATATGATGGTATTTTCTCCATATTAACTCTATACTGATTAATTTCTTGGAATCAATATTTGTATTTTACATGTACCTAAAATTTTTAATGTTAATTTGCTTATGATATCAAACAAGAAGGTCTGCATCCATGCTAGTATGAATTAAAGTTGGGAGGCTAGCTTATTGGTGTGTGGTTTGACTTAGAATCTGCACTGCCTTCCCTTTTGGAGTTGCTGAGTTTTTTTCTTTTATTTTTTTCCATGACAAGTGAGATATTAGTTTGATAGTTGACATTGGATTCCATGTTTAAATTGGTTAAAGATTTTGTTGATAATTTTGGACTTCAAAGGAAATATTGATGATGGATTGAAGAAAATAATGTTTGATTATTATTTTTTTTTCTTTTGCTGCTGCTGTATTTGGTAGTGGATTGTGGGATATTATTGCATGTTCACAGTACAAACGTGTGGGGGCTTGATACTTATACTTGTGCCTCTTCAATGGGGGAGTGCTGTGTTTTGTTTTCTTTTGGTCAACATGACAAGTGAGATATTAGTTTGATAGTTGACATTGGATTCCATGTTTAAATTGGTTAAAGATTTTGTTGATAATTTTGGACTGAGAATGTGTTTTCTTGTAGGTAACTCGGGTTTTGATGCAGGGATTGAGTAATACGTAGAAGTCATCTCGTACTAAACATCGTTATCAAGGACAAACACATGATGATTTATGTTTTGATACAACCATATTTTGGAACTACTTTTGTTACATTTATATTATATTAGATGGGATATTTGGAGTTTCGACTACGTAGTATTATCTTCCAAATTAGATGTGTGACTATTTTGGAACTTGAATATTTTCATCGATTCAATGTAGTAAATATTTTATTTTATATTGATTTTTTTATTAATATTTATAGTTCGTATGAAGATTAATTAGACAACGGTTTTAATGATTCAAAATAAAACTGAATTAATAGCAAAAACCGTTGTCGTATACCACAAACGACAACGGATATACACCTTTGCAAAATACGTTGTCCTATGCCATAAACAACAACGGATATACACCGTTGCAAAATACGTTGTCCTAGGCCATAAACAACAACGGATATACACCGTTGCAAAATACGTTGTCCTAGGCCATAAACAACAACGGATATAAACTGTATAAGAACCGTCGTCTTAAATTGCCTATAACAACGGATTTAAACTGTTCCAAACCCGTTGTCTTAAGTCATAAACAACAACGGATATAAACTGTATAAAAACCGTTGTCTTAAATAGTCAATAACAACGAATTTACACTGTTGCATAACCGTTGTCTTAGGTGACTTAATACAACGGTTAAAAACTGTTGCAACACCGTTGTGGTAGGATAGCTACGACAACGGATAAAAACCGTTGTAATTGGGCACGCTTTTTACAACGCCCCCAGTTACAACGGTTTTATCCCCCCCTACGACAACGGATATTATCCGTTGTCGTTTTGCAATTTTCTTGTAGTGAGATCAACATAAAGTCTCGATCGATATAAGTTCTAAACATGCTTCGTTCCAAGTTATACAACTCCAAAACACAAACGAGTTCGAATACAAAACATAACAAGTTCGAATCACATGCAACGACAACCTTCATTCCAAGCTAGAGTTCTAAACTCGCTTCAAAACATAAACTAGATTGACATGCTGAGTTCAATTTCTAAACGAGTCTCACTTCTACTCAACTCAACCCCTAGCCTGCTGCCTTTGAGTTGATCCTGCCCCACCTGTTGCCAAGTACACATACAAAACAAAGCAACAGCCAGATAACTCCGGTGAGAATGATACTCCAAGTAAAAGCAACATAACAAGTAATACATGTAATATCTCAACAAAATGCTTTCCAGACAACATAATGAAATGAAAACGAATGATATGCATGTCTTTAAAATACGATATCATTTCTGGTAAAAAAAAGGGATTGCTACTATGCTTTTTGGATCCCGAGGATGAGATCACATAACAACTCACCGAATCTCCCAATCGACGTGGTGCCACGTATCCCACTCCCCTAGACTTTGGTGCAACTATAAGGAGTATGCTGACTCTAGGTGAACCTCTACACCCAGGCCACTCACAGTATAGCCCCCAAAAAGTCTAAACAAAAAGGTTGTTCTGCCCGCTGAAATCAAAGGTTTGACTCAATATGAATGCATAAGAAAACATAAAGCATTAATTCATATAACAAAATTAAATCAACAATAAAATACAAGTTCCACATGCTAGAACAAGTATTGATGCAAGTATGTGATTTTAAGGGAAACTCGATAACCAACTGTCCCGAGTATGCTATCCCTCTAATAATGACTGCTTGTACATTTCAATGCAATATCTCCAACTCTGGATAAGTTACAATAAAAGGTTATATCAGAAACTATACAACCTAACAACAACAACGACTCAAGGTAATCTCTTTACCGTTCTTCGTCCAACTCTTCGACGATCTAATGCTGCTAACAAAGGGCTCAACAAACTCCAAACAAATCATTACGGAGACAAAAGATGATCAACAACGACGATCAAACTCAATAGCCAAAGTTCAACAACTCAAAATGGTTCGAAATCCCAAAACTCAAACCGGCGGCATAACGGCTATAACTGATCTAACTGAAAACATATACAGCAGTATAACAACAATACCAACTCATAATAATGCTAATACAACAAAAATACTGGAAACCCAACAAATCTCAAACTCCAAATTTTCGAATAAACTTCCAAAATCATAACAATTTCGAACGACGCTCTAATCCAAAACTGACTAAGAATAAACGATCAGAACTCGGTCAAGAACAACATACTCGAAAATCAAACGATTCTAACAACATCCAAAAAATAGAAGGTATCTGATCGGAGAAATACTTACGATATAACGGAGCTCTCGCTGCGGTGATTGCTAAACTGCCTTCAGAAATAAATTTCAACGGAAAAATCGAGCTCGGACTGAAATCCCAAAGCTTGAAAATCAAAGGAGGCGGCTCTAATGGATGGTAACGAGTTGGGGAAGATGATGGTTTAATGAGAATAGTCAACCCAAGCTAGATAATATATAAAAATCCATTTTTGCATTTTAGTCCCTAAAAATCCGAAATTTTCAAAATAGACCCTGTTCAAAAACAAGTCGGCTCTTGAACTCTGTAATATCCGATTAACTCAATTAAAATAAAATCGGGGCGTTACAATTCTCCCCCTCTAAGAACTGATTTCGTCCTCGAAATCGAATACTGTTCAATCTCAAAAGCTAAGGGATAAAACCCAAAACTACAAGAGGATTCATCTCTCAGAATTAAGTCCAGGGACGCTGTCTCAAAACAGACTCTGTTCACCCAAAACTTATCTTAATATCTGTAACTGCTTCACTGCCCTAACACAAGCTCAATCGGTTTGTTTCAGAACTGCCTCAAATTCAGATCGAAACTCTGAATCAGTCGTCTTGAGCAATTCTTTATCTCAACAAAACCGGTACCATCAGCTAAAAATCAAGGAAACTTTTGGTCTGGTAATTCTGCAATAAGACTCTGGTGATAATCCGCATCAAAAGACGGAAAAGAACTTCATTAATACCAAAAGGAGACGTAACCAAACAAGCCTGTAGGCAAGATTTCCTATCATCTGCAGACTCCGGCGAGATTCAAACAATCTCAGAGACTGTTTCTCTCTCTTCTCATCTCTAATAAATATTACTGAAAGTCAAAATCTTCAAAAATATTCGATCTTTCCGATCCAAATACGAAAGTCAGCACCTAACATTCTTATACTTCAACTGTCTAGTCCAAGCCGTCTTCATTCGCGCCAGATAATCATCATCTGCTCAATAAACCTCGAAAAAAATCTGGTCCCAAAACAGGTGACTCAGAAAAGGATCATCCCAAACAAAGAGGTTTTCAATTCTGCTCGAGCAACTCTTCAAAATATGCCATCCAGATAATCATCTGATAGTTGTCGATGTACAAAACTCTATAGGAGTTAGCGACACTCGTCAGCTAGTGAGGATCAAGCACCAAACTCTAGATCTTCTCCTCTCGGAGTGAGGGAGTTTCATATCTTCCTCTAATACGAACCATGGACCTTCAGGCTAGGTACCATGAATTACCAAGTCTGGTAATAATTGAGCTTAAGAGATGGCATGGACCGCTCACCCTCAACCTAGCCCAAATTAGGCTATACAGATTGACCGGTTAAATCGGTTTGATAAAAATCTACTGGCAAGCGCACCTGGTCAAGTAATAGTAAAGTTGACAGAGAGTTCAAGTATCGATCCCATAGGGACTGCAGTCAATTCTCAAGAATTAATTATTTAGCTTAATCTAGACAAAATCATAAAAAACAATTTGATTTAAATAAAATAAGAATTTAAACTACTTAATAAATAAGAATTAAAATAACTGAAGATAAAAATAATTAAAACGAGACAACCAAGACATACGTAGGTACCGAACAAATCATGTAACAAGTAGTCGATTCAGGATTCAGATTTAATCTTAAATTACGGGAATTCTCCTATCTTGTTCAAAGGTCTATTTCTAGAACGATCAAACATATTCAAATGTTGATGAACTAATCTTTCGTAATTCTAATCAAATTTGAATGCATTCAATATTTATGAAAATTCAGTTTACACCCAAACCGCACACTGAAACCGAATTTTATTTCTAATCGTTTTTACAATACGTTGATTATCAAAGTGATCAAAATCAAAACCTCCTCTGTCGACTTGGAATCGATTAACATGCAAGAAAACAGTTGATCAGACTATTCACAAGACAAATATAAATCTGACAATCAATAAAATAAAATCAACTCTGAAAAATCCCAAACAAATATCCAAGTTTTATACATAAATTTGTTCGGCCCAATTATGCCATCTTGGTTGAAAATAAACTACTCAATAATTAAAAACAATAGTTCAAAAATAAAATAAAATAAAGAAAGAAGAAGAAAAGAAAAAAGAAATCTTCTCTCCCAAGCCTTGTAGCCGCCTCCCTTGCGTTGTCTGTCTTCTGAAACTTTGGAACCCTAAAAAATATGTTATATCTTCTATATATATGGTCCAGAATGCCTACCAATTAATTTCCTTTCAAAACAAGGACTTTTCGGAACAAATCTGACCCCGGAACACGCGCGCGCCTGGAGAAGCCTCGCGCGCATGCAGCATTAAAAAACAGAGTCTGAACCAGCAACTCGCGTGCACGAGCTCAATTCTCGCGCGCGCGCAGTACAAAATTTATGCAACGAGCGACGATTTTGAAAAATTCATATCTCGAGATCTAGCCGTCGAAACGAGCTGAAATTTGGACAGCAGCTTCAAAACATCTTGAACAACGGTAAAGATTGGATTTAGATCTCTCTAAAATTAAATTTGATTTTTTGAACAAACTTTCTCCGTAATTCACTCTTCAACAATTCATTTTCCTACAAAATTAACCCGAGGAGTGAAATACACACACATGCACTAAAACACATAAAAATACATAAAAACAATATGAATGCACACAAAATAGATAAAAACCTATCATGAAATAATGCACATGAAATGCACTTATCAACACCCCCATACTTAAACCTTGCTCGCCCTCGAGCAAGACATGCAAAAACACAATATGCAAACAACGCCATAAGTAAGAATGAATCATGAACAACATAGCCTCCGATAATTTTCAACTTGAACAACTAAAAACCACAAAAACTTTTGATTGTTCACAATACACTGTCAGTTTAACGCAAACGTGAGTGTGTGTCATGTCATTCCAGTTTCATGCAACTTCAAAAGAATCTGTCCTAAGAATGCTTAGCGACCTATGAAAAATCAGTGAAAGTGTCACAATACAGTACTCCGTCATCTCAACAATCCCAAACAAAAACATGTACTTTCTTGAGATTAATTACGTACCTCCGGATTTTGCACCCGGTATTTTTAATAAGCCCCAATAATTACCTGCAAACTTAGCTATAACTAAGATAGGATTAAAATTTCAATCCCCTCGTCTATTGCCCGGATGGAGCATCAATCCCATTTAACCCGCAAACTTAGCTATGGAACAAAGATTAGGATTTCAATCATTTTCCAAACCCGGATGGAATTGTTATTTTAAAATTTCAAATTTTCAACCCCATGAAATCCGCATACTTAGTCAAGAACAAGAGATTAGGATTTCAATCTCTTCTCGTAACCCGGATGGAGTTAACTTAATTTTCAACAAAAGTTTTTTCAAAAATTTTATAGGTACGCCCAAGATCATACATGCAATGTCTAACAACTATTAAGAATCCAAAGACACTATCATGATCAACGAACATCTATTGTCGTGCAATGATCAAGCAAACACGAACTTCATCAATTACATCGCTACAGTACACTAGTCTAACACGCGTGCTTAAAAATGATTCACGAGTCAACCAACAGCTTCTCATGTTCAATCAAAAGCAACATTTTCTAAAAAAAAATTTGTCTCGACAACACTATCATCATCGGCCAATAGTCATCATTCTACTTATTCACACAACATAAAGACAAAACATAATGATATGCATGAATACGAACTATATGCAATAAACTAAACCATTTGAATGCAAAACAACAAAACAAACAAAACTAATCTACCCCCCATACTTATCCAAAGCATTGCCCTCAATGCTTCAGAACAATGAACAGAATGCGAAACAAACACATAATGAAAATAAAAATAACACTCCCCTAGATTTGTATTCGTCATTTTCCTCCTTTACATTATTAGCTGGGACAGAAGCAGCAGACTGTGTATATCGGCAGGCTCGGAAAACTGGAATGGGAAAGAAGTAAAAACTTAAATAAAAAAAACTAAAACCAAAAATAAAATAAAAAACAAGGGAAAGAACTCTGGGTTGCCTCCCAGTCAGCGCTAAATTTATAGTCTACAGCCCGACTATGCAGAAGCAACCATCAAAGAGCGGCTGCCGCCCATAGTATGAATCATACGACTCTACGTATGGGTCTTGATTTTCTACGCCCTCAAGCTTGGCGTGATATTGACTTTGTAAGCTCGTTGGTCCAGCAATAATCGGTATGAATTTTTTTCTTTTTGAAGGAAACTCCGAATCTAGGCTGAAGCTCATAGAGGATGAAATATGCTGGAGGTGGAAACAATGGCAAGAAAGAATCTTCTAACGGTGTACATGAAACGACCATTGACGAGGTAAAATATGTAGCCTTGTATGTTTCTTCCTCCTCCAAGTCCACTATTGGCTCTTCTTTACAAGAAAATTCCTCAAAAATAATTTCCTCATGCTCTGGCTCAATTACTTCACACTCTTGGTAGATCTCAGAAATTGGTTCTCTATGAAGCGCAATCTGTTCATCTAAAAGACTCAAAAATTTGATGTGGCTTTCGAAGAACTGGTTTGTCTCTTCCTGCCTTTTCACAAAATTCTCCAAATGAGCCACATGATCCTCAAAATACCCTACACATTCTTTTTTTATGCTCCGGTGGTTGGTTCGCAAAATTTGTGGAGTTGAATTCTGGAGGATATTTGTGACTCCAACCTTGCAATGAAGGATCACAATGCCAATGGTAGTCGAAATCCGTCATATCATTTAACAAGTGCATAGCACCGTCTTCATCTCTTCTGAACAGGTGACTGCCAGTGGCCAAAGCTCCATAATCCACCCAACTTCTTGTAGTCTCATCCAAACCACCATAAAAAATCTGAGTGAGCGTGTTGTTCGAAAATTGATGACATGGAAATCTGTTCGCCAATTCATTGAATCTCCCCCAAGCAGCATAGAAAGGCTCTGAGTATTGTTGGTCAAATCTTGTGAATACCCGTCGATGATCCATCTCCAAGCACCTCACAAACAAAAGAGAAAAAAAATTAAAATTTAAAAATAATCAAAGAAACGAAAAATATAGGAAAAAAAATGTCTAGTCTCAAGCAAATAATCTATCTTAATATTAACTAAACAGTCCCCGGCAACGGCGCCAAAAACTTGACCGGCTAAATCGGTTTGATAAAAATCTACTGACAAGCGCACCAGGTCAAGTAATAGTAAATTGGACAGAGAGTCCAAGTATCGATCCCACAAGGACTCCAGTCAATTCTCAAGAATTAATTATTTAGCTTAATCTAGACAAAATCATAAAAAACAATTTGATTTAAATAAAATAAGAATTTATAAATAAAAACTACTTAATAAATAAGAATTAAAATAACTGAAGATAAAAATAATTAAAACGATACAACCAAGACACACGTAGGTACCGAACAAATCATGTAACAAGTAGTCGATTCAAGACTCAGATTTAATCTTAAATTACGGGAATTCTCCTATCTTGTTCAAAGGTCTATTTCTAGAACAATCAAACCTATTCAAATGTTGATGAACTAATCTTTCGTAATTATAATCAAATTTGAATGCATTAAATATTTATGAAAATTCAGTTTACACTCAAACCGCACACTGGAACCGAATTCTATTTCTAGTCGGTTTTACAATACGTTGATTATCAAAGTGATCAAAATCAAAACCTCCTCTGTCGACTTGGAATCGATTAACATGCAAGCAAACAGTTGATCAGACTATTCACAAGACAAATATAAATCTGACAATCAATAAAATAAAATCAACTCTGAAAAATCCCAAACAAACATCCAAGTTTTATACATAAATTTGTTCGGCCCAATCATGCCGTCTTGGTTGAAAATAAAATACTCAATAATTAAAAACAATAGTTCAAAAATAAAATAAAATATAGAAAGAAGAAGAAAAAAAAAGAGAAATCTTCTCTCCCAAGCCTTGTAGCCGCCTCTCTTGCGTTTTCTGCCTTCTGGAACTTCGGAACCCTAAAAAATATGTTATATCTTCTATATATATAGTCCGGAACGCCTACCAATTAATTTCCTTTCAAAACAAGGACTTTTTGGAAAAAATCTGACCCCGGAACACGCGCGCGCGCGCAGCATTAAAAAACAGAGTCTGAACCAGCAACTCGCGCGCGCGCAGTACAAAATTTCTGCAGCGAGCGAAGATTTTGAAAAATTCATATCTCGAGATCTAGCCGTCGGAACAAGCTGAAATTTGGACAGCAGCTTCAAAACATCTTGAATGTATTCTAAACGGTGGTGATCGGATTTGGATCTCTCTAAAATTAAATTTGATTTTTTGAATAAAGCTGCTCCGTAATTCACTCTTCAACAATTCATTTTCCTACAAAATTAACCCGAGGAGTGACATACACACACATGCACTAAAACACATAAAAATACATAAAAACAATATGAATGAACACAAAATAGATAAAAACCTATCATGAAATAATGCACATGAAATGCACTTATCACAGATATTGGTCCGGCCTAGCGCTACAGCTCGGCAAAGCCTCTAATAAAAAACGTCTGTTCTGACTGTCTGTCGTTCTGAGGATAACAAAATTACTCAGCTGCGATCGAATAACAAAATCCTCTTCGAAGAATATACCAAGATAGGGTATATCAAGATCTCCTAATGAAATGCCCAAATCTGACAATCAAACAATCTGACAAAATTCTGACGGAATATCCATCATCTGATTAAGTCTGAGATCATTTTGTATGGAATACAGAAGCATCTTTCATCAATCAGTCAGTCTTAAATAGATAGTACCTCAAACTCAGACTGCCCAAGAAGTTTCCTAACGAATCCATCAGAAACATGATCTAAATCCCATTCTGAACCAGAATAAACAGTATAACAGACCGTCGGGTTGTTCTCTCTCTGCTATCAACTGCATACAATTCAGAACATCGGAAAAACATACCTCTAACAATGTTCTTCATCTGCTAATACCAAAACTGACTCTGCAATCATCGTATACCTTTCAATCAATGGAAAGAATACTGAAAAAAATCGAATCAAATCTTTGATCGATCTTGATCTTCTCAAAAAATTCTAATCCGGCTCGAAAGCAAGGTTCTGATAGACCTCCTATTTGCTTCAAACTCTGATCATAAGTGCAGCAATCAAAGATCACAACAATATACCGAAAGTAGATAAAATAAGCATAGATCTTTCGGCTCAAAGCAACAGCTGCTGCATTCAATTACTCCGGATAGAAGGATTTCCAATCGGAAGTTCCTCTGTACCTCTAATCATCTTCTCTTTCTCATACTCAGTCTGCACGGTGAAACCAGTACTATAGCTTATAAGATCAGGAATATTAAAGAAATCTCCTCGTAAGAAAATAGATACCAGCTCTTCTAATCGATAAGATCGCTACGAGCTCAAAATCCAGAATCAGACATTGAGTCTCGAGCATCTTCAGCTGTTTCGATGCTCATGCTATAAGTGATTCTTCTGAACAAGAAAATACCTCAAATCACAATAAGAAGAATTTCAATGTACTGCAAGATCATCATTATAGAAGGAATAAAGAATACCGAAGTGCTGATCAATCTCTTCTTCAAACAATAAGAACTGGTCTCATAAGATTAAGTCCAAACAGAAGAACATATTCTGCTTGAGTAATCGGCCTTACAATCGATAAGAATCCCTTGAAGAGTTTGCGATAGAACTTGATAAACCAAGAATCTTCAAAGTATAGATAAGGACGTCGCTCTAGATTAATTCATATCGGCTCCGGTCTTGAGGTGATCAACCGAATTCCGCCTCCAGACAATATGATCGAGGAAGGACAACTCGATCCAACCTGAATTCAGACGTCGAAAGAGAAAAACATAACACTGCTCGGCATGCAAATCTGAAAACAACTCTCAAACTTTGAAAGATCAGTACAACTCTTCAACGGACAAGAATTTCATCGATAAGAATCGTCAAAATTTCATTCCAACATCTTTGTAAGATCCGACTCCTACAATTCATATGAACTACAGGAGCGTCTGCCAAATCAACGACAATACACAGTTCAAGCGACATACCTTATTCTGAGTCCGGTCTTAGGAAGATGATACTCTGATTTCAATTCAAGCTGAAGTCAATCTAACGAATTGGAATCAAAACCGGAAGCTCATCCTGCTATATCATCATCTGCAATTTCTATAACCACTGGTGTATGAACCAGATCGGGTTAAAATTTAGGACACCCTCTGCTAACAAACGAATTCCTCCGCACATTCTGTAATAAATGGTCATTCTACATAACAAATATCAAAAGAATTTACGAATCAAGAATTCTTACCGGAGGATTTCCACTCGTCTAACGAATCAGATATGAATCTGGAAACTTTTTGAAAATAATCCTTGGTTGCCCGGTACTTGGTTAAACAGCTCAACAGATAATAAACTTAAAATCCGATAACCTAAGTATCAGCTGCCCATTTCAAACTTATTCTCATTCAAAACAAGAGTTGCTACTAAATTAACCCCAAAGTTCAACAAAAGGGAAAGCATCAAGATAGATTCCTCAAGAAAAGGTAGGAAAATCACCAATATCTAACATTAACAGGCAGAAAACCAAAAATTCGAATGATTACATGTCTTATCATCTCCAGGTGTAGCCCGAGTCTGCGGATCTTCATTAAGGGCGAAGACTAAAGTCTGTTGAATGGGAGGTTGATTCTAATTCGGATAACCTCCTCAAAGATTCTGCTGCGGCGACTGAAAGAAATGAACCACAGAAGCTTGCCGCCCATGTTGAACCATCGGTCTAAAAGAACGTCCTGACCGAAATCCAACGGTATCACGCTGAGGAAATCTCCTCGCGTAGTATTCGGTCTGATGGCAGATATTGCAACTACCATAAATTCCAAGACAGTGCTCGCTGAGGTGTCGACCTCCACAATTGCTGCAAGATAAACCGGAAGATCCAGAACTCTGTCATGAACCAAACTGTTGGGATCCGCTGGAGCTAGAATAATTGCTCCCAGACTTCTTGAATTGTTTCTCTCTTGGTTGCAATTGATTCCTCGTATTACTTCCTCTATAACTAGTCGGTTGTTGGAATTAAATCTGCCGAAGAAATTCTGCTTTAAATAAACTCCAAGAAACAATCATACCTTGATTCTCCAAGGCTTTCTTCCTTGAAATCCACCAACCTTTGGCCATCCCCTGTAGTTGGTACACTATTAATCGAATTCGACGCTCATCGATGTAGTTAAGAGAATCAAACAACTGATCGATTTCTTCTATCCAATTCTCACATTCCACAACATTCTCATTAATCTTCAGAGTTGGTGGGTTGAACGACTGAAACCTCAACAAGAGTGCTTCCATCGGAGTCGGAGTGACATCCATTCTTTCAGTCGCAGAACAAAGCTGTTCAATCGGGGTTTCTACTGAATGTTTCCTGATCCAAAAATTCATCGAGGAAACATATCTCATATTCAAGATAATTATGACACAAATATCTCAATTCAACAATCTCGTGTCCTTAATCTCTGTTCAAAAATCTCATTCCATATCAGGAATAATTAAATCCGCAATTCTAACATATATCATGCTTTAATATTTAAATCACATAATCCTGCAATTCAAATAGTTCATGGAATAATAAAGCATGCTCGTATGACGTTTAAATAATCATTTAAAGAATTCAATCACATGCAAGAAATCAAATCATGCGGACTCGATCTACCCCGCTCACTTCTAGTCCAACCAAGAATTTATGGCTCTGATACCACTTAATGTGAGACCTCGGTTCTAAACAACTAATATCGGATTAAACAATAAATAAGCCAAGTGAAAAACATAACTTAAATTTTTTTTTTAAAACGCCTCGCGCGCGCGCAGACTTTGCCTCCAGCAACAATGCTGAAGGCTCGCGCCCGCGCGAGATACCAATCTCGCTCGCGCGCGGGCTAACAAACCAGAGCTCCTGGGATTGCTTCTCGCGCTCGCGCAAGGTACAATCTCGCGCGCGCGCGGGAAGCCTGGGCAGAAAATGCTCGTGCATTTAAAAGTTCCCGAGCTTGCTTTTGACATGCATTCAAATACATACACAAACGGGGGTGTAGAGAATACACGCAATATCAACATCAATACCAAAGCATGCTTACATAATATACCTAAGATCAACATAAAGCCTCGATCGATAGAAGTTCTAAACATGCTTCGTTCCAAGTTATACAACTCCGAAATACAAACGAGTTCGAATACAAAACATAATAAGTTCGAATCACATGCAACGACAACCTTCAATCCAAGCTAGAGTTCTAAACTCGCTTCAAAACATAAACTAGATTGATATGCTGAATTCGATTTCTAAACCGAGTCTCACTTCTAATCAACTCAACCCCTAGCCTACTGCCTCTGAGTTGATCCTGCCCCCACCTGTTGCCAAGTACACATACAAAACAAAGCAACAGTCGGATAACTTCGGTGAGAATGATATTCCCAGTAAAAGCAACATAACAAGTAATACATGTAATATCTCAACAACATGCTTTCAAGACAACATAATCAAATCAAAACGAATGATATGCATGTCTTTAAAATATGGATATCATTTCTGGTAAAAAAGGGATTGCTGCAATGCTTTTGGGATCCCGAGGATGAGATCACGTAACAACTCACCGACTCTCCCAATCGAGGTTGTGCCACGTATCCCACTCTCCTAGACTTTGGTGCGACTATAAAGAGTATGCTGACTCTAGGTGAACCTCTACACCCAGGCCACTCACAGTATAGCCCCCAAAAAGTCTAAACAAAAAGGGTTGTTCTACCGCTGAAATCAAAGGTTTGGCTCAATATGAATGCATAAGAAAACATAAAGCATTAAGTCATATAACAAAACTCAATCAACAACAAAATACAAGTTCCACATGCTAGAACAAGTATTGATGCAAGTATGTGATTTTAAGGTAAACTCGAGAACCAACTGTCCCGAGTATGCTATCCCGCTAATAATGACTGCTTGTACCTTTCAATGCAATAGCTCCAACTCTGGATAAGATAAAATAAAAGGTTATATCAGAAACTATACATCCTAACAACAACAACGACTCAAGGTAATATCTTTACCGTTCTTCGTCCAACTCTTCGACGATCCAATGCTGCTAACACAGGGCTCAACAAACTCCAAACGAATCTGTACGGAGAAAAAAGATAATCAACAACGATGATCAAACTCAATAGCCAAAGTTCAATAACTTGAAACGGTTCGAAATCCCAAAACTCAAACCGGCGGCATAATGACTATAACTGATCAAACCAAAAACATAGACAGCAGTATAACAACGATACCAACTCATAACAATGCTAATACAAAAAAAATACTGCAAACCCAACAAATCTCAAACTCCAAATTTTTGAATAAACTTCCAAAAATCATAACAATTCCGAACGACGCTCTAATCCAAAACTGACTGATAATTATCGATCAAAACTCGGTCAAGAACAACATACTCGAAACTGAAAAGATTCTAACAACATCTGAAAAATAGAAGGTATCTGATCGGAGAAATACTTACGATATAACGGAGCTCTCGCTGCGGTGATTGCTAAACTGCCTTCAGAAATAAATTTCAACGGACGGATCGAGCTCGAACTAAATCCCAAAGCTTGAAAATCAAAGGAGGCGGCTCTAATGGAGGGTAACGATTTGGGGAAGATGATGTTGTAATGAGACTAGTCAACCCAAGCTAGATAATATATAAAAATCCATTTTTGCGTTTTAGTCCATGAAAATCCAAAATTTTCAAAATAGACCCTGTTCAAAAATAAGTTGGCTCTTAAACTCTGTAATCTCCGATTAACTCAATTAAACTCAATTAAGATAAAATCCGGGAGTTGCATTATTTTTGTAAGAAGCCAATATGACAGATGTGTCTATCTGAAGAAGAATAAAGAACATGTTATCTTGTATCTACTGATTGAAGTTGATGATATTCTGATAGCATGTAAAAGTAGGGCAGATATATTATCTTTGAAATAACAACTCAACTCAAAGTTTGAGATGAAAGATTTATGAGAAGCAAGGATAATTTTGAGCATGGATATAATGAGAAACAGGAAAAGGCAGGAGATTCATCTAAGTCAGAAGAACTATTTGAGGAAGGTAGTTCTGAAGTTTAACATGAATCAAGCGAATCCTGTTCTAACCCCTCTGGGACAGCATTTGAAGGCATCATCTAGTCAGTCACTTGAAAGTGAGGAAGACAAGATGAAGATAGCTTGTATTCCATATGCTAGTGGAGTTGTGAGTCTCATATATGGAATGGTATATAGTAGGCCTGGTTTGGCACATGCAATCAGTGTTGTGTCAAGGTTTATGGCTAATCCAGGTACATATCATTGGGAAGCTCTTAAATGGATTCTCAGATATCTCATAAAGACTACTGGGATAGGGTTGAAGTTTGAGAAACAACAACATGAAATTGATTCGGTGGTTGGATATGTGGATTCGGATTTTGCTGGGAACTTAGACACGAGAAAGTTATTGACTGAATATGTGTTCACCTTTTATGGCACAAAAATTACTTGGAAGTCTAATCTACAGTCAGTGGTTGTCCTTTATACCACTGAAGCAGAATTCATAGTTGTTACCGAGGCCATAAAAGAAGGGTTGTGGCTAAAAAGGATGATAGTAGAGCTTGGTGTGAAGCAAGATCAAGTTGTAGTACACTGTGACAACCAAAGTGCAATACACTTGACAAAACATCAAGTCTATCATGAACGATCGAAACACATAGATGTGAAGATGCATTTCGTCAGAGATTTCATTGAAAAAGAGATGTGATCCTTGAAAGGATAGCATCAAAAGAAAATCCTGCAGATGTTATGACGAAGTCACTGCAATATGCTAAGTTCAAAAAGTGTTTGGACTTAGTTAATGTGGTGATTGGAAATTAGCCAAAGGAGGCTAGATGGAGAGCAACAGTCAACCTGAAAGAATCAAAGTGGATATTGTTGAAGTGTGCTTCTATCAAATTGACAGGAAAAGAGAACAGATCAGATCAAAGAGTAGAGATCAGATGAGCTCAGTGATCAGATGAGTTCAGGGGTCAAATCATTACTGGGAACAGATCAAAGTCGATGGGCAGATGAGTTATGTTAGCAGATCGATTGTCCGTGAAGTTTGGAACTTGGTGCGAGAAGTCAGATCGAAGCAGATCAAACTGTGAGGGCAGATAGATTGATTCAAGACGTAAAGAACTTATCGGGTTTGGGCCATGTTGATTGAATAATGGGCCAAGCAACTTACCGACCTAAAAGCCCAAGAATAAAGTCGGTGAGTTCTCTATATAAGCAGATAGAAGCAAGAGTAACAAATTTACGAAAAACACAACTGATTCTTCAACCTCCATAGTTTGATTCGAGATAGAAAAGTAAGAAGAGAATTCAGAGAGAGAACTGAGGCGCTGATTGTGACGGAAGAATTCAAAGTGTTGAAGTTTGAATTGTGTCTGTATCTAGCGTCTGAATTGTTCTGGTCTGATTTGTAATAAGCTCTGGATTGAGCTTGGATTTTTCTTTCTCGTTCGTGATGAATAAAGTGGTTGTGTTGTTCTTCCGTAGACGTAAGCAAAATCC